>NC_090324.1:159373494-159973494 GCF_040869045.1 Eurosta solidaginis | reverse complement strand
AAAAGGCTATCGCCTTGTCCGTCCTGATGTCACGTTGTTTAAATTTTTCCCAAATTATTAAGTAAATTATAAAATTAAAAATTGCTTCAAATAAATGTTTTCATACATTTAAAGCAATACCGGCAATCGCCACTTAACTCATACAAAACGAAATATTTCATCAAAAAATTCCGCTAGGTAGCGCATGGCTCGAGATATTAGGAAAATTAATTTTAATTTGGGAATCTTTCAATCCATTTTTAATTAACTTCCCGGTTACCTAGAGACTTGTAACTTAGCACAAAATTCGAGACCCGGCGACAATACAATTTGTAGGAAACAAATTTCCGCTAGGTGGCGTGCTAATTGAGATAACTACAAATGCCTGAAAAACGAGGGGAATCTTGCGATCGATTTTTGAGTAACTTGCCGGTGAGCTAGAGACTTGAAACTTGGGCCGTTGGTCAGAACCCGGTGACAATGCAGCGTTTGATCAAAAAAACTTCGCTAGTTGGCACGCGGATGGAGATAGTAAGAAAATAAATTTTAATTTGGGGATCTTTCAATCCATTTTTAACTAACTTCCCCGTTACCTAGCATTTTGAAACTTGGCACTTAGTTAGAGGCCTAGTGACAATACAACTTATAGAAAACATAGTTCCGCTAGGTGGCGCGCTAGTGAAGATAACTGCAAATCCTTTATCGATCGATTTTCGAGTAACTTCCCGATGAGCTAGAGACATGTAAATTGTGACGTAAGTCAGAACGCGGTGACAATGGAACATTTTATCAAAAAAATTCCGCTAGGTGTCGCATTGATCGAGATATTAGGAAAATTTATTTTAATTTGGGAATCTTTCAAACCATTTTTAACTAACTTCCCGTTTACCTAGACACTTGTAACTTAGCACATAGTTGACAATACAATTTGCAGAAAACAAAACTCCGCTAGGTGGCGTGGAATCTTGCAATCGATTTTTGAGTAACTTCCCGGTGAGCTGGAGATATGAAACTTGCGCCGTGGGACAGAACCCGGTGACAATGCAAAGTTTGATCAAAAAAATTGCGCTAGGTGGCGCATGGATCGAGATATTGAGAAAACTAATTTTAAACTGGGAATCTTGCAATCGATTTTTAACTAACTTCCTGGATATCTAGAGACTTGAAACCTGAAATATAGATTAAAGCTTGATGACAGTACAATGTTTGATCAAAAGATTTGAGCTACGTAACGCACAAGTCGAACTATTTAGAAGATTACGCCATACCTTCATGGCTAGCCTCCTGAGTGTTGCAGGCGTTGTAGAATTCCACCTCGTTGAAGGCCCAACTCAATGCACGTCCTTGCATGCTTTTAGGCGTACGCGACTCACCACGATTTTCAGCTTTGCAAATTAAATAGCTGACAAACGAGGTGGAATTCTCTTGTTATGATGCGAGGTGGAATTCTGTTGTTTTCGCCAGTGTTATCAGCGAAAATTCCACTAATTCTCTTAAATCTTGCTATTTTGAACAAATAAATAAAGATAAGAATTTTCAGTTAGGAATTACTTAAATTACTAATCAAAGTTGCAATTGCCTTTTTGTAGGCAGTACTAAAATACAGTACTAATACAGACATAGTCTTGTTGAATTTTGACTAAAAAACTTTAACAATAGCTCTTTTAAATAATTTTGGGATTTAAAATTATAAAGGTGGAGCGCGTGTTTAAATTTTAAATAATCAATTAGTTAATCCCAAGTACATGGTTTGCCTTAAATTGAAAGAGTGCGCTCCACCTTTATAGTTTTAAATCCCAAAATTCTTTTACAAGAGCAATTGTTATAGTTTTTTAGTCAAAATTATTTATTTATTTATTACGGCTCAAAGAGCCTAGTTCAAAAACTTAAAAATATGATTGCATTAATTAGCAATGTGTACTTAATCTAAATTTTTAAATTAATAAAAATGTAATTATGACACATGTATCACTAATGCATTTAAATATCAACGAATATCTCATTTAATCGGCCTAGATTTGGTGTAATCATACAACCGGCTTTTAAATAAGTGTCTATCACAATTTTTTATATATTCAGGTAGTTCGTTGAAATATTTTAACCCTTTGTAAAAAAGACTATTTTGCTCCGATTCGGTTTTATAATTTGGCAATTTAAAATTATTTCTCTGCCTTGTATTTATATCATGGACCTCGTAGTTAAATGTAATACTTGTTCTGAGATAATCTGGCAAAATTCCGCGCTTTATATTATAAATAAATTTCAATGTGTTGAAGAATATTTGTTGTTTAACGCTTATCCAATTTGAACTTAGAAGCATGTCTTTTATAAGAGTATCATAACGTTTGCTTAAAATAAAGCGCATTGCTTTATTTTGCATTTTTTGCAACTTATCAATTTGCGAATCTTTCATTATAAAAAATATTGTTAAGCAATAAATAAAGTAAGGCTCAGCTGTGGATCTATAAACCTTTATTTTGTAATAATTACTTAAGTTTTTACAAGTTCTTTGAATAAACCACAATTTTTTTTGCTATTTCACTTACTGTATAGTCAATATGGGCATCAAATTTTAATTTGCAATCAATTTGAACACCCAAATATTTAATCGTATTTACTTTTTCAATTTCAATATTATTTATTGTAATAGTTTCAAAATTAGCAATGTTTTTTCTTGAAATAAGCATGTATTTAGTTTTTTTCTATATTAATTTTAAGTCTGTTAATACACAGCCAGATATAAGGTGCGTTTAAGTCACTTTGTAACTTGATTCTTATATCATTTTCATTTTTGCCATTTATAGAAATTAGAGCATCATCAGCGAAAAGTTTTATGGAGCTGAATTTCAAAACAGAATTTATATCATTAATATAAATATTGAATAAAATTGGAGCAAGAACAGAGCCTTGGCGTAGGCCAATCTTAACATCAACAAGACTATGTCTGTATTAAAGGAAAATTACCTTCTATTTTTTGGTCATTTATATAAAGGTAGTCCTTGATATTTTTTCATCATCTTTTAATTTTTTTTTTTATATTTATCTCAAAAATCGCTTAGGTATGTACATCTGTTCACTATATATTTTTTATCTTATACAGCCGATTATTTACGAATGGGATAAGACTATTGTTCAGCACCATTCATGAAAGGTGTGAAGTCTGCGGCATAGCCGAAGACAGTCACGTCCTTACTTGTTCAGCTTTTATTTAGAAATTGTGTATCTCTTTTTCGCTTTTTTCAAAATTTTACAAAATCTAGATAAACAGTTTTTTGTAGATTTAATATTAAGAACATTGCACGAATTTGGGCTAGATTTAAAAAATTTGAGGTGCTAAGGAACAGATAATGTTGGCATTATGGTAGGCAGAAATCGAGCCGTAGTAACTTTGCTAAGGCAACATCAACCTAATATCATTTTCGTTCCGTGTGTTTGTCACTCGATTCCATGACTGTTTCATCTGCTTCGGAACCGCTTCCGAGCGAAATTGAATTTTTGATTTCAGGAACATTTAACTGGGTTTCTAAGACCACATGTAGACAAAACAGCTATGCAGTGATACATATATGCTACGTAAAACGATGGGCTCGACCCGTTGCAAATCGCATCCTTGTTTTTAAACGATTTTATTTAGGTTGACTTGACAGGCTGGTTGGACAGCACTTTTTTTGTAATTGAAATTTAAGTAACTTCCCGATAAGCTACAAGCTTGAAACTTGGAATATAGTTCAGAACCCGATGACAACGCAATAATAAGAAAAAAATCGCCGCTAGGTGGCGGAAGGATCGAGATATTCACAAAAATCGTATTTGTGGTCCGATTTGGCTCATATTTGGAACACATAATACATACAGAGATAGAAAGCGGCCTATGAAAAAAATCACTGCTAGGTGGCGCAAGTATCGAGATATTCACAAAAATCGAATCTGTAGTCCGATTTGGCTCATATTTGGAACGCATAATACAAACAAGAATAAAAAGCGACCTATGATGTTCGATTTGGCTCATATTTGATACACATAATACGTACAAGAATAGAAAGCGACCTATGAAAAAACTCGCCACAAGGTGGCGCAAGGATCGAGATATTCACAAAACTCATATTTGTGGTCCGATTTGGCTCATATTTGGAACACATAATATATACAAGAATAGAAAGCGACATATGATGTTCGATTTGGCTCATATTTGGAACAAATATTACATACAGTCCGGTGGAAGTGACATCAAAATATTTTGGATTTGGAGGAGGGACAAGCATACGTGGCGCAGAGTCGAGTAAAGTCTTTGGAAAGATTACGTATTGAGGACTTAGATTGTAACAAATTGTCAGGAAAGAGTCCTTGTAATAATGAGTCACTAAATGAACTAAATAGAATGAAAAATAATAGGCAATTAAAAGCGTTGGACGAGTAAAATTTCTATTGATAGTCATATATAAGGCCAACTGAACCTTAATAAGGTTTTGCTACGCCTCACATTTTTAGAAATTTCACGCGCCCAACGCTTTTATTTAATTGTGTCATCAATGCCCTAGACTGATGAAGATTATGAGGTCTAGTACCTATGACCTACCTAATTATTTTTTAGTTTTTAGTATTATTATTACTTCATGTAAATATTGTTTTCAATAAAACCGTTTCACTTGAAATTTTTTTAAAATTATTTTTCTGTACTTATGTCAACAGGCATAATATTTATTTGAAAGATACCGGTGTGTGTAAGGTTTATAGCTCATATAAAGTAAAACTTACGTAAAGAATTATTATAATCCATAAGGTAGACTATATCTACTTTATTATAAGGCTTATTGACCAACAAAAATAAGGCTTACTTACATAGGGCTTATTAAAAAAAACTACTTGCTATATTAGGGCCTTTTGAATAAGGTTTATATACAGCCCACCCAAAATCAGTCTTACATAAGCTTTTATAATAACGATGTTGAATAAGGATTGGTGTACCATAGTATAACCTTATATAAGTTTTATTGCAAATATAAAATTGCTTGGTTTTTTAATAAGACACCATCTGACTTCAAATTCCTTTATTCATATTCATATTAACCTATTTTAATACTTTATTTAACCGGGTTCACTCATCGGCAGTGTTTCGGCCAGTCCAGAAAATGTTATGAAAATATTTCCTCCAAAAATTCATTTGCTAGATATCGTTTGGAGTCGGTGTAAAACGCATACCAAAAAGATGAAAAAGAGGTTCTCAGACAGTGTGGAATGTAGAGTTTACATATTTCATGGGTTCTCTAAAAGGACAAAAACTAGATTTCCTTGTTGAAAATAGTTTTATCCGCGTTCTTATTTTGCAAATACTTACATGAAACATATTACGAAAATTTATAGACTATAGAGGAGTATTTTTTCATTATGTATCCCTTTTATATTAAAACACGTATAGCATCTGCTAACAATTTCTTTTATTTTTTATGCAATTGGAGTAAAAATTAATATAAGTTTTTTATTCTTTTTTTTGTCTTTTATGAAAAAAATTAATAAAACGCATGCAGCATAGTTGCCTTAAACTTTTAGCTTTTTTTTAGACCAAAAAATTTTTATTTAGCCTTTTTTAGCTTTTTATTTTTGTTAATCTAGCCTTTTTTTCGAACACGGAAGGCACGATACGGGCCCTGGTTTTTCGACAAAAGTTTTAAATTAATACTGGCATTCGCTCAGCTTTTCAAATCAAAATTTAATAATTGCATCACATCACCTTCATCTTTTCATGTGTTTGACTGCAAGAACTTTTTTGTGAATTCTCAAATACCGCCGCCTGTCGCCAATAAATATGAAATCAATGCACACCATCACAAGGCCATGTGCTAGAAGTCGCCAACCGGTATACGAATGCTGAGTTTACAACTGTAAAGCAACACTTTGGCTGCCAATACCACAGAAACCTGAAAAATCCTTAAAACGTGCCAGGCAGTGTGCTTTCGGTGTGACTGAGCAGCAGGTTACATCTTCCCTCATGGCTATGAGAACTGTTTGCGATAAAGACGTTGGCGGCGATGGTGGTGGGATCAATGACGAAGGCATTAAAATTTGTTAAGTGGCGGATTTTCGCAACAGGATTTATATGCGCTTGAAAGCACTTAATTACGCTGTGAATGCATTTGGTATGCGCGGTACAAATTGCTAACCCTCAACTCCGATGCTTCGTTACCTTGTTTCCTTTGATGTTTGTGTAGCGCCGCTATTCAAGAAAAAAGGGCAGGGAAGTTGTGTTTTGAAGACAAACGTACACGTGGTTGTAGGCACGCGGACACACGCTTAACAATCTGTCGGTGTTGATATCCAAAAATGTACAACCATTTCTCTTTGAATGAGTAAATTTCATTTAAAATTCCGAAATAATTATTGAATTCTTTATTTTCGACTCAGCTATAAGAAAAAGCTATGCACATTAGGACATACTCATTTCTACATACATACGTATATGCATCTATATAATATTAGAGCAGGTCAAAGTGTATGGATGGATTTTTTTTTCATCAGGAGTATAGCAAAAACGTAATCTACATATGATTCTAAGAAAAATTGTTGACGACACTATTGCTGTAAGTCCGATTTCGAGTCCCCGACTTTTACAAAATAGATATTTTACCATTTGAATGTAGGGTTTGGACAAAAATTCTTCATAGCTTCTGATAGAATTATAGGAGAAATATCATATTTGGCTTACTTTAAAGGTATTTTACGTACATTTCAGAATCTGTATAAATATCGTGTTTTTGAATTTTAGTAGAGATATCAGGCTTAAATGAGAAATTAGCCTAAAATTAACTTTTAACAACTATATTATAATTTTTAACAAATTTGTTATGGAAATTTTTTTTTCTTTACAGCTAAAATAAGTTCAGACAGAATACAACTTTCATTCAGACAGTTTTTTTATTACTTATAGATTTAAATCCCAAAATTCTTTTAGAAGACCTATTGTTAAAGTTTTTAAGTCAAAATTCAACAAGACTATGTCTGTATTAAGGGAAAAATTACCTTGTATTTTTTGGTCCATTTATATAAAGGTAGTCCTTAAAATTTTTTTATCATGTTTTTATTTCGAATTCGTTTTAGAAGAAAAAAATTTTCAAAAAAACCTATATTTTCAAGTAATAAGCAAAAAACACAATTTTTATAATTTTAATGGAGATAATTTATTTAAGAAATTATTTTTTTACTTAGAATTGACAATTTTAAAGTATTTTTCAAAATAAAAGTAATGTATGTTATTGTTTTTTAAAATATTTTTTTCTCTACATTCGTGGTTGTTTTTCACGACTTTCTGCTGTAAGAGCCATAACACCTTCACGTTTTTTTTTTTTATAACATGTTTGGAAACAGATGTTAACAACTGTACATATCTCTCTGTTCCTTGTATATGCATTGGAATATTAGGATCATCTAGTGTTGGCTCATCATAATCTAAGAATTTTACCAAGTGATCGTATGGAATATTTATTGTGAATGCCAATTCAGATAGTAAATTATCGTCATTCCGATCAATCATACCAGTATAATCTGAAGCATTAAAATTGATATTATATTTTTTGTAAACTCTGAGTTTAGTTGGATCAAGTATTTTTCTCGATAGTATACAAATTTTTTGATAGCTCTATCACGTATGGCTTTTCTATCATCAAATATCATTGTTAATAAAATGTTTTCTGGATGAGCGTAATATGAATTATTTTGGATTGCACCATCTACAATATTAAGTAAATTACGTGGTAGGTATCTGTCCAACGAATAAACTTTGATAAAAGTACACTGTCGTATACAACAGAATTATAGTATTTAACATTGAAATACATTGGCACATAAATTCTAATAATATAAACTGCTAGAGTTTTCAAATTTTCCGATGGTGTATTAGTTGTTGTATATAGACGTAATACCCTCCTTGCTTTGATTAGCCATCGAGAATGTATAACTGGTCCTGGTTTTATGTTAGCTAAATCAACTGAAACAGCACCATTTGAAATTGATTTGGCCATTTCATATAAATATTTAACATCTGTAGATAATTCTCGTTCTTGTTCTTTTCCAATACTGTTGCTTCAAAATCACTTACAGCCTGAAAACTAAATTTTTTAGATCAATTAAAATCAGTATAATTTTCCTATTTTAATTTGATTGAAAAAATATTATAAAATAATTTTAACAAATGCATACCTGAAAATTTTCTTTGTATATTTTTCCACTCGCTGCTCTTGGTCCACTCGTGACTGTTTTATCTAATGCTCTGAATAAATGACCAAATGGTTTTCATTGAAATGAAGCAAACATATAGACCAGTGCATTGGTCTATTTAAATGCTTTTCAAAAAGTCTTATAACACCATTTTCTATTCCAGTATTTGCTGGTTCTCCGTCGCTGCATATGCCAATTAATTGATCTATTGACATCGTTTGGCTATTGAAGAATTCATTTAATTTTTTTTTATTTGTGTGTTGCATTTTCTTCTTCACCCAAATTAACATATCCAAGTAATTCACCATTAAGCTTTACCATATTTGTATGAAATTTCTCATTAATTTTCTCTCTAGTTAATGAATCATTTTTTCTGCCATAGACAGAGAATGCAGTTATGTTGGAATCTATGTATCGTTTACGTAGCACTTCATCTCTAGCTTTAATTTTTTCTCTTGCAACTTTAGATTTATCCATTATGACAAGTTCACCACGAACATCTCGAAAATGTATATCTTTGAAAAGGGCTGTTGCTAAACATGAAGCAACTCTATTTGAAACACCGAATCTGTCACACATCATAGCAAAATTTATAGCATCTTACCGTTGAGTGTAATGACTTCGTTTCATTTTAACAGATGCTTCTGCAACTGCTTCATTTGCAATTTGTGCTTCACCTGTGTCCATATCTGTTCCAAATGGCTCGTATGTTGGATCATCACTAACTGTTGGCATTGTTGGTATTGTTGTAGGTGTTTCTTCTACAATGTCATCCATGAATTCAGGTATTGTGAATTTTCTATCATTATGTTGGTCCATCATAAATTCTTTTAAATGATTTCGTATTATATCACATGAGCATTCTGTTGTTATACTCAGCGTGCCTTACACACAGAGTATATTACCTTTGATTCGATAACGGTTGGTTGTGCAGGTATAAAGGAATCGAGATAGATATAGACTTCAATATATCAAAATCATCAGTGTCGAAAAAAAATTTGATTGAGTCATGTCCGTCCGTCCGCCTGCCCGTTAACACGACAACTTGAGTAAATATTGAGATATTTTCACCAAATTTGGTACACGAGGTTATCTGGACACAGAATAGATTGGTATTGAAAATGAGTGAAATCGGATGATAACCACGCCCACTTTTTATATATATAACATTTTGGAAAACACAAACAACCTGATAATTTAGTAAATAATACACCTAGAATGTTGAAATTTGACGTGTGGACTGACATTGAGACTCTTGATAAAAATTTGAGAAAATTTTTTTAAATGGACATGGCACCGCCCACTTGTGTTAAAATTAATTCTACAAATTTTATTAATCATAAATCAAAAATCGTTAAACCTATCGTAACAAAATTCGGCAGAGAGGGTGCCTGTACCATAAGGAATGCTTTGAGGAAAAATTAACGAAATCGGTTAAGGACCACGCCCACTTTTATATAAAAGATTTTTAAAAGGGTGGTGGACGAATAAAATAAGCTATACCTTTGCAAAAAAGGGCTTTATATCAATAGTATTTCATTTCCCAAGTGGATTTATAACAATAAATAGGAAAAACTTCAAATTAAAAAAAATGTGCGTGGCACCGCCCCTTTTATGACTAAGCAATTTTCTATGTTCCGGGAGCCATAACTCGAAGAAAAATTAATGGATCGTAATAAAATTGGGTACACAAATTTTCCCTATATTAGAAAATATTTCTAGTAAAAATGGACGGGATCGGTTAAATACAAAAAAAAAATGTTTAAAAGGGTCGTAGACTAGAATACTAAGCTATAACTTAGCAAAAAATAGTTTTGAATCAATATATTTCACTTATCAAGTTTTATTGTAAGAGGAAATGGGGAGATATTTTTTTTTTATTAACGGGCGGTGCCACGGTTTATGTAGAAAAGTAATTTATCTGAAATGAAATGTGTAATTGAAGCTCACGCTGAGTATATAATGTTCGCTTACTCCCGAACTTAGACACCTTTACTTGTTTTTAAATTGCATTTATATTTTCCAATGTAAAATAATGCATTTGCTGATTGTACGAATCCTGTAAATTCCTAAACTTTTTTTCTGTTTTTAATGCTTTTGGGATATTTTTCAATTAAAACATTTAGTTTTCTTAGAATACTACGTCTATTCAATTTATTCCAAATTTCAACCAATTTATCAATTACATGAGGAGTAAAATTTTTAACCGAAAACATTTTACTTTGAATTTTAGCATGATCACTTTAAAAGAAATAAAATCTTAAAATGTCACGACTAGACAGTAAATTCAGAGTATTTAATTCACTTGATAAACCACATGCAATAATGTCGTGTTCTAGTATATGTGATAAAGTGGATTCAGATGAGGTAGAAGGATTTGAGTAGTGTGTTTATACATGTTCTGGAACATATTTTGTATGGAAAACTGGGAGCATGTCTCACCCTAAAAACTCTTTACTTATGGATAGTCTGTCACTAGTCTGGTCTTAGGAATGGGTCCAGTTCATTATTTTCGGAACAGTCTGGGTTGAGTCTGACCGAAGGAATGAGATCAGGTCTATATTTATCTTGACCTGAAATTTTTACCACCTATCAAGATCATTCAACAATTCCGCTAGGTGGCGCATACGTTTTTTCGGTTTGTATTCTGACTGATCTTCCGCTAGGTGGCGTGTTCTGGCTGATATATAAGAAAAAACTTAGAGCTTTTTGCTTTTAGCACAGCGTTGCCGTTCAGGAGAGAATCGTTAAATGGGGCCCTACATTTTTTAAAGGCCGCAAATTTTTAAATGTCCCCTCATATTTCTAATGAGTCCTAGACTTCACCCGAGCCGTTTTAAAGAGTCCCATAGATTTCTAATCGGGCGACTGCTCCCCAATCCCTCACCCCCTTTTTTTTCTCGTCTACAAAATGTAGCAGTTGGACACCTGTAGTACCGCCCAATCCCAACCCCCAACCCCAACCTATAAGGGTATAAGTTTTTGTGTACATGCCGTCACATATGTTTGTACATGGGAATTTTATTAAACCACACTGATAAAAAACCTTACCCGTACAGCATTGGAGCATATTTATATGTATGTACATATATAAGTAAATAAAACTTCATGCTGCCCTGCAAAAATCGTTGGACCATGTGGTCCACTGGAGTACTTACCATTATACTCCACTGTAATGCAGCAATGGACCAACTCATGTTTCTACACGAACATATTGTAAGCCGATCATTGCTCGTTTTTAACGATTGTAATCACTACACGATGTTTATTGGACTGTGGGTACTCCATGGATTACTCTGATGTAATGCGGAACTGGAGTATATGGTCCAGTCCTAGGACATCGCAATGTTAATTGGACCATATTTTTTGTATGGATTGTGGTTAATTTTGGAGCACTCGGTTGGTCCATAGCGAGTACTCCATACATGCATGCATGGAGTACTCGCGATTTTTGCAGGGTGTATTTCATTTAATTAAATTCGTTATCAGATTTTCCGTAAGTATAAAACATAGAACACCGATCACTTCCCATTTAGTTGAGCTTTACAATTATTCCAAAATTAGCTACCCGTTCAGTTGAACTTTAGCCCGCGCTTCAAAAATCGGAGAAGAAAAAACAAAAAATAATTTTTTTTTTAAGATTTAGATCTCGAGCCGACAAAAACATCAAAAAAAGGAACCAAACATAATAAAGACTCTAGAAAAAAGAAAATAAAAAAATAGTATGCCTACAATTGTGTGCGAGTATTGCAACAAAGAATTTAAATATGATCGCAGTTTAAGACGACATATTAGAAACTATAATGCGAAAGAAGTGAGTTGCAATGTATGCAAACAAAAGTTTAATAACATTCAAATGTTGTTAACACATAAACGTTTACAACATACAACTAACGCGGATGGCCATATATATTGTGATGTTTGTGCAATTAATATCGCAAAAAACCTGTGGTCATATCACATACGGACTAATACACACAAACAAAAGGCTAGACAGAACTTCACTTCTAATGTTGAAAGCATTAAATCAGTATTCAATAAGCGAATCGAATCATTTGTATTTGAAAATAATGTAAAAGAGGATTTGATTGTTCAACACTTTTTTGCAACAATAAAAAAGAACTTTGTAAAATTTTAAGAGAAAAACTAACTCATTATCAAAACATTAAGTTTAATTGTGAGCTTTTTTGTAAATATATTTTGATTAAAGATGGAGTAGAGTGTTTGATGGAATTGAAATCACATCAAACCAAGATGATTTTGCTTGAATCAACTTCTACGGAAAATGATATTGATCTGTTTTACGAGGACCAGAGTGTAATTTTATCTTCAAAAATGAGTGAATTTCAAGAAAGAGATAGTGGTTGGTCACTAATTGAGATACCACATCTAGGAGCGAATATGAATAAATATGAGCCTATTAAAGGCTCAAAATATATACCTTTACCACCAACAATTCAGAACAAACATTCGTGTATAAATATTCAAAACACAAATGAATACTCTTTCAAATAGGCAATTATATCAGCTCTATATCCTAGAAGCTGTCACACAAATAGATGTTCATCATATGAAGTTGATGATATAAAAGCAGATGTGATAGAACTGCGAAACCATATTACAATCAACTTCCATAATCTAAATTTTCCACTTGCGGTTAAACAAATCAAAATATTTGAAGAAAACAATCCTGGCATTAATGTCAACGTTTTCGGCCTGGATAATACCACTATAATGGGCCCATATTATTTTACATAAGAGGAACGAGAACATCATATAAATTTATTGTTGTTAGAGGACATTAACAGCTTCCATTACGTTTGGATAAAGAACATTTCTGGGTAAGACACTAAGAAAAACTCTTAAATTAAACAAAGTTCGTTAAAACAATTTTTATTTTTATATATTTTCAGATTAATACGCAGTCAATTAACAAAATTTACAAAGAAAGTGTTCGCATGCAACACATATTTAATCTACTTCCATACAAACGAAGCTTTAGCATACCACAAGGATCATTGCAATAAAATAGTAACAGAGGTGCCTTCCGAAAATGATAAAGTATTAAACCTTAGTAATTTTAAAAAACAATTGCATGTGCCCTTTGTTATTTATGCAGACTTTGGGTGTATTCTAGAACCAATAGATATTCAAAATTCTAGCAAAGTTAAATCAGTTCAAAAACATATTCCTTACGCATATAGTTACTACATCAAATGTTCTTATGACAACAGTTTAGATAGTTTTAGAATATATAGTGGTGAGGATTGCACAAACCATTTTTTAAAAAATTTAATTGAAGATATTTTGAAAATCTATGGTATTATACGTAAAAAAATAAATTTCATAAAGAATATTCAAAATTTCGTATTTGTAATGAAAATTTTAATGAAGATGGCAGAGTTGCAGACCATTGTCATTTAACTGGTGAATATAGAGGACCTGCTCATAATAAATGCAATTTAGAATATCAAATTTCGCGCTTCGTGCCAATATTATTTCACAATCTTTCTTCCTACGACTGTCATTTGTTTGTTAGAGAACGTTCGACAACACAAGACGACATTAAAATTATTCCCTTAAATAAAGAGTTATATATATCTTTATCTAAGATACTATATATAACTGAAAAAGATTCTATCGAACTTCGTTTTTTGGATTCATACAGATGTATGCCATCTAGCTTACAAAGTTTAGCAAGTTACTTCACCGATGAAGATTTACATATTGTAAAATCAGTTTATAAAAATAATGATTAATTTACATTAATGAAACGTAAAGGTGTATTTCTTTATGATTACCTAAACTCGATAGACCGTTTAAAAGCAACAGAACTACCTGCTCGTTCATTTTTATACTCAGTTGAGCAGAGCTCACAGAGTATATTAACTTTGATTGGATAACGGTTGGTTGTACAGGTATAAAGGAATCGAGATAGATATAGACTTCCATATATCAAAATCATCAGTATCGAAAAAAAATTCGATTGAGCCATGTCCGTCCGTCCGTCCGTCTGTCCGTTAACACGATAACTTGAGTAAATTTGGAGTTATCTTGATAAAATTTGGTATGTAGGTTCCTGGGAACTCATCTCAGATCGATATTTAAAATGAACGATATAGGACAATAACCACGCCCACTTTTTCGATATCGAAAATTTCGAAAAGTCGAAAAAGTGCGATAATTCATTACCAAATACGGATTAAGCGATGAAACTTGGTAGGTGAGTTGAACTTATGACGCAGAATAGAAAACTAGTAAAATTTTGGACAATGGGCGTGGCACCGCCCACTTTTAAAAGAAGGTAACTTAGAAGTTTTGCAAGCTGTAATTTCGCAGTCGTTGAAGATATCATGATGAAATTTGGCAGGAACGTTACTCTTATTACTATATGTCTGCTTAATAAAAATTAGCAAAATCGGAGACCACGCCCACTTTTTAAAAAAAAATTTTTTTGAATTCAAATTTTAAAAGAAAAGTTAATATCTTTACAGTATATAAGTAAATTATGTCAATATTCAACTCCAGTAATGATATGTTGCAACAAAATACAAAAATAAAAGAAAATTTCAAAATGGGCGTGGCTCCGCCTTTTTTCATTTAATTTGTCTAGGATACTTTTAATGCCATAAGTCGAACAAAAATTTACCAATCCTTGTGAAATTTGGTAGAGGCTTAGATTCTAGGACGATAACAGTTTTCTGTGAAAAAGGACGAAATCGGTTGAAGCCACGCCAAGTTTTTATACACAGTCGACCGTCTGTCTTTCCGCTCGGCCGTTAACACGATAACTTGAGCAAAAATCGATATATCTTTACTAAACTCAGTTCACGTACTTATCTGAACTCACTTTGTATTAGTGTAAAAAATGGCCGAAATCCGACTATGACCACGCCCACTTTTTCGATATCGAAAATTACGAAAAATGAAAAAAATTCCATAATTATATACCAAATACGAAAAAAGGGACGAAACATGGTAATTGTATTGGTCTATTGACGCAAAATATAACTTGAGAAAAAACTTGGTAAAATGGGTGTGACACCTACCATATTAAGTAGAAGAAAATGAAAAAGTTTTGCAGGGCGAAATCAAAAGCACTTGGAATCTTGGAAGAATACTGTTCGTGGTATTACATATATAAATAAATTAGCGGTACCCGACAGATGATGTTCTGGATCACCCTGGTCCACATTTTGGTCGATATCTCGAAAACGCCTTCACATATACAACTAAGGGCCACTCCCTTTTAAAACCCTCATTAATACCTTTAATTTGACACCCATATCGTACAAACACATTCTAGAGTCACCCCTGGTCCTCGTTTATGGCGATATCTCGAAAAGGCGTCCACATATAGAACTAAGGCCCACTCCTTTTTAAAATACTCATTAACACCTTTCATTTGATACCCATATCGTACTAACAAATTCTAGAGTCACCCCTGGTCCACCTTTATGGCGATATCTTGAAAAGGCGTCCACCTATAGAACTAAGGCCCACGCCCTTTTAAAATACTCATTAACACCTTTCATTTGATACCCATATTGTACAAACAAATTCTAGAGTCACCCCTGGTCCACCTTTATGGCGATATCTTGAAAAGGCGTCCACCTATAGAACTAAGGCCCACGCCCTTTTAAAATACTCATTAACACCTTTCATTTGATACCCATATCGTACTAACAAATTCTAGAGTCACCCCTGGTCCACCTTTATGGCGATATCTTGAAAAGGCGTCCACCTATAGAACTAAGGCCCACTCTCTTTTAAAACACTTATTAATACCTTTCGTTTGATACCCATATTGTACAAACGCATTCTAGAGTCAAACCTGGTCCACTTTTATAACGATATACCGAAAAGGCGTCCACCTATAGAACTAAGGCCCACTTCCTTTTAAAAAAAAATTAACACCTTTCATTTGATACCCATATAGTACAAACAAATTCTAGAGTCACACCTGGCCCACCTTTATGGCGATATCTCGAAAAGGCATCCACCTATAGAACTAAGGCCCACTCCCTTTTAAAATACTCATTAACACCTTTCATTTGATACCCATATCGTACTAACAAATTCTAGAGTCACCCCTGGTCCACCTTTATGGCGATATCTTGAAAAGGCGTCCACCTATAGAACTAAAGCCCACGCCCTTTTAAAATACTCATTAACACCTTTCATTTGATACCCATATTGTACAAACAAATTCTAGAGTCACCCCTGGTCCACCTTTATGGCGATATCTCGAAAAGGCGTCCACCTATAGAACTAAGGCCCACGCCCTTTTAAAATACTCATTAACACCTTTCATTTGATACCCATATTGTACAAACGCATTCTAGAGTCACCCCTGGTCCACGTTTATGGCGATATCCCGAAAAGGCGTCCACCCATAGAACTAAGGCCCACTCTCTTTTAAAACACTTATTAATACCTTTCGTTTGATACCCATATTGTACAAACGCATTCTAGAGTCAAACCTGGTCCACTTTTATAACGATATACCGAAAAGGCGTCCACCTATAGAACTAAGGCCCACTTCCTTTTAAAAAAAATTAACACCTTTCATTTGATACCCATATAGTACAAACAAATTCTAGAGTCACCCCTGGTTCACCTTTATGGCGATATCTCGAAAAGGCGTCCACATATAGAACTAAGGCCAACGCCCTCTTAAAATACTCATTAACACCTTTCATTTGATACTCATATCGTACAAACAAATTCTAGAGTCATCCCCTGGTCCATCTTAATGGCGATATCTCGAAAAGGCGTCCATCTATAGAACTTAGGCACACGCCCTTTTAAAATACTCATTAATACCTTTCATTTGATACCCATATCGTACAAAATAAATTCTAGAGTCACCCCTGGTCCACCTTTATGGCGAACTCGCGAAAAGGTGTCCACCTATAGAACTTAGGTCCACTCCCTTTTAAAATTATCATTAACACATTTCATTTGATACCCATATCGTACAAACAAATTCTAGAGTCAGGCCTGGTCCACCTTTATGGCGATATCCCTAAAGGGCGTCCATCTGTAAAACTATGGCCCACTTCCTCTTAAAATACTCTTTAATAGCTTCCATTTGATACACATGTCATACAAACATATTCCAGGGTTACCCTAGGTTCTTTTTACAACATGGTGATTTTCCCTTACTTTGTCTCCACAGCTCTCAACTGAGTATGTAATGTTCTGTTACACCCGAACTTAGCCTCTCTTACTTGTTCTTTAACAAATTAAATAATGAATCGTGTAGTGCAGCTGATTATGAACATGCTCAAAAAGTGTGGAATATATTCAAATGCAAAAACTTAATGGATTATCTATTGTTATATTTGAAAGTATATGTCTTACTATTATGTGACATTTTCGAAAATTTTAGAAAAGTATGCAAAGATATCTATAACTTAGATCCATCTCAATATTATACCACCCCAGGGTTATCTTGGGATGCTATGTTTAAGACAAAAAAATAAGGAACTGTTCAGTGCAGTAAGCGATATTCAATAGCAAATAATAAATATATGAGTGGTTATGACTGCAATAAAAAATCAAATTATCTCATTTATTTAGATGTAAACAATTTGTATGGTTTTGCTATGTCACAATATCTTCCATTTAGAAATTTTGAATGGGTTGAAAATATTGAAGACTTTAATGTAAACAATATTGCAGATGATTCGGAAATTGGTTATATATTAGAAGTGGATTTAGAATATCCATCTAGTTTACATGATTACCATAATGATTTTCCATTCTGTTCAGAAAACAAAAAAATTTAAATATGAAATATACTAAGCTGATAACAGACTTGGCCAAAAAAAAAAAATATATAATACACTATAGAACTCCTAAACAATGTATAAGACATGGATTGGTTTTTGTTAAAATACATAAAATTCTAAAATTTGTTCAATCAGATTGGTTGAAAAAATATATTGATTTGAACAACCACCATCCAAAATTAGCTAAAAATTCATTTGAACAAAATTTTTTCAAGCTATTAAACAATGCAGTCTATGGAAAGACTATGGAAAATGTTGATAAACGAAAAGATATAAAAATAGTAACCGAATGGGAGAGTAGAGGTAGGAGATTAGGAGCTAGAGCTCTAATAGCAAAGTTTAATTTTCATAGTTCACAACAATTTACTGATAATATGATTGCAATACAATTGAATAAAGATTTCGCTATTTACAATAAATCTATTTATATAGGTTTTACCATTTTAGAACTTTCTAAACTAAAAATGTATGAATTTTCCTTTATTTACGATATTAAGACAAATGACTTTTATGATGATATTCGTAAGGATATAAGCATGCAATTTGATACATCTGCATACCCAAATCCAAATGTGTTTGATTTTCCATTGTTAAACAAAAAGGTTTTGGGTATGATGAAAGATGAATGTAATGGTAAATTAATGAAGAATTTTATTGGTTTGAGAGCAAAAATGTATTCTATTCGCCTCGATCAAGAAGAAAAAGAGATTATAAAAACTAAGGGTGTTAAACAATGTGTTACTCTCAAACTTTCTGCAAATGATTTTAAAAGATGTTTATTCGAAAAGAAATTGTACTTTGACTCAATGTATATTTTTAAATCAAAATGTCATGAATTGTATACATAAGAAATAAATAAATTAACATTAAGTTTTTTAGATGATAATGGAATTAATACCTACGCTTGGAATCATCATAAAATAAAAGAATAAAAAATCATAATTCGGTTTTATCTTATTTAACGGTTCGAAAAATAATACTTTCGAAATGGCATTATCGTCTTCTTTAGGAGCAGCTAGGTTAATTATTCTTGAATTTGTTTTCGTTTTCAATCTTCTATTATCAAATGAGGAAGGTCCAAATTTATGTATACTCATATTACTTAATAATATTTGCTCCTCGCAACTCTTCAGTGATTGCCATAATATCGTTTTGATGGTTGTTATGACCAGCACTTGTTGAAGATATAAGCAACCTCAGTCTATCCACCAATTGAGACCAGTTCTATATTTATCTTAACCTGAAGTTTTTACCACCTCTCAAGAGCATTCAACAATTTCGTTGCCTACATTTAGGCGCACACGTTCTTAAGCTTAGAGTTTTTTGCATTTGTATGGTGTGTGTTCTGGTTAGGTGCATATGTATGAACTCGCAAAACAGCAAAACAATTTCGTTGCCTACATTTAGGCGCATTCGTTCAAACCCGCAAATGTGCGTTTGCGTGTGTGTGTGTGCGTTTTATTGCGACGTCCCAGAATCCTTGATATCGGTTTTCAGTTAATTTCATTACTGATGAAACCTTTCGCCATGTTCGTCACTTTCGTCGCCAAGATTTGCCGGAAAAAAGCTCAAATGTGAGTGCAGAAAGTGAATTTTTAACGACATATTTACGCCTGGAAAGAAAATATTAGTTAGGTAAACAAGTTATAGAATTTTGGGAAATTAGTTTTAATAAGCCTTTAATATTTACCCATTTTCGCATAATTATTGCTTAAGTCGTTCACTATCTGCTCGTAGTTAGGGCTTTTGTGTCTACCGAGAAAAGAAGGAACGACGTTTTCAAAGGATTCCCACGCTGCTGCCTCAACTGATGAGAGTAGTCCTTTGAATTGATTATTGTTGATCAACTTTTTTATTTGTGGTCCGACAAAAATACCTTCCTTTATCTTGGCTTGAGAAATATCTGAAACAATTGTTTTCAAATAGTCGAAAGCTTCGCCTTCTTTGTCCAAAGCCTTAACAAAGTTTTTAATGAGACCGAGCTTGATGTGTAAGGGTGGAAGTATGATTTTCTCTTTCTTGACAAGAGGGGTGTATTTGATGTTATCCACACCAACGGTAAACTCGACTCTTTCCGGCCAATCCTTTCTGACGTAGTGGTCCTTACGAGCTCGGCTATCCCACTTGCAGAGGAAGCAGCAGTGCTTGGTGTAGCCACTTTGTAGACCGCATAGCATTGCAACGACTTTGAGATCAGAACATATTTTCCAATCATGCTCTTCATATTTGATAAATTTGAGTAGTTTTTGCATTTCCTCGTAGGTTTCCTTTGTATTTACTGCATGTGCTAGCGGGATAGAAGGCTTTTTGTTACCAATATGCAATAATACCGCCTTTAAACTCAGTTTATTGCTGTCTATGAACAATCGCCACTCTTTTGAATCACATGTTTGACCAAACTCTTTGAATAAACCAGGAATGTCGTTGCAGTAGCATATACTGTCTTTCTTGGTATGGTGTTTGGAAAATGGCTCGTGACGAGATCTACAATATATCACCTTAACATCGGATGATACAAATTTAAATTGTTGCATACGAGAAGTATGGATCTCGGTCTTTTCCTTGGATAGTTCCAAATCTCTTATCCAATCATTAAGTTGTGCTTGTGATAGAACGTTTTTCTCCTTTCCCATGCGAAATTCAGTACAACTTGATTCCCCGCACTCAGATGTTACTGTTGACAATGGAACTGGATCCGCAACTGCCGTTGAATGTAGTACTGGTAATGTCACTGTAGGTACGCTGGAATAGGTTACTCTTCTTGATCTTCCAACGCCAAGTACTTTTGTTTGACAAATATAACACTCTATTGAATGGCAAATAGGTTCTCTCCATATCATTGGTGAATCAAATTTTATTTGTTGTCCGGTTTCCGACTGAATCAATTCTACTCGACACGATGTACACAAAGTGTTCGGTGTCCATGGTTTTTCAGCATTTTTAGGCTCAATGCCAAAATACTTTGAGTATAAAGTTTTGATATGATCTGAGAACACTCGTCGTCGCCTTATGATAGTATATTGGCCACACATGAAACAGAACGTATCTGGATCGTTATTACACTCAAATTCTCGCATCCTTTTACTCATTTTATTTTTTTTACTAAATCACGGTTTTGAAATTTGACTTATGAACTGAACTATCTCCGGCGAGCCTTGCAGATGTTATGAAGTTTCAAAGCGCATTAACTCATATTTATACTCGGAACAAGAATAAAATTTAAAAAATCAAATCTTACCTAGACAGAAAGGTTCCTTTTTATACGAAGCCGGGAAAAGAAAATACTACCTGCTTTAGATGTAGGCTTTAAAAATTTTCTGTGTCTTATAATTTTGAAAATCTACCTGCATACTTACCCATAAGTGACGGAAATACATGTTTATAACTACATGCCTACAGCAGCTTTCGAACCTAACCACTCTTCCTTTCGATGCAACCACTCTACCTACTATAAAAAAATTCGAGTATTAAAAGTACTATTTGATTTATTTAAGGAAAAAGTATTATCATTGTTATGGTGTTATTCGTTTATCCGGATAATATCCCATTTGCACTTTATACCTTTAATATATGTATGTATACATACATTGAAGTTGCGCAACCTGGGTATTTTTATTTGATCGCTTATAACTTACGTAGTTTCGCATCGATTTTCTTCGATGATAGCTTGTCTCTTTTCTAATTAAACAGAGCTTTACGTAAATAAAAAATATTTGGAAAAAAAGTTGTGGTTTTGGAATGCTGCCCTCGCAAAAAGTAATTTTTTTCATATTTCATAAAAAAAAACAAAAATCTGAAATGATGAGCTAATATCTCGAAAACTATTTGGTTGAGTAAAAAACAATGTATGATGCGTTTATAGCAAATTTTATCGTCTTTCCGATTCTGTAAACTTTGTAATTGCTTGACCCTTTCGTGAGATATACGTAATTAAAGGGAGCCATCATTTTGGTTTTTTCGAATAACGGTAAATTGCAAATATCTCAAAAACGGTGCCATAGAATCAAAAATGAACTCAATTTTCGAAATCAAGGGGTGATTTTACATACGAATTTCATAACGGCGATTCTGGTAAAGAAAAAAGTTGAAATTCGTGGTCCAGTGTTATGAATCGATTTTGTTTTTGCAGATGGTTGGTTTTTATGTGTATATTAGTCCACAAGTTGATTAAGTATATACACACCGACACATATATATACACAGCAAAACAATTTCGTTGCCTACATTTAGGCGCATCCGTTTTTTCGGTTTGTGTGCTGGCCGATCTATATCATTTAGGCGCATACGTATGACACCGCAAAACAACAAAACAAATTCGTTGCCTACATTTAGGCGCATCCGTTCAAAACCGTAAATGTTTGCATGTGTGTGCATGTGTGTGTGTGTGTGTGGGTTTGCACTTTGTGAACCCAGCGAATCGAGCGACTGGTACTGATCTGTTCAGATCAGATCCGTATCAGTAGCTCGATTTCTTGCTGGGTTTACAAAGTTCAAACGAACACACACACACACATGCACACATTTGCGGTTTCGAAAGGATACGCCTAAATGTAGGCAACGAAATTGTTTTGTTGTTTTGCAGTGTCATACGTATGCGCTTAAATGATATAGATCGGACAGCATACAAACCGAAAGAATGGATGCGCCTAAATGTAGGCAACGAAATTGTTTTGCTGTATATATGTGTGCGGGTGTGTATATACTTAATCAACTCGTGGACTAATATACACATAAAAACCTACCATCTGCAAAAACAAAATCGATTCATAATTAGAAGAGATCTTCACAACAAAAATGTACAAGGAAATTACCGGTAACATTTTTAAAGGTTACACCGACCTTGTGAGCAAACCTCGAGACAAGTTTAATATATAACAGTTCAAAATAAGTAAAATTGATATTAGGCCAGATTCTTATCAGTTACACAACTGATAGGTAACAGATTTAGCAGATTCTCATCAAATACACAGTTGATAGGTAACAGATTTTTTCTTGCTGGGTTCACAAAGTTCAAACGCACACACACACACGCAAACGCACATTTGCGGTTTTGAACGGATGCGCCTAAATGTAGGCAACGAAATTGTTTTGCTGTTTTGCGGGTTCATACATATGCGCCTAACCAGAACACACACACCATACAAATGCAATATAGAACTTGTCTCAATTGGTGGATAGACTGGTGTTGCTCATATCTTCAACAAGTGCTGGTCATAATAACCATCAAAATGATATTATGTCAATCACTGAAGAGTTACGAGAAGCAAATATTATTAAGTAATATGAGTATACATAAATTTGGACCTTCCTCATTTGATAATAGAAGATCGAAAACGAAAACAATTCTAGACGGAAATAAAAATATTAATTTAAACAAGAAAAGAACAATTAACCTACTGTGCCTAAAGAAGACGATGATGCCATTTCGAAAGTATTCTTTTTCGAAGCGTTAAATAAGGTAAAACTGAATTATGTTTTTTTTAATAATTTGGGAAAAATTTATGAATTATGTTTTTTTATTCTTTTATTTTATAATGATTCCAAGCATAGGTATTAATTCCATTATTTTTTACAAATCTCTTATCATCTAAAAAACTTAAGGTTAATTTATTTATTTCTTGTGTATACAATTCATGACACTTTGATCTAAAAATATACATTGAGTCAAAGTACAATTTCTTTTCGAATAAACATCTTTTAAAATCATTTGAAGAAAGCTTGAGAGTAACAAATTGCTTAACACCCTTAATTTTTTTAATCTCTTTTTCTTCTTGATCGATGCAAATAGAATACATTTTTGCTCTCAAACCAATAAATTCCTTCATTAATTTACCATTACATTCATCTTTCATCATACCCAAAACCTTTTTGTTTAACAATGGAAAATCAAACACATTTGGATTTGGGTATGCAGATGTATCAAGTTGCTTGCTTATATCCTTACGAGTATCATCATAGAAGTCATTTGTCTTAATATCGTAAATAACGGGGTCAGTATCCATATAGTTAAGATTAACATTTTCACAATATTTCGGTTTAATATAATCATAATGAAATTCATACATTTTCAGTTTAGAAAGTTCTAAAACGGTAAAACCTATTTAAAGAGGTTTATTGTAAATTGTGAAACCTTTATTCAATTGTATTGCAATCATATTATCAGTAAATTGTTGTGAACTATGAAAATTAAACTTTGCTATTAGAGCTCTAGCTCCTAATCTCCTACCTCTACTCTCCCATTCGGTTACTATTTGTATATGTTTTCGTTTATCAACATTTTCCATAGTCTTTCCATAGACTGCATTGTTTAATAGCTTGAAAAATTTTGTTCAAATGAATTTATAGCTATTGTTCGATTGTGGTTATCCAAACCAATATATTTTTTCAACCAATCTGATTGAACAAATTTTAGAATTTTATGTATTTTAACTAAAACCAATCCATGTCTTATACTTTGTTTAAGAGTTCTGTAGTGTATTATATATTTTTCTTTTATGGATAGGTCTGTTATCAGCTTAGTACATTTCATATTTTTATTTTTTGTTTTCTGAACAGAATGGAAAATCATTATGATAATCATGTAAATTAGATGGATATTCTAAACCCACTTCTAATATATAACCAATTTCCGAATCATCTGCAATATTGTTTACATTAAAGCCTTCATTATTTTCAACCCATTCAAAATTTATAAATAAGATATTGTGACATAGCAAAACCATACAAATTGTTTACATCTAAATAAATAAGATAATTTGATTCTTTATTACAGTCATAATCACTCATATATTTATTATTTGCTATTGAATATCGCTTACTGCACTGAACAATTTCTCCTCTAATACCCCGCTTTATAAAACTATACATATTATTATCGGTTATTAGTTCTAAATTTTTTTTTTGTTGTCTTCAACATAGCATCCCAAGATAACCCTGGGGTGGTATAATATTGACATGGATCTAAGTTATAGATATCTTTGAATACTTTTCTAAAATTATCGAAAATCTCACATAAGAGTAAGACATATACTTTCAAATATAACAATAAATTATCCATTAAGTTTTTGCATTTGAATATATTCCACACTTTTTGAGCATGTTCGTAATCAGCTGCACTACACGATTCATTATTTAATTTGTTAAAGAAAAATGAACGAGCAGGTAGTTCTGTTTCTTTAAAACGGCCTATCGAGTTTTGGTAATCATAAGGAAGTACACATTTACGTTTCATTAATGTAAATTAATCATTATTTTTATAAACCGATTTTACAGTATGTAAATCTTCATCGGTTAAGTAACTTGCTAAACTTTGTAAGCTAGATGGTATAAATCTGTATGAATCCAAAAAACGAAGTTCGATAGAATCTTTTTCAGTTATATATATTCTGAATGTATATTCTCTGGATATATATATCTCTTTTTTTAAGGGAATAACTTTAATGTCGCCTTGTGTTGTCGAAAGTTCTCTAACAAACAAATGACAGTCGTAGGACGAAAGATTGTGAAATAATATTGGCACGAAGCGCAGAATTTGATATTCCAAATTGCATTTATTATGACCAGGACCTCCATATTCACCAGTTAAATGACAATGATCTGCAACTCTGACATCTTCATTAAAATTTTCATTACAAATATGACATTTTGAATATTCTTTATGAAATTGTCCTTGAGAGAGAGTTAAAGGGATCATCGGTATTTTTTTACTTAGGAAGATCAGCCAGAACACAAACCGAAAAAATGTATGCGCTACCTAGCGGAATTGTTGAATGATCTTGAGAGGTGGTAAAAATTTCAGGTCAAGATAAATATAGACCTGGTTTCATTCCTTCGGTCAGACTCATATCAGACTGTCCCTAAAATAATGAACTGGTTCCATTCCTAAGACCAGACTGGTGACAGACTATCCAAAAGTGTTGAGTTTTTAGGGTGAGCCATGCTCCCAGTTTTCCATACAAAATGTGGTCCAGAACATATATAAATACACTTCTGATTTGGTTCATCCATTTTAAACTTAAATACAAAAAGCTCCAAAGAAAAAAAATTTCCATAAGAAATTCGTTAAAAATGATATATAGTAGTTAAAAGTTCATTTTAGGCTAATTTCTCATAATTTAAGCCTGATATCTCTACTAGAATTCAAAAATACTATAGATATTAATACAGATTCTGAAATGTACGTAAAATACCTTTAAAGTAAGCTCAATATGATATTGTTACGAACATTAGCAAAACTAAGGAGTGCTGCCAGCTCTAAGCCGATGCTAAGCAGTGACGTGAATGCACATCAATAATTCAATCATTATGTATCTACATAAACGAAACAATAACTGCGTCTACATGTACATATGTACTATGTACGTATACGATCAGCGGAGAGTCAATGCACAAATACATGCCTATATCTGAGATACTCCTATAAGTATGCAATGAGAAAAATTATAAAATTGTGCAATTGTAGTTACAGCTGAGATGTTTGAGAGATAATGGGCTAGTAGATTCTGGAAGCGCCTAGAAGATGCGAATATTAAAATCAAAGAGTATAAAAGGCGACAGATGTAGAGGCGCTGAAATTCAGTTTGATTTGAGATTTCGATTAAGACGCTATCTAGCGAGCAAGAGCAGTATTATTTTGAATAGTAGAGTTTCATTTGAGCTATCAGTCAGTTTAGTTATTAAGCAAGTTATTCGTTGCACAGTTTGAGTGTTATTGTGAAGTACTTTAATAAAGGCCATTTTGCATTATTACATATTGGAGTTATTTATTCAACAGTTTAGTGATACAAACCTAGCAAAAGGGCAAATAAGAGGATTTGCAGAAAATTCATTACAATACTTTTCCTATAATTCTATCAGAAGCTATGAAGATTTTTTAGCCAAACCCTACACTCATTTGGCAAAATATGGACTCGAAATCGGACCCACAGCTATGGTGTCTTCAACAATTGTTCTCAGTATCATCTGTAGATAACATTTTTGCTATACTCCTGATGGAAAAAAATTTAACCCGCTCTAATATATATATATATATATATAAATTTGGCTTATCTGCATACATTTTAATAAGCTTTTTCCGTCTGAATCTGCCCTCCCCCCTCCTCACTTTTTCCTAATCCTTCCTAAATCTTCGTCTCATTCTATCTCTTTCTCAATCTTCTTCTCCTTCTCTTTTTTCTCTTCTCTCAATTTCTTCTCATTCTTCTGCATCCCTTATTGCCTGTCCAGAGGGTGGTATGTATTTTATTCCAGTCCCAGTCCCACTCCAAGTCTCAGTCCCAGTCCTAGTCCTAATCCCAGTCCCAGTCCGTCTCTGGATAATATATTACTCTGTACTAAAGCACTCATCAACAGCTTTCATTTCATATCCATATTGTATAAACACTGCCTAGACATTCACTGGCCCACGTTTTGGCCTATATCTCGAGACCCTAGTCACCCAGGGGTATGAAAATGACCCTCTACTAAAGCACTCATCAACAGCTTTCATTTGTTATCCATATTCTATAAACATATTCTAGGGGTACTCGGGTCCACGTTTCGGCCTATATCTCGAGACCCTGTACGTCGATCGCAACCAAACCTATGTAGTAACCACCGCGTGAGATGAGAGTTGTGTGAAAGTTTTAACAAAATCGACCCACGCATCTCTTCAAACACCGGCGACCAACTAACAGACATTTTAGCCTTTTTTATATATATATAGATTTTTATTTTTCACACTTCACTATAATATTGAAACGAAATGCAGATTTTCGTTGCTTTTGAAATTCGGCTTAAAAATTGCACATGGAACAACTAAAGACTCTCCTGAATTAAAAAAAATGTCATAGTACCTCTAAATCGCGGGCCCCCTCGAGATTTGAGTATTATACAGAACAGTTTGAAATTATACATATATTACATTGTTAAATAAGTGAACAATTTTAGAATATAAAGATTTTTTCTTTATTTTTTTTAAATTTAGTTACGTGTTAAGATTGTATAGGACAGTTTACTGTATAATAAAAAGTGAATCCGTTATATCAAATGAATTCGATTTAGAGTTAAATTCATGACATAAACACCGAAAAGGTTAAATTAATTCGAAATTAGTTTTGCACTGCCTCAAAAGAAAAGGTTTGTAATGTCTTGACGCTCGTCATGGGACATTGAAGTTTATTTCGTTCAAAAGAAAGGGGGTAGAAATCAGTCCATTCAGTAGTTTAGCCATGAATAATACGCCTAGCATTTCTCTAAGTTGTGTGAGATTTAGAATATTGATAAGCTTTAACCGACTAGTATAAGGTGGAAGATTATACGAAGAATCCCAATGAACATGTTCATATTTTATTGTAAATGAGCAAAACTATGCCAAAAAATTCAATAAATCTTAAAAAACTAATCTTTCAACTTCGATTCTTATATATGAGAAATAAAAAATAAATAAATGTATAAAGATATAAGAAAGAAATATCTATATATATTTTCGTACGTTACGAATTGGCATCCTACAACCTTGATTTCTAGTGTTTTTCGAAAAACAATTTATAAAACCATAAAGATACCTGAAAATGCAATATACCGTATTATTGAGCAGGTGGTTAAAGAAACCCTGCAGTCAAACCAACTAGTTGTATACCAGAAGAATACTAGTTTGCCAAAAATCTCAACTATTACTAACTGGTATTTTTAACACGGCGATGTCCTACGAAATATCAATTGCCAGCCTCTGCATCAGCATCATACCAATTGAAAAACTAGTTATTATATACACCAACATCTTACCAGATGACATACTAGTCAGCATACCCATCAGACTCATAGCAATTAACATACTAGTCAGCCTTTGCGCCAGCATTATACCAGACGGCATACTATCTATTATATACACCAATATCATACCAATTGACATACTAGTCAGTGTATTCAACATCAACATACCAGTTGGCATACTACTCAGTCTATGCATCAATGTAATAACAGTTGACATACTAGTCGATATGTGCATCAGCATCCTACTATTTAATATACTAGTCTCAGTTGGGTTGAAAAATTACTTGAAAATTGATAAATTAGCTCAAATTTATGTTATTCATTATATTTCATATATATAAAAGGTATGTATATATATACATATGTATATAACTTTAAAATTTATTACTCCAATACATTATACTTTGGAATAAATTTTAATAAAAATACGTACATACCCTGCAGTCAACCCAACTAGTTGTATACTAGAAGAATACTAGTTGGCCAAAAATCTCAACTAGTATGAGTTCTGTAATTTTTCCATATAAGCAACTGGTATTTTTAACACGGCGATGTCCTACGAAATATCAATTGCCAGGCTCTGCATCAGCATCATACCAATTGACGAACTAGTCATTATATACACCAACATCATACCAGATGACATACTAGTCAGCATACCCATCAGGGTCCTACCAATTGACATACTAGTCAGCCTTTGAGCCAGCATTATACCAGATGGCATACTAGTCAGCATACCCATTAGGGTCCTACCAATTGACATACTAGTCAGCCTTTGCGCCAGCATTATACCAGATGACATACTAGTCAGCATACCCATCAGGGTCCTACCAATTGATATACTAGTCAGCCTTTGAGCCAGCATTATACCAGATGGCATACTAGTCAACATACCTATCAGGGTCCTACCAATTGACATACTAGTCAGCCTTTGCGCCGGCATTATACCAGATGGCATACTAGTCAACATACCCATCAGGGTCCTACCAATTGACATACTAGTCACTGTATTCAACATCAACATACCAGTTGACATACTACTCAGACAGTATGCATCATTGTAATACCAGTTGACATACTAGTCAATATTTGCATCAGCGTCCTATTAGTTAATTTACTAGACCTAGTCGGGTTAAAAAATTACTTGAATAAATTAGCTCAAATTCATTTATTCATCTTATTTCATATATATAAAAAATATATTTATATATGCATATGTATATCACTTTAAAATTTCTCACTTCAATACATAATACTTTGTAATAGATTTGAATAAATATATATATACGTCTATAAAAATTAAATAAAATTAAAGAAAAAAAAAAACTTTTTTAAAAATAAGCTTTTATTATTTTGGTTAATAAAATTAACTAAAAAGCAAACAATAAATTGACTCTAAAGAAATATAACACTTTATAAGTTCATTGTAAGCTTAAACGATAATTAGGCTTTTTCGTCTGCGACAAAAAATTTTATATCGTACATAATTATATATTTTTAACATTAAAACTTTACACCTAAATTATTAAATCTTACAGTTTATATCAAAGTCCAAATTGCTTTTGACAGAGAGCACATATAAAATTGTGTCAAACAGTGTTAACTAACTTAAAATCATATTTTATTGTGACTTGGCCTATGTGGCGTTCAGATTACAACTACTCATTGCAGATCTCTGCTCTGTGTGTTAAATCTGTTTTAAAATAATAGCCGTATTTTTTTTTACACGTAAACGTCTATACGCTTATAATTTATATGGACTGCTAAGCGCCAAACTTTAAATATACCTCTGAAGTTGCTGCGCATAAAATGTGTACTAATAAATTCCAATACGCATTATACACAGATGTAACTGAAATATGTGTTTTTGTTTCACCCCCTACACTAATTCTATGTATTCTATGTGTGTCCACAATTCATCGCAACTGATTGAGCTATATGTTATACACAGGCATACAACAGAGGGTCGTGTCTCCGCTTTTCGGTACACGCTGTAGCTGTAGCTAGTTGTTTAACCACTGCCGCTAGATGGGTCTCCTAAGCATTATGTAAGCGAGGATAGGCGTTTTTTTCACGCGCAAACGTAAACCTATACGCGTGTATAAAAAAACACGGCTAATATTCCAACTTTCGCTTAGCTAAAATTCCATTGCCAAAAATCTGTAAAACAAAATCAAGTGCGCAGAAAAGTATGAAACACTTACCGATAAGAGCCTAACCGCGTTAGCGTTCGCTGTATCACAGAATTTTTACACTTTGAAAATGACGGCTGTTGTTTGCAAGGTTGCATTCCTTTGAGTGTTCGTTTTCACCATCTGGATTAACAAAGTCATGAGCCTGGGCATTCGCGCAATTTTAGTGATGTAAATTGCATGGCGTCAGCGCCAATGCGGTGCCAGCTCAATGGTAGCTCATTGACGAAATGACTCCAAGCGAATTTTTGACGCTACTTAGTAGTGAGTGCGTAGTACATTTTACTTGCGCTATTGAGTGAAACGACTTTTGTGTCTCAGGCACGAGTTTGGTGTTATTGGCGCTACTGGCAATGATGACACTGAGCTGTTGACGGTAGCGCTGGTAGTTCAGATTTTGAATCAGAGAAAGAATTGATGACCCGTGTAAATTATTATGGCTTTGGCCGTGTAAATTATTATGGTGTATTTGTATATTTTAGATTTAATGCACAATTAATATGTGTGTGTTTGAGCGGCCAAATAATAACAGTAGTATTGCTAAAGTGCTGATTAGTTGACGGAATGTCGCTAATTTCCTAGCGATGATCAGCAGATTGTCAATATTTCGTTCAACGGATGCGCGAAATTGCCACATCTGTTCAAATTTTCCAAGATTTTCCATTCTTGATTTAACTTAAGCTGTTATGCCAATATTTTTCAGCCAGCTTTTTTCAAATAGGTAATTTTTCCAAAAGCGAAATAAATTACAGAAAAGATTACAGAGTTAAACCGCCTTAAAAATTCAGCTATGTTGGTTATACACTGAAATACAACAGAGGGTTGTGTCCCCGCTTTTCGCAAGCGTTGAGATTCACCACGCGTGACACGCGTGATTCATCACGTCCAAATATCACAATCCACGGATAGGTACCGGCGGGTTTGTATGGGACTTAGGCTGTTATGCCAAAGTAAATACAAATCTTTACCGATAACTATGTTATCGATTAATTTATCGAATTCTAACAAAGTAATATTGCATTGTCATCGGAGTTATACATGTGTGCAAGATTTCAGCTCAATCGGACACCGGGAAGTGTATCAAATTTAACTTGCAAGATTCCATTACAGACAACAAAAGTGAAACTAAATAAAAGCTTATAAAAATATAGTTCAAATTTGCTAAACTAGTTCAAATGCATTTTTAATTAATGTAATTTTTTTATAAAATTATTAATGTATAGATATCACTTCATATATATCACTTCAAAATATATAAAAATAGGTACTAATGTAAATAGAATTACTTGTATATAATAACTAAAAAAATAATAGTTCAAAATTTTCTAACTAAATTCAAATTCATTTCAAAAATAACCTCCATCTTAGGAACTAATGTAAATTAAAATTACTTATATATAAAAATTAAAAAGTTATAACTCAAAGTTTCCTAACTAAACTCAAATTCATTTCGAAAATTAACCTTCAAGGTTTCATTATTCTTATGTAACTAAGTAGCTACGCCTTTTTATACTCAGTTGAGCAGAGCTCACAGAGTATATTAAGTTTGATTGGATAACGGTTGGTTGTACATATATAAAGGAATCGAGATAGATATAGACTTCCATATATCAAAATAATCAGGATCGAAAAAAAATTTGATTGAGCCATGTCCGTCCGTCCGTCCGTCCGTCCGTCCGTCCTTCCGCCCGTTAACACGATAACTTGAGTAAATTTTGAGGTATCTTGATGAAATTTGGTATGTAGGTTCCTGAGCACTCATCTCAGATCGCTATTTAAAATGAACGATATCGGACTATAACCACGCCCACTTTTTCGATATCGAATATTTCGAAAAACCGAAAAAGTACGATAATTCATTACAAAAGACCGATAAAGCGACGAAACTTGGTAGATGAGTTGAACTTATGACGCAAAATAGAAAATTAGTAAAATTTTGGACAATGGGCGTGGCACCGCCCACTTTTAAAAGAAGGTAATTTAAAACTTTTGCAAGCTGTAATTTGGCAGTCGTTGAAGATATCATGATGAAATTTGGCAGGAACGTTACTCTTATTACTATATGCACGCTTAATAAAAATTAGCAAAATCGGAGAAGGACCACGCCCACTTTAAAAAAAAAAATTTTTTTTAAGTAAAATTTTAACAAAAAATTTAATATCTTTACAGTATATAAGTAAATTATGTCAAGATTCAACTCCAGTAATCATATGGTGCAACAAAATACAAAAATAAAAGAAAATTTAAAATGGGCGTGGCTCCGCCCTTTTTCATTTAATTTGTCTAGGATACTTTTAACGCCATAAGTCGAACAAAAATTAACCAATTCTTGTGAAATTTGGTAGGGGCATAGATTTTATGGCGTTAACTGTTTTCTGTGAAAATGGGCGAAATCGGTTGATGCCACGCCCAGTTTTTATACACAGTCGTCCGTCTGTCCTTCCGCATGGCCGTTAACACGATAACTTGAGCAAAAATCGATATATCTTTACTAAATTCAGTTCACGTACTTATCTGAACTCACTTTATCTTGGTATGAAAAATGAACGAAATCCGACTATGACCACGCCCACTTTTTCCATATCGAAAATTTCGAAAAATTAAAAAAATGCCATAATTCTATACCAAATACGAAAAAAGGGATGAAATATGGTAAGGTAATTGGATTGTTTTATTGACGCGAAATATAACTTTAGAAAAAACTTTATAAAATGATTGTGACACCTACCATATTAAGTAGAAGAAAATGAAAAAGTTCTGCAGGGCGAAATAAAAAACCCTTAAAATCTTGGCAGGTATTACATATATAAATAAATTAGCGGTATCCAACAGATGATGTTCTGGGTCACCCTGGTCCACATTTTGGCCGATATCTGGAAAACGCCTTCACATATACAACTACCACCACTCCCTTTTAAAACTCTCATTAATACCTTCAATTTGATACCCATATCGTACAAACTCATTCTAGAGTCACCCTGGTCCACCTTTATGGCGATATCTCGAAACGGCGTCCACCTATGGAACTAAGGATTACTCCCTTTTAAAATACTCATTAACACCTTTCATTTGATACCCATATCGTACAAACGCATTCTAGAGTCACACCTGGTCCATCTTTATGGCGATATCTCGAAAAGGCGTCCACCTATAGAACTAAGGCCCACTCCCTCTTAAAATACTCATTAACTCTTTCGTTTGATACCCATATTGCACAAACGAATTCTAGAGTCACCCCTGGTCCACCTTTATGGCGATATCTCGAAAAGGGGTCCACCTATAGACCTAAGCCCCACGCCCTTTTAAAATAATCATTAACACCTTTCATTTGATACTCATATCATACAAACAAATTCTAAAGTCACCCCTGGTCTACCTTTATGGCGATATCTCGAAAAGGCGAACACCTATAAAACGAAGGCCCACTCCCTTTTAAAAATACTCATTAACACCTTTCATTTGATACCCATATCGTACAAACAAAGTCTAGAGTCACCCCTGGTCCACCTTTATTGCGATACCTCGACAATGCGTCCACCTATAGAACTAAGGTACACTCCCTCTTAAAATACTCATTAACTCCTTTCGTTTGATACCCATATTGCACAAACGAATTCTAGAGTCACCCCTGGCCCACCTTTATGGCGATATCTCGAAACGGCGTCCACCTATAGAACTAAGGCCCACTCCCTTTTAAAATACTCATTAATACCTTTCGTTTGATGCCCATATTGTGCAAACAAATTCTAGGGTCACCCCTGGTCCACCTTTATGGCGATATCTCGAAACGGCGTCCACCTATGGAACTAAGGATTACTCCCTTTTAAAATGCTCATTAACACCTTTCATTTGATACCCATATCGTACAAACGCATTCTAGAGTCACCCCTGGTCCATCTTTACGGCGATATCTCGAAAAGGCGTCCATCTATAGTACTTAGGTCCACGCCCTTTTAAAATACTCATTAATACCTTTCATTTGATACCCATATCGTGCAAACGCATTCTAGAGTCAACCCTGATCCACTTTTATGGCTATATCCCTAAATGGCGTCCACCTATAGAACTATGGCCCACTCCCTCATAAAATACTCTTTAATGCCTTTCATTTGATACACATGTCATACAAACACATTCCAGGGTTTCCCTCGGTTCATTTTCCTACATGGTTATTTTCCCTTATGTTGTCACCATAGCTCTCAACTGAGTATGTAATGTTCGTTTACACCCGAACTTAACCTTCCTTACTTGTTTAGGTTTATTTGAGAAAGTTGCAGTTGAAGTTCAGAATTTTAAATTGAAGTTCATAAAATTATAATAGGAGTTAAGAAAATTACAGTTGTAGCTCAGAATATATAATTGTAGTTAAAAAAGTTTTAATTGTAGCTCAGAATATTTAAATTGAAAAATTTTTTGAATATAAATTGTAATTTTCTGAATTTCAATTGCAAATTCTGAACTTAAATTGTTATTTTCTGAACTCCAATTGAACGTTCTGAACTTCATTTGTAATTTTCTGAACTTCAATTGCAACTTTCTGAACTAAACCTGAAAAAGGTGTAGTGAAACAGTTAATCCAGCCTTTCTGGCAATGGTTTTACTGCCTTCGCCATGCCGCCTTTTTTTTGGAAAACCCGCTTCTTATGCAACTGCATTGCTTTTCGTAGTTGTTCTTCCGGTTCATCATTAGAAGTCAGACTTATAATAGATTCTACGAAATAATAATATATTAAGATTATGTTAATTTAATACTTTTTACGGATGTTACCCAAGAAAACTGAATAAAACTTTGCGTGTTCTTTAAGGCCCTTCTTCCCATGAGTGCCGTCAACATTGTAGTCCATTATGACTGCACTGCTGAGGACTTTGTGAAGGTTTTTGTTCACCGAATTTTGCAGTAAGTTCCTAAGTGTTGAAATCTGTGAAAATAATTATTAAAACATACCAAGTATGATACAAAATCATTCCAATCACAACATAGCTTTAACTCCATTCACAAAGTCCATAACCAAATTTTTAACATATCTTCTAATTGTTGGTTTGGGACTTTATTAATTGAGCTAACGATAAGTAATTAAGAAAATTTTAAAACAAATGTTTACTGTCGAGAAGGAGGTATGACGAAGAAAAACAGCAAAAGACTGTGGAAAACTTTTTGTAATTTTTGTCGTGGGTCCGTATTTTGTTCTACAATGGCGTAACCGATTTTATACCAACGACAAATATGAATCTGTCAAAATATTTGTGAAATTGATAAAACAGTATGGAATTAATAAGTAGACGTTGTCTTTAATCCGATTCACCAATTACTATCCATTGAGATTTTAAAAATTTTCCACCTTTAATTTTTTATGTAAAAAGTAAAATTAAGAAGTAAGGCTGTTTAAGATCGGGTGTAATCAAACTCCATATTCTCAGCCAAGAGCTCTTATCGTACAGACAATTAAAGTTTTTTGAAATTAAATAAAATTAGTACTTGGTGCGATTTACCTACGACGAGGTTTAGGCCGAACTTTTCTTTCAATTTGTATTGATCTTTTTTTAGTTTTTCTTACAAATTGGCGAGACGCGAACTACAGGGCTTACGGCGATTCTGAACGTCATCTGCAAGGCAGATGAATTTTCACTGAGAAGCTTTTCATGCAGAAATACACTCTTAGTGTTTGCCAAATCACTGCCGATAAATACTTCATTCTAATTGAAAAAACATGTTTCTAAATGTTTGAGCTTTTTATCGGGACCATCGGTGTGATAGGCTGAGTTTCCTTTCTGAAAAAATTAACCCGATTTAAGAAACCTTAAATAAAATAAAAATTCAACAACGGTTCCCCAAACCTAATTGATTTTTTATAATTTTCACTGTTGGAAAAAATACTCACAAACAAAGTCCGATTTTCAGGAACAACCTTTTCATTTATCTTAAACAAATCCTCTGCATACGACAGAGGAAAGTAAGATCTGACTGAGCATGCTGCAGCATCTTGTTGAACCAACTTGCTCATCACCACTTTTGTGTCTGCAAGTGCAGTCATCACTGCAGTATTCTGAGAAGACATTAAGGCTAAAGAAAAGTTGAAAAGTTAAATTTAAGTATATGTAATATATAGAAAATATTTAACACTCTTACACAAAATGGTCTCCTTCAGGTTTCCGACTGATTCTGGAAGTAAAAACAACACAAATTATTGTGTCAATTGCAAGCAAACAGGTAAAATTAATTGCAATAACTTTTGAGTTTTTGATCATCTTTTGTCATTTTCTGAACTTGACTGGAAAAAGTGTAGACTTATAACAAAAATTATTTTATTATCCGGAATCGTAAATGGAATATGCAGCCAAATCATCAAAATATCAACAACCACAAAATTTTAAACTCTTTTACTGTTAAGTATCATTGCCCCGGTATTGTTGGTATACATATCAGATACCTACCACGCTTCATACATACAAAAATTACCCTCTGTACACTGAATCACTTTTTCTTAAAAATTTGTTGTATATTTCATTTAAATCGGCCGTACGGTGAAAATTTGCGTGTGGCTTATTTATATGGTAAAAGTCTAGTTGAGGGATCGACTGCTAATACGCGTCCAAAAATATCAAGAGAGGTGTCAAACGACGCGCCTTGACATCAGTATTAATAATCCGTAGGCGGAAAATAAAAATTTTAACGCGTTCAAAAGATATTAACGAAAACCCGAAAAAAGACCCGCGGGTACCTCCGAAACCGGGGGTCGGATCCATAGTATTTTTGCGCAGAACACCTTTCTGCGTTGGCGGCCTTCGGCCGCGATTATAAAAAATAACCCTGGGCTACGCCATGCCAAGTCCGGGTGTGTGGTATAACCGTGGCTACCGCCACGGTGATGCACAATTTTTTTTGGGGGTACAAACACAACAACAACCACAGGGAAATCGCCAACTTCAAATGCAAATATCTCCGGACAGAGATAAAATTTTTATTTTCCGCCATCGGATTATTGTTCTCGAGATTAATACGCGTCGTTTTACACCTCTCTCGATATTTTTGGTAGCGTATTAGCAGTCGACCCCTCAACTATACTATTACCCAATATTTTACCTATTTTATTATAGTCAAACGATGTAAACCCTTAAAGTATGAGATTTATTTTATAAATCGTTAACTTCTCAAAATATAAACAATTTGTTTACAAAATTTTTCGATATGACAGAAGATTACCTAGGTAGAGAACGCTTAGTACCGATGGTACTATCGAATTGCATTGCATTGGACTGAAATTATAGGCCCGACACATAAGATTTTGTATGCATCATAGTAAGCTGACGGATGAGTGCATTTATACTCGAATTTCGCGGGGGAGCGGCAAATAGCCTAAAACTGTGACTACCATGCCCGTCAAATAACTTACCTTGCAAATTTGTTATCTTTGCATCCAGCGCCTTGCAACCTGCACACTCTGCAACTTGTGACTTTTTATCTAAAAAAGAATACTTGAGTTGATGATATCTTATTCATATGTATATGTGATGAAACTTACAAGAGGATGTTGGTACGTTCTCGACGTTGCTGAAGGATACGCGCTTTACTTCTTTTGGCATGATTGTTATATTTATTGTCTGGCTTTTTAGAAGAAAAGACACAATCCTGGAAAAAATAACACAAACCTCTGCCCATCAAAGTTTTAAAGCCCTGATGCTTTTCATTTGCTAGCAACGTTTCATGACTGACTCGATTTATTATTTGTGGAAGAATTTGAGTTGGCTTTTTGACATACTTTTTTATACTCAGTTGAGCAGAGCTCACAGAGTATATTAAGTTTGATTGGATAACGGTTGGTTGTACATATATAAAGGAATCGAGATAGATATAGACTTCCATATATCAAAATAATCAGGATCGAAAAAAAATTTGATTGAGCCATGTCCGTCCGTCCGTCCGTCCGTCCGTCCGTCCGTCCGTTAACACGATAACTTGAGTAAATTTTGAGGTATCTTGATGAAATTTGGTATGTAGGTTCCTGAGCACTCATCTCAGATCGCTATTTAAAATGAACGATATCGGACTATAACCACGCCCACTTTTTCGATATCGAATATTTCGAAAAACGGAAAAAGTACGATAATTCATTACAAAAGACCGATAAAGCGGCGAAACTTGGTAGATGAGTTGAACTTATGACGCAAAATAGAAAATTAGTAAAATTTTGGACAATGGGCGTGGCACCGCCCACTTTTAAAAGAAGGTAATTTAAAACTTTTGCAAGCTGTAATTTGGCAGTCGTTGAAGATATCATGATGAAATTTGGCAGGAACGTTACTCTTATTACTATATGCACGCTTAATAAAAATTAGCAAAATCGGAGAAGGACCACGCCCACTTTAAAAAAAAAATTTTTTTTAAAGTAAAATTTTAACAAAAAATTTAATATCTTTACAGTATATAAGTAAATTATGTCAAGATTCAACTCCAGTAATTATATTGTGCAACAAAATACAAAAATAAAAGAAAATTTAAAAATGGGCGTGGCTCCGCCCTTTTTCATTTAATTTGTCTAGGATACTTTTAACGCCATAAGTCGAACAAAAATTAACCAATCCTTGTGAAATTTGGTAGGGGCATAGATTTTATGGCGTTAACTGTTTTCTGTGAAAATGGGCGAAATCGGTTGATGCCACGCCCAGTTTTTATACACAGTCGTCCGTCTGTCCTTCCGCATGGCCGTTAACACGATAACTTGAGCAAAAATCGATATATCTTTACTAAACTCAGCTCACGTACTTATCTGAACTCACTTTATCTTGGTATGAAAAATGAACGAAATCCGACTATGACCACGCCCACTTTTTCCATATCGAAAATTTCGAAAAATGAAAAAAATGCCATAATTCTATACCAAATACGAAAAAAGGGATGAAATATGGTAAGGTAATTGGATTGTTTTATTGACGCGAAATATAACTTTAGAAAAAACTTTATAAAATGATTGTGACACCTACCATATTAAGTAGAAGAAAATGAAAAAGTTCTGCAGGGCGAAATAAAAAACCCTTAAAATCTTGGCAGGTATTACATATATAAATAAATTAGCAGATGATGTTCTGGGTCACCCTGGTCCACATTTTGGTCGATATCTGGAAAACGCCTTCACATATACAACTACCACCACTCCCTTTTAAAACTCTCATTAATACCTTCAATTTGATACCCATATCGTACAAACTCATTCTAGAGTCACCCTGGTCCACCTTTATGGCGATATCTCGAAACGGCGTCCACCTATGGAACTAAGGATTACTCCCTTTTAAAATACTCATTAACACCTTTCATTTGATACCCATATCGTACAAACGCATTCTAGAGTCACACCTGATCCATCTTTATGGCGATATCTCGAAAAGGCGTCCACCTATAGAACTAAGGCCCACTCCCTCTTAAAATACTCATTAACTCTTTCGTTTGATACCCATATTGCACAAACGAATTCTAGAGTCACCCCAGGTCCACCTTTATGGCGATATCTCGAAAAGGGGTCCACCTATAGAACTAAGCCCCACGCCCTTTTAAAATAATCATTAACACCTTTCATTTGATACTCATATCATACAAACAAATTCTAAAGTCACCCCTGGTCTACCTTTATGGCGATATCTCGAAAAGGCGAACACCTATAAAACGAAGGCCCACTCCCTTTTAAAAATACTCATTAACACCTTTCATTTGATACCCATATCGTACAAACAAAGTCTAGAGTCACCCCTGGTCCACCTTTATTGCGATACCTCGACAATGCGTCCACCTATAGAACTAAGGTCCACTCCCTCTTAAAATACTCATTAACTCCTCTCGTTTGATACCCATATTGCACAAACGAATTCTAGAGTCACCCCTGGCCCACCTTTATGGCGATATCTCGAAACGGCGTCCACCTATAGAACTAAGGCCCACTCCCTTTTAAAATACTCATTAATACCTTTCGTTTGATGCCCATATTGTGCAAACAAATTCTAGGGTCACCCCTGGTCCACCTTTATGGCGATATCTCGAAACGGCGTCCACCTATGGAACTAGGATTACTCCCTTTTAAAATGCTCATTAACACCTTTCATTTGATACCCATATCGTACAAACGCATTCTAGAGTCACCCCTGGTCCATCTTTACGGCGATATCTCGAAAAGGCGTCCATCTATAGTACTTAGGTCCACGCCCTTTTAAAATACTCATTAATACCTTTCATTTGATACCCATATCGTACAAACGCATTCTAGAGTCAACCCTGATCCACTTTTATGGCTATATCCCTAAATGGCGTCCACCTATAGAACTATGGCCCACTCCCTCATAAAATACTCTTTAATGCCTTTCATTTGATACACATGTCATACAAACACATTCCAGGGTTTCCCTCGGTTCATTTTCCTACATGGTTATTTTCCCTTATGTTGTCACCATAGCCCTCAACTGAGTATGTAATGTTGGTTTACACCCGAACTTAACCTTCCTTACTTGTTAATGTTTGTAAATAATTTTCGAAATCGTAAGCTGAAAAACTTGATAACAGACCAATTGATTCAACACTCTCCGTTAGATGTAGTAAATGATGAACGTTATGAGTAACAATGGAATCCCCGAATATAGTTGAGAAATTTTCAACAAATAAAGATAACATATTTTTTGCAATTCCCAAATTATCTAAATATGATTTGGGGCAAAGGAGCATCCTATACGCACAGAATAGAAGCAAAAATTGATAATATAAGTCACCATGAACATTGTCTTTTAGAATAAGGACCCCTGTATATAACAGAAATTGGCGAAACTCAGTTGCCTTCCAATTTGAGATTTCATCGAACGATCTGGGCTTACGGGCGAATTCTTTCGTGATGAACGGTACTAGAGAGACTAAAAATTGTGACATATGTTTCCGTTTAAGCTTTTCAACTTTTATATTTATATCGTCTTGTAAAATTCTTTTTAAAAAGTTTCGCATTATCCCCAAATCCACCAAATGCATACTATCTATAGCTACTTGGCTTATCATTTTTACACCAATTTTTTCTAGTGGAGTCTTTGAATTCCTAAATTTCGGTTCATGATGTGTTTTGTATCTTCTAGTTAAAAAGTCATTGTCAGTTACCAAATTTCCAGACACAGAAGAATATACCATTACATGGTTTACCTTTACCCCGATTTGCGTACACTTGCTGCAACCATGAGAAGTTGAATGATAAGGTGTACCACAAACAAACGCTTTCGCGGGAGCATCACATACAATTGACCTTATCAGAACTTTTAACAATTTGCCACCTAGTTCAATGCCATTTTCCATGATATTCTCCATTTCCGTAACAAAAGGATTTAAAAATTCCGAAACATCGCTTGGCTTTTTATTTCCAACATATATACCGACGGGAAAAATACAAACTGAACTAAAATCAACTAGCCGCACCAATATTGGCCACAATTGAATGCGAGAGCTTCTGAATAATGGCAACCCATCAATGTTGATGTCTATATAAACAGTGTCAATTTCTTTAAATATGTATGCAATTTTCTTCAATTGCTTGCTCAAACCAACATGGCAATAGAGTCCTGGTGGAATGGATTTAGTAACTGCGATTTCTCTTCTTTTGGCATAGAGTGTTTCGGCGCTTCTTGGTACATCTAGATTCTCTTCTCGTAAAATACTAAGAAGGCTCTCAAATGCTCTACGTGATGGTCTAAAAGTAGTAAACCATTCCAGGATTTTTTCCTTAAAGGAACGCTGCAGTTTGCCTATAACAGAATTTTCACTATCTACCATCAGAACAATCACTTTCCTCACATTCGTACTTAGTAGGCAAACTCCCTTTATCGCCAACTCCACTTATGCTAGTACCGCATTCCTCCACAGAGGATTTTGATGGCCCTGCTTCATCATTACTAGAAACTGGTCTAAACAAAGTCCTAGCATACATTTCCCTTTGCTTCTAGAAAAGTCTTCTCATATTACGTTTGCTACTCATTGTTACTGCAATTTTCAACTTACCAAAATCGCAAAACACAACAAAATTTATATTTTTAGTTTTATTTTATATTATTTTTATAAGGCACGGCAAAATTTTTCCACTTTTCCGTACACGTTTGATAATTTGGAATGTATACTGAAAAAGTTAGATGTGTATACGCAAGCCGTTTATCGATTATTGCGATTGCCACCGATAGATCGAAAATATGTAGTCGGCTGATATGATCGTCCGTGCTCGAGTTATGTTTTTCTTAAAACAGCTGTTGTTATATTACAACTCTAACACACTTTTTATTGAATAGCCACAATATTTTGTTTTCCAAATAATATATAAAGCTTTACATGTAAAACCACCAATGCGGTAACGACAGATAGCAAATCGATGATAGGTTGAATATAGCAGCAAAGGCACAAAGCAAAGCAACGCGAGCAAAAAATTCACATGGATCGTCTTTCTGCGTTGATTTTGAACTATGAAACGTCTTGCTGCTTTAAGATAAGCGCAGATTTAGCTGCACTACATTACGCGGCAAAATATTCTTTGCATGTATTCTTATGGGCAAAGTCCAAAAAGTGTAGCGCCGTTGCTGCTACATGTCGCGCAAGTAAGTCCGCCTTTACTTTTATTGACGACATATCTGTACCGTTTTCACTATTCAACTTGAATCCATGCATAAAAATTACAATCGCCTTTTAAATGAAATTTCTATACAAATTTTTGAACATCAAATTTTTTTCACTGAACTGGAACTAATTTACACACAGTCGTATTCTTAAAATTTTGAACAGTATACTTTTACGGGAACCCAAAACTTAATGGTTTTGGGTAATATAAGGCAGCACGTAAGATTTAAAGTGCGTGCATACTAAGCGGCGCGACACGTAGCGGCAGCGCCGCTTCACTTTTTTGCCTACTTGATCAACATTGCTGCTCATGGCCGCGCCGCGCAGTGCTGCTGCCGCTAGGTGTGAATTGCTCGATAAGAATACATGCAAATAATATTTTGTAGCGCAGTGTAGTGCAGCTCAATGTGCTTTTAGCTTTAGAAATGCTTAATCGCACAAATAACCTACCCAGATTGCGCATTCGCAAGTTCGAAATTGCTTCGTTCTGCGCATCTACGTCACAGATGCCTACTTAAGCGAATTAAAGAGAAAAAAAACAAGAGCTAAAGGAAAATGACGTAATAATTGCCCATAAAAATCAGCTGAAATAATAGCAATGCGCCACCTTCTATAATTCCATAATGCTTATATCGCTATATCAAAATCGATAGTTTCGTATATCGACCATCTTTTGTCATCGTGGACATTTACATATATATAAAGAAAAAATAGCCAACCTTCAACAGGCTAGAAAAAGCAATTCTTCGACGAATTGAATTGCAAAATATGAAATAGAGTAATGCCAATTCAATTTATAAAAAGGAAATTGACGATCTTACGCAACAACTAAATAAATCTAAAGCTTTAATTGTAGAGCTCAATGAAAAGTTAAAGGTAATCGAAGAACAAGAAACGCTTATACGCGAGCTCAAAGCCAAAGCTGCACGATTCGAAGAATACATCAAAAGTCAAAGTAGCACATCCGAATATAGTTCAGCTCCACCAAAACAAGCATCACCAAAGCAACAGGCTGCCAATGATGCTGACAACAGTAATGGGCAAGAAAATAAGCACTTGCACACAACTGAGATAAAGCAAATTGAAGCGCGTGTGCACGATGAAATGTCCAAGTTATTTGCCATCGAAATTAAACGTTTTCAAATAAAACTTAAACTGAAGAGAAAAATATTTGTTTACAACGTGGATATGAACTTGCGCGTAAAGTCCTACAACAGCGAGAAACCGAAGTGGAGTATTAAAGCAAGCTATCCTAGTTGAACGTGAACATATCGCAGAAGTACTAAACAAAAAAGGTGCTGAAACGCATGCGATGATTGAAACTGCCATATTGCATAAATGTCGTGATTAATTATTAGCAAAAAATCAACATGCTGTTCAACTATCTAAAGAATTAGAAGAACGGCAAACGCAAATCGAAGCCTAGCGTCAATCGATTAAAGCTGTAATGATGCAATGGGAGAAGCAAAGTAAACATGTCGATGCTATAGAGAGTGAATGGAAAGATAAGGTACAAACTTTCGAGCGAGCGCACCGAAAGGCGTTGACAGCATGGAAAAATAAATACAATTCAGCAAAACATACAGCAGCGAATTATAAGCGTTACGCTGAAGATAAAGAAACACATATGTTGCGAGAATATGATCGACTTTAAACAGAATATGATGTTTCACTGACAAAGATCAAAACTTGTATGAAGGATACTCTGGAAAAACGGAATCGTGAGATGAGGGAAACTATAGCTGCAATAGAGAAACATCATGAGTTAGGTTATGACAACGAAAATAGAAAATGAAATTAAGAGCTTCAGTCTGTATTACGAACGATAATTCAAACGATTGATTCGCCTCCAAACGATTGCGTCTAGCAATGGTATTCTTCGGTCTTTACGTTTCTTACTTTATGTCAAGAGGAAGGCGAAAGCAACTATCAAATGATATGTTGCCATCGTTTACAATTGCGCAAATATACTGGCGATTCGTCTCTGAGGCGAAACGAGCGTTCTTTTTGTATATAGAATGGAGCCCTAAATAATTGTTTTAGACAGTGGATACGAAGGGCATTTATCATACATTTATTTTAATATTAGTTTATAGTCTTGCTATTATCATAATGTTGAAATAATTTCTTTTTTTTAAAAGCTGAAATTAACGGGTAAATTTTTATGATCTTGAAATTTAAAGGTATGTTGATCTTATACATTTGTAAATTTTAATGAGTTATAGACGCCTTTCATAATAATTTGTTTACATTGATATGTTATATTAATCTATTGCATCGAGCAAACAAAGTAAACAACAATACATAAAAAATAAAATAAATAACATAAATTTCGATAGACACAAACTCTTTGATTTTATCTTCGGATTCGCGTTCCAAAACAAGTATTTTGATACCTCTCCAAAATTTTAGGACGTGTATTAAGGGTGTCTTGCGGCCTTATAGTAATACCTTTGTATGCATATTACAATTAAGTTGATGTATATTGAACTAGAGAGATATTAAATTAGATAGATATTCAATCTTTTGTAAACTAATTTATCTATTGAGGGTCCACGGACTTTTGCCATTATTATGCAGCTGTCGGCATAAGAAATGATAGTAACTCCTCCTTTATAGTTCTCCTTGATTTTGAAGTTTAGTTCCTAAACTTTGCCGACTTTGGCCGGCCACTCAAAAAGCTCGCACGCACTCTACTCAGCCAACGGAACGAAATAACACTTGGCGATTTTGTAATCGATCAGCGGAGAGCGGATCATATCCTCCTGATATGTGACGAAATCTCAAGCCAAGAGAACTTTTAGGGTACATCCTTTGATGAGGTGGTGTGAAGGAGGTCGCAGCGCAATAAATTATCTATCCATGTAATGGAGAAGAAACAAGCCAGTTGTTGTTGTTGTAGCAGTGCTTCGCCCCATTCAATAGGTGCGACCCATCACAAATTGTCATTAATATCCTCTAACGGGGGTCCAAGGAAACTTGTTGTTTCAACAGGGGTGCACCATAATGAGAGGGGTATTAGAGGCGGTGGTTCCACAATACAGTTAAAGAGATGGTTGGTGTCATGTGGGTACATATGTTTTGTATGTCGGGGTTGATACTGGATAGGTAAGAGTTTAACCTGTTACAGTATCCAGATCGAAGTTGAGCTGGAGTTACGCGCGTTTTCCTACGCATAGCGCGTTCCTCCTGCTAGTTCTGAGTACTTTTCTTCGAGTACCGGATTCGCGGGGCAACTCCTGGCATAGAGGTCCGACGCCTGTTTGTGGATATCATCCAGGAACTGCTTGTGCTTGTGCTTGGGCAGAATTTTGGAAGGCCTGTATTTTCTTCCAGTGAGTAACTTTTATTTAACCTTGGCGACCATATCGGGGACGCATATCATGCCGGCCACTTGCTTTGTAAGTGAAAAAGCGTTTCTTTGTCTTTACCCCAAGTGTTCCCGGCAAGACGTCATTCCCAAGATTTTAGGGTATAAGACAGTCGGTAGCGTAGTGCCATCGACGTGGATGTTCACAATGGTCGACATTTGGGACGTCCATGTTGTAAAGAAGGTCGCGGAGGATTAAGTCGGTGATAATGCCAGGTTTCGCGAGGCGAAAAAACTGGAGAGATCAGGGAGGTAGCTTATTCTGATGCAAAGCTCATCGATCTGTGCGCCTGGACATGTGGCCATTATTTTGCAGTCACCGGCGTAGGAAGCGATAGTGTCTCCTTCTGGTGGTAATATGAAGAAGTTAATCAAAATTGGCACCCCTTGTGTAATAATTCTCTGGTTTGATGTTACTTTCCTGAATTGCACCGATGCTTGCCGATCAGACTTGGGGGAAGGGGAGACCCTTCTAGGTCTTCCATTAACGTGCCGTGGTTGACCATATCAAAAGCTTTTGAACGAGCCAGTCATGGTTGACAGGCCAAGCAGCATCAGCACCGTACTATGATGAGTGTTAATGCAGTTCAGTAGTGATATGCACTTTACGGAAGTCTGGATAACCGAAGAATTTCGTTTAAATGAGTTACTGACTAAAGGGATAATATCGGTAGATACTGGTTGGGTTTCCGGTTTTGGTAGGGGGTTTATCCTTGCCATTCTCCGTTATTTTGGAATGGCAAGTGCTTTTAAAGGTAAGTAGAAAAAATATGCGAGGCTGCAGATGCCCTCATGGTCAAGGTGTTTTGGCATCGGCATAGGTATTCCGTCTGGGACGTTTGGGAGTTCTAGTCGATTAAATCATTCAAATACTAACTAGTATGAATAACATTACAAAGTTATAGTCAATAAACTATTCTAAAACTGACTAGTATGATGAATCCTATGAAATTCTACTCAGTTAGCTACTCATACACTAACCAGTATGAATCACACAACAAAATTATAGTCAATGAACTACTCAAAAGCTGATTAGTATGATGAACGCCACAAAATTCTAGTCAGTTAACTACTCATACACTAACTAGTATGAATCACACCACAAAATTATAGTCAATGAACTACTCAAAAGCTGACTAGCATGATGAACGCCACACAATTCTAGTCAGTTAACTACTCATACACTAACTAGTATGAATAACGCCACAAAATTCTAGTCAATGAACTAGAATGTTCGCTGACTACTTTGGCTTTTGACTGCAGGGAAGTTGGTTGATTTTAAATCAATGTCGATTATGTTCGCTAAGCAAGTTGGATCATTGAGCACGATCGTTTTGCCGAATGTAATCGAAAATTGTTGTGATCGATTTTTGCTGTTCTCTGATACATACGTATATCCGCACATGGATAAATAAATATATTTAACGCTAAGGTATATAAATTGTATATGCAATTGCGCAAATTAGTCTTTACAAATACAACAACCACAGAAATAGAGGCAAACACTAATTTTTCTGTAATAATAATGTATTCCATGAGTAAATTGTATCTATGCTTATTTATTTTATGAACAGAATAATAAATAATGAGAATAAAAATATGATTTATGTAAAATTCAATTAAATTTTTTGAAGTACCACCTCTAATGTGGCCGTTGGTCATCAAATAATTGCTCAGGTGGTTCGATGAGGGAGAAACTTACATTTGTGTATATTTACCCTGCAGCCAAACCAACTAGTTGTATACTAGAAGCATACTAGTTTGCCAAAAATCTCAACTATTATGAGTTCTGTCTTTTTTCCATATTACCAACTGGTATTTTTAACACGGCGATGTCCTACGAAATATCAATTGCTAGCCTCTGCATCAGCATCATACCAATTGACAAACTAGTCATTATATACACCAACATCATACCATATGACATACTAGTCAGCATACCCATGAGAATCATACCAATTAATATACTAGTCAGCCTTTACGCCAGCATTATACGAGATGGCATACTGGTTATTATATACACCAATATCATACCAATTGACATACTAGTCAGTGTATTCAACATCAACATACCAGTTGGTATACTACTCAGTCTATGCATCATTGTAATAACAGTTGACATACTAGTACTAGTCGATATTTGCATCAGCATCCTACTGTTTAATATACTAGTCTCAGTTGGGTTGAAAAATTACTTGAAAATTGATAAATTAGCTCAAATTTATGTTATTCATTATATTTCATATATATAAAAAATATGTATATATATACATATGTATATAACTTTAAAATTTATCATTCCAAAACATTACACTTTGGAATAAATTTTAATAAAAATACGTACATATATATGAAAACTAAAAAGTAACGGAATAACACACGAATGTGACGCAATCTCAAGACGCAGGGCTAAGTTTATGGGTTCACCATGGCCAGAACATTCCCACATTAAATCCCTCAAGCCAAGAGAACTGCTAGGGTTCATCATGGAAGTCGGGTGGGATGTGGTGCTGACTAATTGTCGCAGTGCAATCCTCAATAAATTATCTATCTATCTATCTAACGGAGAAGGAACGAACCAGTAGTGGTTGACTGTGTCAAAACAGGCCAAGCTGCACTAGCGCCGTCCTGTTATGAGTGTTAATGGAGTTCAGAGTGGTGGTAGTGATATGCACTTTACGGAAGTCATGCTTATGGCTGGATAACCGAACAATTTCATTTAATTGAGGGAATCAAAACGGCTTTAAACGTTTTCGTTACTGACTAAAGGGATAATATCGGTAGATACTGGCTGGGTTTCCGGTCTTTCTCTGTTATTCTGGAAACGCATAGGCTTTTAATGACAAGTAGAAAAAATGTCCTAGGCTACTGATGCCCTCATGGCACAGGTGTTGTGGCATCGGTATAGGTCTTCCGTCTGGGACTATTGATATGGATGGCTTGGCCTTTTCAATAATTTCTTTAACCTCTGTTGAGGTAACGGTGAGGGTTGACTCGTCATGCTTGTGTTTATGTGCCTGTTGATTTGGACGATATCTAGCATTGTCAACTAAAGTATGCATTGCAAATTGGCTACAGAAAGCACTCGCGTATTTCATCGAACCGACAGACGAAATTCTAGTCAAATGAATTATTTAAATACTAACTAGTATTAATAACACCACAAAGTTATAGTCAATGAACCATTCTAAAGCTGACTAGTATGATGAACGCCACAAAATTCTAGTCAAATAACTACTCACACACTAACTAGTATGAATAACCCCACAAAATTCTAGTCAATGAACTAGAATGTTTGCTGACTACTTTGGCTTTTGACTGCAGAGTATATATGAAAACTAAAAAGTAACGGAATAACACACCAATGTGACGCAATCTCAAGACGCAGGGCTAAGTTTATGGGTTCACCATGACCAGAACATTCCCAATTTTAACCTCTCAAGCCAAGAGAACTGCTAGGGTTCATCATGGAAGTCGGATTGGATGAGGTGCTGACCAAAGGTCGCAGTGCAATCCTCAATAAATTATCTATCTATCTAACGGAGAAGGAACGATCCAGTAGTGGTTGACTGTGTAAAAACAGGCCAATCTGCATTAGCGCCGTCCTGTTATGAGTGTTAATGGAGTTCAGAATGGTGGAAGTGATATGCACTTTACGGAAGTCATGCTTATGGCTGGATAACCGAACAATTTAATTTAATTGAGGGAATCATAACGGCTTTAAACGTTTCCGTTACTGACTTAAGGGATAATATCGGTAGATACTGGCTGGGTTCTGGTCTTTCTCTGTTATTCTGGAAAGGCATAGACTTTTAACGACAAGTAGAAAAAATGTCCTAGGCTACTGATACCCTCATGGCCAAGGTGTTTTGGCATCGGTATAGGTCTTCCGTCTGTGACTATTGATATGGAAGGCTTGGCCTTTTCAAAAACTTCTTTAACCTCCGTTGAGGTAACGGTGAGGGTTGGCTCGTCATGCTTGTGTTTATGTGCCCGTTGATATGGACGATATCTAGCATTGTCAACTGAAGTATGCATTGCAAATTGGCTACAGAAAGCACTCGCGCATTCCCTCGAGCCGACAGACGAAATTCTAGTCAAATGAATTATTTAAATACTAACTAGTATTAATAACACCACAAAATTAAATGGAGAAAGAGACCAAACTTGGAGACAGGAGAGAGAGGCAAAAAAGATTTTTTTGCAATAGTTATAATATGAAAAATACCTCTGTTTACTGGAAGTGTGGTACAACGCAGGGAGGAATATTATCGGGACGTAGAACGGCTTAGTTCTATATATTGTCACGGATATTAGCATCACTAAGTTATCCCATCACTGAGGCGATGCTAAGGCCATGCCAAGCAGTATTTACGTTAATAATCAAATCAAGTATACACATATATAAGGCAGCCCAGAGAGATGTCACACCCAGATGCATTTACTTATACGCCTATGTGCGCGCGAGAGACTGTAAACTACAAACATTCACATCAATAATTCAATCTTTATGTAGCTACATAAACGAATAGATAATTGCGTCTACACATATGTACCATGTACGAATACGAGCAGCGGAGAGTCAATGCGCAAACACATGCATATATCTGAGAAGTTTGAGAGCTACTGGACTAGTAGATTCTGGAAGTGCCTAAAAGACGTATAAAATTGTGCAATTTTAGTTATAGCTGAGAAGTTTGAGTGCTCATGGACAATGCTAGTACATTCTGGAAAAATGCGAACGAGGAAACCAAAGGGTATAAAAGGCAACAGATGAAGACGCGCTGTAATTCAGTTTGAGTTGAGCAATCAATCAGTTATTGATTAAGCACGCGATCTGGCGGCCAATAGTAGAGTTCAATTTGAGTTATCAATCAGTTTGGTTATTAAGCCAGCGAGTAGCAAAGTATAAGTGTCATTGTGAAGTACTTTAATAAAGGCCATTTTTAAATTATTCAATATTGGAGTTATTTATTCAACAGTTTAGTGATTCGAACTTAGCAGAGGATTGCAAATAAGAGGATTTGCAAGTAAAATTCGTTACAATTGGTGTCAGAAGAGGAATTGTTGAATAAATTCCAGAGGACAACAAGGACATAGCAAAGTTCAGTGAATTGAAGATCCAGCAACTGAAGAAGGAGTTGGAGAGCCGTGGATTGAATACAAGCGGCGTTAAACTTGAACTTCAGGCACGGCTACGAGAGGCAATGGAAGCAGAAGGAATTGATGTGGAAGAGCATGTCTTTCATCGTGATGGTGAGGAGACAACAAAAATTGAAGAGAAAAACGAAACATCGCAGACGGTTACCAGTACAGACTTGAACATGATTTTAGCTGCAATATCTGCTCAAACATCGACAGTGTCATCTCAACTGGCAGAACAGCAAACATATATGGAATCGCAGGAGAACCGTATAACATCCAAGATGGAAGAGCAGGAGAACCGAATAACATCGAAGATTGAAGCACAGGAAACACAAATTTCTTCACAACTTGAAGAACAGAAGACGTATATGGTATCCCAACTGGAATCGCAGGAAACCCGTATAACATCACAATTGGAAGAACAGAAGACATATTTGGCATCTCAACTGGAAGCGCAAGAGGCAGGTATATCTGAAATGTCGGCACAAATTTCGGAACAGGTATCATCGCAGCTCTTTGTGAAACTGGAAGAGCAGGATGCAAAAATTTTACAACTCGAGGACAAAATTGATGCCGAAATAGAAGCGTTAAAAGGTCGTATGGAGCAGTTACAACTAAACCGCCCAGCTGTTTCAGCGAGTAATCCAAAGGTAAAGACACCATCCTTTGACGGTTCTGTTCCTTTTCAGGTCTTTAAGCTACAGTTTGAGAAGACCGCAGCAGTGAACCAATGGAATGCTGAAGATAAAGTTGCAGCTCTGTTCGTGGCACTGAAAGGGCCTGCCGCGGAAATCTTACAGACCATCCCAGAGTACGAGCGGAACCACTACGAAACATTGATGAGCGCTTTAGAGGGACGTTACGGAAGCGAGCATAGGAAACAGATATTCCAAATTGAGTTGCAAAACCGCTACCAAAAAGCAAATGAGACATTGCAGGAGTTTGCTTCAGATATTGAAAGATTTGCTCATCTTAAAAATGCAGACGCACCCGTGGAATACACTGAAAGGGTAAAAATCCAGAGCTTCATAAATGGCATACGAGATGTGGAAACGAAGCGGGCTACATATGCGAATCCAAAACTAACGTTTGCTGAAACGGTATCGCATGCACTGACTAAGGAAACAGCCTCACTTTTGAGTAAGCCAGCGTACATAGCTCATCGCGTGGAAGTGGAAAAGCCAGACTGGGTAGACGCAATTTTGGAAGCATTGAAGGGTACGCAGCAGAAGAATAATGATGCAGTCAAATGCTTTAAGTGTGGAAAGCCAGGGCATATTGCGCGTTATTGCAACACCAACCCTAACAGTTCCAACAATGTGGGTGGTCGTAAACGCAGAGCAGAAGGAGATGAGCAAATCTCCAAGACAAATCAATCGTTAAACTAAAGCGAGTCAGCAGCAAGGGGCGACAGCTGACTCAATTGAATGCCCCACAATCTCTATCTCACAAATTGGAAGAAGGTCGAGCAATCTTACTGTCGGAGGACATGTGAATGGAAAAGAACGTTTACTGGCTGTAGATACGGGTGCATCTCATTCCATCATTCGAGCGGATTTAGTCAACAAGAAGATAAGACCATTGCATGGAGCAATATTGCGTACAGCCACTGGAGAAGACACCCAGGTAATTGGAGAAGTAGAATGTGAAGTAGCAATTGGGAACGTCACGGTACTACACAATTTCATAGTGGCAGGTATTGTTGATGAAATCATAATTGGAGTGGAATTCTTAATCAACCAAGGCATCAAAATCGATATGCAAAGCAAGACGATGCGATATAAGAACATGGATGTTAATTTCGGCTACGAGAGAGGCTACAGTAGTAAACGAGTGCTGGTGGAAGAGAGTCAGCAAATACCACTAAAATCAGAAGCAGTCATCTGGGCAAAGGTTGATGGAGATTGTGGGACAAACAAATTGTGGGTTGTCGAAGCAGCAAATAAATCAGCACTGAACATACTTGTAGGAAAAACCCTGGCTATGACAAAACAAGATGGACGTATTCCGGTAAGAGTATTAAATAAGTTCAAGTCAGCATTCAATTTGACCAAAGGAGCTATTTTGGGAAGATGCCAAGAGGCCGAAGTAGTTATTAACTGTGAACAGCTCCAGGAACACGTTTCATCTAGTAATACTGATCTTTCAAATGATATCATGGCATGGACGCATGGGCTAGAGGAAGCCTATCAGAGTAAGGCAAAACAACTGCTCATAAAATACGCGAACATATTTGACCAGGATGGTTCCAAACCAGGCCGCACCAATGTTGTGAAACATCAAATTGACACTGGAGATGCGAGGCCGATCCGTCAAGCTCCACGTAGTGTTCCACTAGCGAAGCGGGAAGTTGTGAGTCAAATCATACAAGAAATGAGTGACAGCGGCGTCATCGAACCATCAGCTAGTCCATGCAGCTCACCGGTAGTATTTGTAAAGAAGAAGGATGGAAAAATGAGGTTTTGCGTGGACTGCCGGAAGTTGAATGACGTTACGAAAAAGAATAGCTACCCGTTGCCAAGAATTGACGACACTCTGGACTCGCTATCTGGTACGAAATGGTTTTCACACTGGACTTGAAAAGCGGCTACTGGCAAGTTGAGGTGAAGGAGGAAGATAAAGAGAAAAGCCTTCAGTGTCGGTGATGGTCTTTGGCAATTTACAGTGATGCCTTTTGGACTTTGTAATGCACCAGCTACTTTTGAGAGACCCATGGACCAGGCACTGAAAGGACTACATTGGAAAACATGCTTGGTGTACCTGGACGACATCATCGTATTGGGCAAGAGTTTTGATGAACATCTTAAGAACTTGGAGGAAGTTTTCCAGAGAATAGCTGGCGCTGGTCTGAAGTTAAGTCCCAAAAAGTGTACGCTGTTTAAAAAGGAAGTAAATTATTTGGGCCACAAGGTAACTACAGAAGGTGTCTGTACAGCGAATGAAAAGATAGAGGCAGTAAAGGATTGGCCAAGACCACAGAACCTACATGAATTGAGAAGTTTTCTCGGGCTGTGCACATATTACCGCCGATTTGTACCAAATTTTTCCAGCGTAGCCCATGGCCTCCATGAGCTTACAAGAAAAAACAAACCTTTTGAATGGAAGAAGGAGCAAGAAGTGGCTTTCCAAACATTGAAGGAGCGTTTATGCACTGCCCCAATGTTAGCATATCCGATTCCAGGAGCAACATTTATTCTAGATACAGATGCGAGTGGATATGCTATAGGAGGCGTTTTATCACAACTGGTCGATGGACAGGAGAAGGTAGTTGCATATTACAGCCGTTCGATTGGAAAACCAGAGAGGAACTACTGTGTAACGCGGAGAGAGCTGTTGGCATTGGTAGAGTGCATTAAACATTTTCACAAATACCTCTACGGCCAGCGATCCCGTATCAGGACAGATCACGCAGCGTTGAAATGGCTTCTGCAGTTCCGTAATCCGAAAGGAGAATTGGCACGGTGGATCGAGCGACTACAAAGCTACGACTTTTCCATTGAGCATCGAAAAGGTAGTACCCAGGGAAATGCTGATGCAATGTCACGAAGACCATGTAGTTTGGAATGCAAGCACTGTTCAAAAGCCGAGGCTAAAGAAGACATTATAGATGTCCGGCTAATGAACATAACATGTACAGATGAATGGGACAAGGAACAGCTAAGAAAGTGCCAGCTAGAAGATGCAGATCTGTCACGTGTTATGCAAGGGCTCGAACGAAATGAAAGACCAAACAGAGAAGAGATGTCAGCAGAGAGTCCCATTGCGAAGTCATATTGGGCACAGTGGAACAGTTTAGAATTGATATCTGGTTGCCTTCATCGAGTATGGGAGAGTGAGGATGGTAAATACAAGAATAAACTGATAGTTGTTCCCAGAAAGAGGATTCCTGACGTGCTCAGTGAGCTGCATAATGGTCCAAGCGGAGGTCATCTTGGAATCACGAAGACGCTCGAGAAGATTAAACAGAGATTCTATTGGGTTGGTTGCCGTCAGTCGGTCACTGAGTGGATTGCGAACTGCGAGGTTTGCAGGTGAAGCTATATAAGTCAGGTGCGCCATTTGAAAGGATCGCCATGGATGTCGCAGGTCCATTTCCTACTAGCAACCGCGGAAACAAATACGTACTGGTGGTTATGGATTATTTCAGTAAATGGCCATAGGTATACCCAATCCCAAACCAAGAAGCAGAAACAGTAGCAGAAGTGGTTAAAAACGAATGGGTTGCAAGGTATGGTGTACCAATGGAGTTACATTCTGACCAAGGCAGGAATTTCGAATCAGCTGTGTTCCAGGAAATGTGTAAGTCATTGGGCATTCGAAAAACACGGACAACTGCATTGCATCCTCAATCCGATGGTATGGTAGAACGATTCAATAGAACATTGTAGGAGCACTTAAGGAAAGTAGTAGACAAGTACCATAAAGAATGGGATACCCGCATACCATTATTCTTGATGGCTTACCGATCAGCAGTGCATGAGACAACGGGCCAAACCCCTGCAAAAGTAATTTTTGGCAATGACCTTAGACTGCCATCTGATTTGAAGTTTGGGATAGATGCCAATGCGGAGAGAAATGTCAGGAAATCCACTAGTGATTTGGAAGAAGAGCTAAGAGAAATTCATGATCTGATAAGGCAACGAACAAAGATTATGAGTAACAAGATGAAAGCCAGATATGATAAAGCAATTAATTCAGAAGGTTTTCAGGAAGGAGATTTGGTGCTGTTATACAACCCACAACGTAAAAGAGGTTTGTCCCCGAAATTGCAGTGTAATTGGGAAGGCCCATACAAAGTTGTAAAACGGATCAACGATGTACACTACATACAAACCATCGGTAAACCACGAACCAAAATGAAAGTGGTCCATTTGGAAACGCTGGCAACGTTTAGATCGAGAGATTTGTCTGATCGGGACGATCAGACTTAGGTGGAGGGCAGTGTCACGGATATTAGCATCACTAAGTTATCCCATCACTGAGGCGATGCTAAGGCCATGCCAAGCAGTATTTACGTTAATAATCAAATCAAGTATACACATATATAAGGCAGCCCAGAGAGATGTCACACACAGATGCATTTACTTATACGCCTATGTGCGCGCGAGAGACTGTAAACTACAAACATTCACATCAATAATTCAATCTTTATGTAGCTACATAAACGAATAGATAATTGCGTCTACACATATGTACCATGTACGAATACGAGCAGCGGAGAGTCAATGCGCAAACACATGCATATATCTGAGAAGTTTGAGAGCTACTGGACTAGTAGATTCTGGAAGCGCCTAAAAGACGTATAAAATTGTGCAATTTTAGTTATAGCTGAGAAGTTTGAGTGCTCATGGACAATGCTAGTACATTCTGGAAAAATGCGAACGAGGAAACCAAAGGGTATAAAAGGCAACAGATGAAGACGCGCTGTAATTCAGTTTGAGTTGAGCAATCAATCAGTTATTGATTAAGCACGCGATCTGGCGGCCAATAGTAGAGTTCAATTTGAGTTATCAATCAGTTTGGTTATTAAGCCAGCGAGTAGCAAAGTATAAGTGTCATTGTGAAGTACTTTAATAAAGGCCATTTTTAAATTATTCAATATTGGAGTTATTTATTCAACAGTTTAGTGATTCGAACTTAGCAGAGGATTGCAAATAAGAGGATTTGCAAGTAAAATTCGTTACAATATTATATAAAAAAATATATATTATATCTTATAAATTAAAACGAGCAATTCTTGTATATTTGTATGTTTGTATATTTGTATGTTAGTATAGCCGAACATTCCCGGGAACGGCTCAACCGATTTAAAAGAAATTTGGCACAGACATAATGTATCACCTTCTAAGGCTTTCTACCTAGGTGTTGTCACTCAGAATGTTTCACAAGTTTGCCACCTTTCGAAATTAAAAAAAAATTGCATGAGAAATGCCGATATGGGTATCAAACGAAAGGTATTTCACTCCGCATTACAATAGGGAAATTTTTGAGTAGGGTTGCCATTTAGGGTTGGGGTAGTTAGACGAAATAGTACTCTACTTACTCATATTCTATTAAAGTTTTAAAGGAGAACATCAAAGTTAAAAAGCTTCGTAAAAAAATCTTACACATGATTCGACTTAATTTTCTTAATTTCACACACGCTAATAAAATTGAAATGAATTATCAAGGCACCGTGGCAAATTCTAGCAAAATATATTTAAATGCATATTCTTTGCAAATATGAAATGAATAATTGCAATTTCTCACAGATTACTATGGTAATTTGCTACCGTTGAACACTAGAGGCATATGTTCAATTTGAAAACGACATCTAACCATTTAATTATGTTGCCAGGGAGCACAATCGTTTGCGCGAGGAGCAACGGTTAGCTAACGAATCATTCGAGGAACGTACGCAGCTTTTGGAGGATTTGCGTCTACGTGCGTCCATACGCAGGGCCACTGAAAATATCGAAGAGAGATACCAACGCTTAAGGATCAGCGGCAGCGCACATTAGAAAGAGTAAATTCCGAAAAAGATGAGCAGCGTTCACAACGTTTGCAGAACATGCGGCAGCGTGCGTCTCTGCGCAGGGACAACGAATGAGTCGAGGACCGAGAACAACGACTTGAGGGTCAGCGGGCGCGTACATCAGACAGAGTCAATTTCGAAACTGGTGAGCAGCGCACACAACGTTTGGAGGATAATATACAAATATACAATTATACGAGAATTGCTCGTTTAAAGTTATAAGATAATATATGTACATATAAAAAAAGTAGAGTTTGATTAATGATGACATGTACAACAAAGTATGGTATGCGGCATACTCGAAGATTGCCCAGCAAAGCTCGGTCGCCCAAGTCCTACATGAATTATAACAGAAAGATGTTGAATTAAGCGATAGGGGTTCGTAGCTGATAGGAACCTTGTACAAAGAATGTTTGACCAGACAAATGTATATTAAATTTGGTTTGATGGTACACACCAAACGGAAACTCCCCCGCCTACAAAATAGCGGTGCCGTTGGTTTCGAATACTTTTCGATGTATTCTGGGTTGATTCTTGAATTGGAAACTTGGTACATCTCGAAATTTATCAAGTAGCTTTGAGGTGTATTTAGCGACCACATTTTATAACCGCATCTCACAGGCTTTCCTCTTATGAACTGCTTGCAACTATGGCGGCCGATATATTCCACCATGCTTTCGTCATAGGAAAGATGTTGCGCTGGTTCAAAGTTCTCTCGGAATTGTGTTTTCAGCTTGTCGGCGAGTGGACGAAGCTTCCATATTTTGTCTTTCTCATCATACTGAAATATGTCCCCAAAATGAAGGTTGGTGTATATAGGTTTCGAAACGATTGCGCCTCATGGCATTTCGATGCATAACACTACCCATGTCATCTTCCTCAGATCAGTAATCCCTTTTGGCAGGGGCAGTACAATATCCAGTTACAATGCGAATCCCCAGAAACACCCGCATTTATTGGGAAGTAATTGCTGGGCTGGCCTTGTTTGGATCTTTGAACACAGCATGTTTATTAGTTTGATCACACAGTATATTTATTACTTCATCATCGAATAATTTTTCAAAAAATTTTTAAGGTGCAGTATCATATGCCGCTGGATAGACCAAATCGGGGAATGTGTTCAGTGGCCTGGCATATTCTTCTTGCGCAACCCAATTAAACTCGTTGTTCATAATCGCTCGTGACCTTCTTTTATGCGACTGGAACTGGGTGAATTCCTTTTTCCGTTTTGTTGGAAGTTCTGCGACTATCGGTGGCGAACGAACTGACAGTTTCGGTGGAGTTAGCCGCACATATGGTTCAGGTAGTTTTGGTGGAATTGATTCAGGTGAGTTTGTCACTGGATCACCATGAGATGCCACTTTTTGTGAACTTGTCGCCATTTCTACAGCAGAAAGTGTAGCTTTATGAGTATTTGTTGCCCCTGGAATAGGATGTGATGCAGTGTGTTGAGAATATTCAGTCGTCGATGTTTTGTTCTTATAAAAAGATGTTGTAGGCAATCCTTTCTGCAAACGAGGAGGTGTGTCAAGAAGATCTGTTTCCACATTTGACAATGAATATCCAGCACCTCCCTGATGTATTTTGCCAGCTCCTCTCCATTTATAGTCATCTTCTGCCTCCTAGATAAATTTCTTAATGTTCCTGTTCATCTTCATTTCAGGATTCCTCTTCTGAAATATTTTCTTCATCCGTTGGTTCTAAAAATACCTTCTCCATGTCACGTCATCATCGCCTTGGCTCTCTAGCAGCTCAAGGATCTCTTCTGTGCGTAAAACGCCACTTAAATAAAGACAAACGAAGCAAAGAAAGAAATAAGTACACTAGCTATAGTAGTGACCAACGTTACATATATGTAACGTTGACCTTTCAAGGTGTTATCTCAAAGAAAATAAACTTTTTTTTTTGTTTTCATTTTTTAATATTTCTCTGTCATTGCACTGAATAATTATGTACAAAAATTGTTCCTATAATTTGAAAAAAACATTCGAAAACAATTACTTACATTTTACGCTTTCTCATAACTGCAAAAAAGGCACACATGAACATTACACAAACCTAAAAACTTCTACTTACTTCGGTGGTTCTCAGTATCAGATCGCACCATGCTTCATCGTGAAGCTTAATCACTTTCGTACTACCACACAAACAAACCCAATTACAGTCGTTCAGAGTGATATTGGTGTACGATTATCCATACTTATGTTACTGTTACATATATGTAACGCTGGTCAGTAATGGGTTAAGGCCGCGGTACAATGACATTTTTCATATAGATGCGTTTAACACAAGCTTATGCATTCCAATAACATCGCCACAATCAACCAAGATGTTGCGTTTGTAAATATGAAGGATCTTCAGACTTGGAAATTGAAGTTTATTACGCCTTGCCCATTCACATACAAAATTTCGCGAAGCACTGTTGTAAACATTCTCCCTATACAAAAAAAATACTTGCTAACATATTTTGTGTCGTATTCGATTGTTTTATTGCAGTTTAAAATTGCGAAAAATGTTAGAAATTTTAACAACCAGTGGAAAAAATAATTTCACTTGCAAAGTGTGCCAACACCCTTAGCCAAAGCAAATGTCAAATTCTTCTTCTTAGTTGGCTACTTTTCAATATCAGATGGCGGCAGTGTCGCTCATTCTACGGTTCTCCATAAATTACGAGCAATCTACTCATAATGCATAAGCTTGTGTTGAACTCATCTATATGAAAAACTGCTTATGTGTCGGAGCTATTAAAGCCTAACAGCTCCCGACATATATATTATTCTCTAGGTCTGCTAGTTTCAGACAGTGTTGCCAGAACTTTTTCAGAAAAGAAGCTAAATAGACCAAAAAAAAACTTAAAAAAGCTAAAAAAAGGTTTTCAAGCAATTTCATAAAAAGCTTAGCATTTTAAACATTTTATACATTTAGGAAAAAATTTAAATTAATATAATTTGCAGATGCAATCCGTGTTTTATACAAATTTTTTAAAGTCAATCATTTGACCACTCCTCTACTACAGCTACAACTATTTCACTGCTTGCAACAGGATATACATAAAAAAAGGTAGTATGTAGCTAAGCGTGGGACAGTTAAGGGCGAGCAGTTTAATGTGAGTTATAAGGGAGTAATTTGATGTGCTTGTAGGCGTATGAGTCGTGGCACAGTGGATGCCATACCCAACTAAAACGCTTGGGGTTGCGGGTTCAAAGCCCATTGCAACCAAGCATTTTTTAAATTAATAATTTTATAAATTATAATTTTAATGCACTGTATTTTATTTTCATTTAGTTTATGGTGTATTTAAAACACGGGACGATGCAAAGCATCGGTACACCTTTATATATTTAGTTTATGGTGTATTTAAAACGCGGAACGATGCAAAGCATCGGTACACCTTTATTTATTTATAATATCTTTATTTTAATGTATTCAATTTATTAAGTGGTGCCTTTAAAACATGGGACGATGCAAAGCATCGGTACACCTTTATTTATTTAATTTGGGGCGAGCATAGGGAACTCTGAGGTTTCGCTCTAATGAGCCACCTCATCTTCTATTTGAAGACCCCTTTCAAAATGTGATGTGGAGGCGAGCACTGGGCTCTGAGGTATTGGCACCCCATCTTCTACTCGAAGAACCTCGATTTTAAATTAAAAACTAAAACTATGTCTTTAGAATATTTCATAAGCCGGATGAGATTTTCAGCGCTTATGAAACAAACGAAAGAAAAAAACTCATAGTCTAAGTCGCTTAAACAGTATGTACGAGATAAAAATATATATAAAGTCTTAAAATATTTCGATATTACAGGAGTCTTCACCATTTGATGAATTGGAATAAATATTTGATTTGTTCATTGGTACAATGAGGTCGTTTGTTATAATAAAATCATGGCAGCACTTATTTTGTTTCCTTAGTCCGTACCTTACATATAAAATTTAATTTAACATTTTTAAACGCTGCTTCGTTTTAACATTGTCGATGGTGCAAAAAATTTGCTCCACTTCTGCATTACTGAGTGGCAAAACCAAAAAATCGAAAACAAGGGTGGAAAGGCTGGCAAAGTGATTTTCCCTAAGAGCGTTTTTATGCTCTCGAACCTCTGCCAACCTACGTTGTCCATTCATGTAGATTAAATTTTTTCCACTGCATTTCAATGTTATTTATTTCATCATTTGAATATCTAAATTTTTCTTGTGTGGAGCTATCGAAAATAAAGTTTCTATATAACTAGGCAGAAGTTACCGTAGTTGCTCTATTAATTTTGTAATGGAATGACGGCGGTTTTCTCGTATAATTTTTTGCGAATGTTTATAATTAAATTTGATTTGCAAAAAGTCCTCAAAGAAGTGATGAAAATTGGGCATAGGAACCAATACCGGCGTTAAAGGAGAAGACACCGGATCAAAATTGTCTGAGTGAAATGTTACAAGTGAACAGAGAGTTGAAAGCAGATAGTTGAGATCACTAAACATTTTAAGAGGATCTGCCGAGTTGCTCTCAAAGAGCTTATTCACGGTTTGGACCACTTCTAATATGGAGATTAGGAAAAGTAAATAAACCAAATTAGCGGACTTAGAAAACCAGTTATATGTTTCTGCAATCAAAAATTCAATTTCATTCGGAAGTAGCTTCGAAGCAGATGAAACAGCCAATTGAATCGAATGGCAGACACACGGAACTAAAATGATTTTATGTTGATGTTGCTTTAATAAAGTTAGTACGCCTCGATTTCTGCCTACCATAACGCTAACATTATCTTTTCCTAAGCCCCTCAAATGTTTAACATACAACCCAAATTCATTCAATGTTCTTAAAATTGAAGCAGCCAATCCCTTTGCCGAGCAATCCTCGATATTGATTAACTACTGCAACTATAATATCTTTTTACTACTCCGAGGTACTTATTAACGCTTATCTTATGTCTGTGGACTCATCTATAATTAAGCTAAATGGATTGTTATCTATGTCGGATATTAAGCGCTTTTTAAAATATGGATACAGCACATTTCTAATTAAAGAACTGCACTTTGATTGAGCCAATTTTATTTATGCTGCTATTGCACTATCATGGAACGAGTTCCTTTGAATTATTGATAAATGATCGACAGAACGAACAGCTGTGTGTGAAGCTACGTAAAGCGCATTAGCTAGTTCTGCTCGCTTCGCGGCGATAGTAGTACTGGGACTTTTAAAAGATTTTATCGGCTGATTTCCACATGAAAATGGATCGACAGCTGCTATGTGCTTTTTTGTAGAGGCATGCCAAACTGTTTACCCAGATTTTTGTAAAAGTTTGAAAAAAGCTAAAAAGAGCTAAAAAAAACTCTGAAAAAACAAAAAAAAAAACTTAAAGCTAAATCGCAACTTTTCAAGCTAAACGGAGAAAAAAAAGATAAATGTAGCTTGAAAAAAGCTAAAATAGCAACACTGATTCTCTCCCCTGCTCGGGAGTAGGGTTACGCTGCCAATATTTATAAGCATTCACCCTTATCGCGAAGTTCACGCGGAAAAGTGTTCGCCTTCACTTCTTTTGTTCGGGTGAACTTTTTCCGCATATCGGCAATTTCGGGCGAACAAAAGTTCACTTCGAAACAGCTGATGCTCTATTGCGAATTGGCAGTGAACACTTAATTTACTTACAATTGTGTAAATTTTGTAACCAAGCATATATTTCCTTAAAATACAACACAAATATTAATAAAAAAGTTAATAAAATAATGTTTGCCTTTAGGTTGGTATTGATTGAGCGCGAGCCGAATATATATGTTAAAGCGATTCGGAGGCAATTAAGGGACAGTTCTAACCCTTTGGAGCTAAATGATTCACTATAAGCTAAAAGTTACTATTTTCAGCACTTTTGAATAACAGGTTAATTTTTTTCAATTAGCTTTTCAATTAGCTAAACAGGCTGGCATTCTAATATTTGCTAGTTATTCTTACCAAATCCTTGCCACCATTGAAGCAAAAATTTGGAGTTCCACCAATTGCAAAGTTGAGTAAATGTCTTCGTTTTTTTCACATAGGGAAAAAGCGTTGGAAAGGACCATGAAGTGGGTCTTATGTAATCTTTTTTCAGTGAGGTGATCAACATTTTGGAACCGTTGCTTTGTCCACAATGGATATCTTGGCCGACAGATACGTTGTGAAAAAAATAGAATTTACATACTTAGCAATACAGGAATTTCACTTTTTTCCGCCCAGCTTATGATTGTGCATTATTTATTTCTAATAATAGAAGTATATATAATTATAAGAGTATCAAATTTCAGAACAAAAAATTAATTACATTTTGTTTTCCTCTCGTTCGCCTGTAAAATATAAGTGAACAAATTAGGGTTTCCCCGCTGTTCATTTCGCCCGAACAAAGAGTTGCCGATAAGGTGAAATCTTTTTCGAACATGAAAAATTGTATCGCCACCCTCTGCGATAGGGTGAACAAAAACTGTGAATATTTTCGGGTGAAAATAAAACTCGCGGTAGGGGTGAATATTACGGTTTTTGATAAGTTTTAAGATTCCATTATTGAACCAAGGCCTTTTGTTGTCAATTGTATTGGTAGTGGAAACAGTAACATAGGATAGGTTAGGAGGTAGCTGCCCTGATAAGGATAGCTCACTTGGACAACACGAAGGTCCGTTGTGATACCACATACACCAAAAATAACGGTGACTTAGATCTAGCTACTTAGAGAATCGTTGGGTAGCAACGATAAAGCTCCGAATGATACCGATCTCAACTTTGGATATATCCTCGGGAGATCCAAGTGAGTCGCGACCGAAGTACTTTCGCCTAATTCTGGCAAAAGCTGGACAATCAAGCATAAAGTGATTTGGTGATTCCACCTCATCATCCTCCATACAGCTGCAGCAGGATGGAGTTTCCAGTATATTGAGACGTACCGCATGGATACCCATGGGACAGTGCCCTGTCAAAACCCCAATGACCATTGATAGGTGAGCCTTAGTGAACCCAATTATTTCAGCAGACCTCCTGCCATCCACTTTTGGCCAGAAAGATATTGCTACCCTGCAAGACGTGGAATCCGCCCAACGTTTGCTGAGCTGATTCGAGGCCCAGCTATGGAGGAGCAATCCACAGGTGGCCAGCGGGATCCCGAAATCCCTTCAGCCATCTCCATCCGGTTCAGTTGTACCGATGCGGGCTAAGAGATCCGCTTGACAGTTACCCGGGATATCACTATGGCCCGGGACCCAGATAATCTTAATTGTAAAATAATTCGATGCAATCGCAAGCGAGGTCAGGCACTCCCAGACCACCCTCGATCGCACTGTAGTTGAGCTCAAGGCCTTGATAGCCGCTTGGCTATCAGAGTAGATGTTAAATTCCCTAACCGTGGTAGCACTGGATAGCATTCCATCCACCGCATCCTTAATCGCAGCAATTTCCGCTTGGAATACACTGCAGTGATCAGCCAACTTAAACTTGCGGGTTAAATTTAGCTCTTGACAAAAGAACCCCCACCAACCTTTCCATCCAGCTTTGACCCATCCATGAACAAGTTAACCGGTCCCATGCCCCAGATAATTCCTCCACCCCAATCCTCTCTCTCTGGAATAACTGGGGTGAAGGTTGTATAGGGAGCAGTTATCGGCATACAGTAGTCCGTTCTGTCCGGGATGAAGTCGAAACTGGTAAGAAGGCTAGAGTGTCCGCGGTCAGAAAGTCTATATCCCATATCACGAAGCCTGACCAACGACCTTGCCGCGGCCGCCTTTCCCGCAATATCTACTGGGTATATGTTCAGCATGACGTTCAGTGCCTAGGTAGGTGTTGTTCTGAGAGCGCCACTGATACCGATCAGCGCCGTGCGTTGCACTGACACTAACATTTTGGAGGTGCTCGCCGTGTCCAGTGCTTTCCACCAGAACAGCACCCCATATAGCAGAATCGGTTTGACCACCATCTCATAAAGCCAGTGTGCTATTCTTGGAGAGAGTCCCCATCTCTTTCCGATAGCTCCTCTGCAGCAGTACAAGGCAATGGCGGCCTTCCTGCCCCGATCTTCCACATTGGGTCTCTAGGACAGTTTCTTGTCCAAAACAATCCCCAAATATTTAACCCTATCAGAAAGTACCAACGGTACCCCTCCAATCGAGGGAGTTCTGAAATCGGGCATCTTATATCTTCTTGTGAAAAGGACCAATTCCGTTTCTCCCGGGTTGACCGACAACCCACATGATTCAGCCCACCTAGCCACAGTATCCAGGTAGCCCTGAAGAACATCGCGCAGGGCGCCCAGAAATTTGCCTCTGACTAGGATAGCGAGGTCATCTGCATAGGCAACCACCCGACAACCATTGGCTTCCAGCTCCACAAGAAGCTCGTTGACTACCACAACCCAGAGGAGAGGAGATAGGACACCCCCCTGTGGCGTGCCCCTGCACATCTTCCTCTTAATTATGGCCCCTCCCCACTCCGCTGCGGCAATTCTGCCGCATAGAAGTTTGCTAATAAATTCAACCAGAGCCGCCTCGACTCCTAAACAAACCACCAGAGCTCTTTTCGATTCCCCCGGGAAGACATTGTTAAAAGCTCCCTCGATGTCTAGAAAGGCACCCAGAGCATACCCTTTGTGTTCTAGGGACCCCTCTATTTGCTTTACAATCGAATGGAGGGCCGTTTCCGTCGATCTGCCTTGCAGTACGCATGCTGTGAAGCCGACAGTAACCCACGAGGTATCTTTCCCGTAGGTACAGGTCAATCAACCGCTCAAACGTCTTAAGAAGAACGACGAGAAACTGATTGGCCTGAAATCCTTAGGTGATACATGAGAGCTTCTTCCGGCCTGCGGAATGCAAATAACCCTAACCGTGTGCCAAGACTTCGGGATATAGTTAAGCCTGAGGCGGTTAGTATATATGATGGCCAACCAGCGGCAGGAAATCCCCAAAGACCTTTGAAGCTGCGCAGGAATGATTCCATCCGGGCCCGGAGACTTATAGGGCTTGAACGACCCTATAGCCCAGTTTATTTGACTTTCCCGTATTGGAATGGCAGGCACTTCTGCATGGCCAACGACCGCCGACCATGCAGGCGAAGATGCCTGCGCAACTGGGACATCGGAAAATGATTGTGCAGTAAAAGCCCTAGGGACTCCTCGCTACTCATCGACCAGTCCCCACCATCATCTCTCACAATACCCCAGAGGAGCGGGGTTCCTAGAGAGTATTTTTCTAATCTCGCGGATTCATTGCAGCCTTTCTACGTTTTCGCTATCCTTATTTCATATTTATAATATAATTTACTCCTCCTGGCTCTGTTGCAGAGCCGCCGACTGGACGCTCTTAGGTGGTCGGATTCTCTTGACGACCTAATCGGTATCAGTGGCGCTCTCAGAACAACACCTACCTAGGCACTGAACGTCATGCTGAACATATACCAGTAGATATTGCGGGAAAGGCGGCGCGGCAAGGTCGTTGGTCAGGCTTCGTGATATGGGATATAGACTTTCTGACCGCGGACACTCTAGCCTTCTTACCAGTTTCGACTTCATCCCGGACAGAACGGACTACTGTATGGCCGATAACTGCTCCCTATACAACCTTCTACCCCAGTTATTCCAGAGAGAGAGGATTGGGGTGGAGGAATTATCTGGGGCATGGGACCGGTTTAACTTGTTCACGGATGGGTCAAAGCTGGATGGAAAGGTTGGTGGGGGTTCTTTTGTCAAGAGCTAAATTTAACCCGCAAGTTTAAGTTGGCTGATCACTGCAGTGTATTCCAAGCGGAAATTGCTGCGATTAAGGATGCGGTGGATGGAATGCTATCCAGTGCTACCACGGTTAGGGAATTTAACATCTACTCTGATAGCCAAGCGGCTATCAAGGCCTTGAGCTCAACTACAGTGCGATCGAGGGTGGTCTGGGAGTGCCTGACCTCGCTTGCGATTGCATCGAATTATTTTACAATTAAGATTATCTGGGTCCCGGGCCATAGTGATATCCCGGGTAACTGTCAAGCGGATCTCTTAGCCCGCATCGGTACAACTGAACCGGATGGAGATGGCTGCAGGGATTTCGGGATCCCGCTGGCCACCTGTGGATTGCTCCTCCATAGCTGGGCCTCGAATCAGCTCAGCAAACGTTGGGCGGATTCCACGTCTTGCAGGGTAGCAAGATCTTTCTGGCCAAAAGTGGATGGCAGGAGGTCTGCTGAAATAATTGGGTTCACTAAGGCTCACCTATCAATGGTCATTGGGGTTTTGACAGGGCACTGTCCCATGGGTATCCATGCGGTACGTCTCAATATACTGGAAACTCCATCCTGCTGCAGCTGTATGGAGGATGATGAGGTGGAATCACCAAATCACTTTATGCTTGATTGTCCAGCTTTTGCCAGAATTAGGCGAAAGTACTTCGGTCGCGACTCACTTGGATCTCCCGAGGATATATCCAAAGTTGAGATCGGTATCATTCGGAGCTTTATCGTTGCTACCCAACGATTCTCTAAGTAGCTAGATCTAAGTCACCGTTATTTTTGGTGTATGTGGTATCACAACGGACCTTCGTGTTGTCCAAGTGAGCTATCCTTATCAGGGCAGCTACCTCCTAACCTATCCTATGTTACTGTTTCCACTACCAATGCAATTGACAACAAAAGGCCTTGGTTCAATAATGGAATCTTAAAACTTATCAAAAACCGTAATATTCACCCTTACCGCGAGTTTTATTTTCACCCGAAAATATTCACAGTTTTTGTTCACCCTATCGCAGAGGGTGGCGATACAATTTTTCATGTTCGAAAAAGATTTCACCTTATCGGCAACTCTTTGTTCGGGCGAAATGAACAGCGGGGAAACCATAATTTGTTCACTTATATTTTACAGGCGAACGAGAGGAAAACAAAATGTAATTAATTTTTTGTTCTGAAATTTGATACTCTTATAATTATATATACTTCTATTATTAGAAATAAATAATGCACAATCATAAGCTGGGCGGAAAAAAGTGAAATTCCTGTATTGCTAAGTATGTAAATTCCATTGTGGACAAAGCAACGGTTCCAAAATGTTGATCACCTCACTGAAAAAAGATTACATAAGACCCACTTCATGGTCCTTTCCAACGCTTTTTCCCTATGTGAAAAAAAGCGAAGACATTTACTCAACTTTGCAATTGGTGGAACTCCAAATTTTTGCTTCAATGGTGGCAAGGATTTGGTAAGAATAACTAGCAAATATTAGAATGCCAGCCTGTTTAGCTAATTGAAAAGCTAATTGAAAAAAATTAACCTGTTATTCAAAAGTGCTGAAAATAGTAACTTTTAGCTTATAGTGAATCATTTAGCTCCAAAGGGTTAGAACTGTCCCTTAATTGCCTCCGAATCGCTTTAACATATATATTCGGCTCGCGCTCAATCAATACCAACCTAAAGGCAAACATTATTTTATTAATTTTTTTATTAATATTTGTGTTGTATTTTAAGGAAATATATGCTCGGTTAAAAAATTTACACAATTGTAAGTAAATTAAGTGTTCACTGCCAATTCGCAATAGAGCATCAGCTGTTTCGAAGTGAACTTTTGTTCGCCCAAAATTGCCGATATGCGGAAAAAGTTCACCCGAACAAAAGAAGTGAAGGCGAACACTTTTCCGCGTGAACTTCGCGATAAGGGTGAATGCTTATAAATATTGGCAGCGTAACCCTACTCCCGAGCAGGGGAGAGAATCAGTGTTGCTATTTTAGCTTTTTTTCAAGCTACATTTATCTTTTTTTTCTCCGTTTAGCTTGAAAAGTTGCGATTTAGCTTTAAGTTTTTTTTTTTTGTTTTTTTCAGAGTTTTTTTAGCTCTTTTTAGCTTTTTTCAAACTTTTACAAAAATCTGGGTAAACAGTTTGGCATGCCTCTACAAAAAAGCACATAGCAGCTGTCGATCCATTTTCATGTGGAAATCAGCCGATAAAATCTTTTAAAAGTCCTAGTACTACTATCGCCGCGAAGCGAGCAGAACTAGCTAATGCGCTTTACGTAGCTTCACACACAGCTGTTCGTTCTGTCGATCATTTATCAATAATTCAAAGGAACTCGTTCCATGATAGTGCAATAGCAGCATAAATAAAATTGGCTCAATCAAAGTGCAGTGCTTTAATTAGAAATGTGCTGTATCCATATTTTAAAAAGCGCTTAATATCCGACATAGATAACAATCCATTTAGCTTAATTATAGATGAGTCCACAGACATAAGCGTTAATAAGTACCTCGGAGTAGTAAAAAGATATTATAGTTGCAGTAGTTAATCAATTGTTAACACATTTCTTAACCTATCAGCTATCGAGGATTGCTCGGCAAAGGGATTGGCTGCTTCAATTTTAAGAACATTGAATGAATTTGGGTTGTATGTTAAACATTTGAGGGGCTTAGGAAAAGATAATGTTAGCGTTATGGTAGGCAGAAATCGAGGCGTACTAACTTTATTAAAGCAACATCAACATAAAATCATTTTAGTTCCGTGTGTCTGCCATTCGATTCAATTGGCTGTTTCATCTGCTTCGAAGCTACTTCCGAATGAAATTGAATTTTTGATTGCAGAAACATATAACTGGTTTTCTAAGTCCGCTAATTTGGTTTATTTACTTTTCCTAATCCCCATATTAAAAGTGGTCCAAACCGTGAATAAGCTCTTTGAGAGCAACTCGGCAGATCCTCTTAAAATGTTTAGTGATCTCAACTATCTGCTTTCAACTCTCTGTTCACTTGTAACATTTCACTCAGACAATTTTGATCCGGTGTCTTCTCCTTTAACGCCGTTATTGGTTCCTATGCCCAATTTTCATCACTTCTTTGAGGACTTTTTGCAAATCAAATTTAATTATAAACATTCGCAAAAAATTATACGAGAAAACCGCCGTCATTCCATTACAAAATTAATAGAGCAACTACGGTAACTTCTGCCTAGTTATATAGAAACTTTATTTTCGATAGCTCCACACAAGAAAAATTTAGATATTCAAATGATGAAATAAATAACATTGAAATGCAGTGGAAAAAATTTAATCTACATGAATGGGACAACGTAGGTTGGGCAGAGGTTCGAGAGCATAAAAACGCTCTTAGGGAAAATCACTTTGCCAGCCTTTCCACCCTTGTTTTCGATTTTTTGGTTTTGCCACTCAGTAATGCAGAAGTGGAGCAAATTTTTTGCACCATCGACAATGTTAAAACGAAGCAGCGTTTAAAAATGTTAAATTAAATTTTATATGTAAGGTACGGACTAAGGAAACAAAATAAGTGCTGCCATGATTTTATTATAACAAACGACCTCATTGTACTAATGAACAAATCAAATATTTATTCCAATTCATCAAATGATGAAGACTCCTGTAATATCGAAATATTTTAAGACTTTATATATATTTTTATCTCGTACATACTGTTTAAGCGACTTAGACTATGAGTTTTTTTCTTTCGTTTGTTTCATAAGCGTTGAAAATCTCATCCGGCTTATGAAATATTCTAAAGACATAGTTTTAGTTTTTAATTTAAAATCGAGGTTCTTCGAGTAGAAGATGGGGTGCCAATACCTCAGAGCCCAGTGCTCGCCTCCACAACACATTTTGAAAGGGGTCTTCAAATAGAAGATGAGGTGGCTCATTAGAGCGAAACCTCAGAGTTCTCTATGCTCGCCCCAAATTAAATAAATAGAGCTTTTTCTAGTAGAAAATGGAGTGCCAATACCTCAGAGCTCCGTGTTCGCCTCCACATCACATTTTTTAAGGGTTCTTCAAATAGAAGATGAGGTGGCTTATTACAGCGAAACCTCAGAGTTCCCTATGCTCGCCCCAAATTAAATAAATAAAGGTGTACCGATGCTTTGCATCGTCCCATGTTTTAAAGGCACCACTTAATAAATTGAATACATTAAAATAAAGATATTATAAATAAATAAAGGTGTACCGATGCTTTGCATCGTTCCGCGTTTTAAATACACCATAAACTAAATATATAAAGGTGTACCGATGCTTTGCATCTTCCCGTGTTTTAAATACACCATAAACTAAATGAAAATAAAATACAGTGCATTAAAATTATAATTTATAAAATTATTAATTTAAAAAATGCTTGGTTGCAGTGGGCTTTGAACCCGCAACCCCAAGCGTTTTAGTTGGGTATGGCATCCACTGTGCCACGACTCATACGCCTACAAGCACATCAAATTACTCCCTTATAACTCACATTAAACTGCTCGCCCTTAACTGTCCCACGCTTAGCTACATACTACCTTTTTTTATGTATATCCTGTTGCAAGCAGTGAAATAGTTGTAGCTGTAGTAGAGGAGTGGTCAAATGATTGACTTTAAAAAATTTGTATAAAACACGGATTGCATCTGCAAATTATATTAATTTAAATTTTTTCCTAAATATATAAAATGTTTAAAATGCTAAGCTTTTTATGAAATTGCTTGAAAACCTTTTTTTAGCTTTAAAATTTTTTTTGCTTTTTTAAGTTTTTTTTTGGTCTATTTAGCTTCTTTTCTGAAAAAGTTCTGGCAACACTGTCTGAAACTAGCAGACCTAGAGAATAATATATATGTCGGGAGCTGTTAGGCTTTAATAGCTCCGACACATAAGCAGTTTTTCATATAGATGAGTTTAACACAAGCTTATGCATTATGAGTAGATTGCTCGTAATTTATGGAGAACCGTAGAATGAGCGACACTGCCGCCATCTGATATTGAAAAGTAGCCAACTAAGAAGAAGAATTTGACATTTGCTTTGGCTAAGGGTGTTGGCACACTTTGCAAGTGAAATTATTTTTTCCACTGGTTGTTAAAATTTCTAACATTTTTCGCAATTTTAAACTGCAATAAAACAATCGAATACGACACAAAATATGTTAGCAAGTATTTTTGTTGTATAGGGAGAATGTTTACAACAGTGCTTCGCGAAATTTTGTATGTGAATGGGCAAGGCGTAATAAACTTCAATTTCCAAGTCTGAAGATCCTTCATATTTACAAACGCAACATCTTGGTTGATTGTGGCGATGTTATTGGAATGCATAAGCTTGTGTTAAACGCATCTATATGAAAAATGTCATTGTACCGCGGCCTTAACCCATTACTGACCAGCGTTACATATATGTAACAGTAACATAAGTATGGATAATCGTACACCAATATCACTCTGAACGACTGTAATTGGGTTTGTTTGTGTGGTAGTACGAAAGTGTTTAAGCTTCACGATGAAGCATGGTGCGATCTGATACTGAGAACCACCGAAGTAAGTAGAAGTTTTTAGGTTTGTGTAATGTTCATGTGTGCCTTTTTTGCAGTTATGAGAAAGCGTAAAATGTAAGTAATTGTTTTCGAATATTTTTTTCAAATTATAGGAACAATTTTTGTACATAATTATTCAGTGCAATGACAGAGAAATATTAAAAAATGAAAACAAAAAAAAAAGTTTATTTTCTTTGAGATAACACCTTGAAAGGTCAACGTTACATATATGTAACGTTGGTCACTACTATAGCTAGTGTACTTATTTCTTTCTTTGCTTCGTTGGTCTTTATTAAGTGGCGTTTTACGCACAGAAGAGATCCTTGAGCGGCTAGAGAGCCAAGGCGATGATGACGTGACATGGAGAAGGTATTTTTAGAACCAACGGATGAAGAAAATATTTCAGAAGAGGAACTCTGAAATGAAGATGAACAGGAACATTGAGAAATTTATCTAGGAGGCAGAAGATGACTATAAATGGAGAGGAGCTGGCAAAATACATCAGGGAGGTGCTGGATATTCATTGTCAAATGTGGAAACAGATCTTCTTGACACACCTCCTCGTTTGCAGAAAGGATTGCCTACAACATCTTTTTATAAGAACAAAACATCGACGACTGAATATTCTCAACACACTGCATCACATCCTATTCCAGGGGCAACAAATACTCATAAAGCTACACTTTCTGCTGTAGAAATGGCGACAAGTTCACAAAAAGTGGCATCTCATGTTGATCCAGTGACAAACTCACCTGAATCAATTCCACCAAAACTACCTGAACTATATGTGCGGCTAACTCCACCGAAACTGTCAGTTCGTTCGCCACCGATAGTCGCAGAACTTCCAACAAAACGGAAAAAGGAATTCACCCAGTTCCAGTCGCATAAAAGAAGGTCACGAGCGATTATGAACAACGAGTTTAATTGGGTTGCGCAAGAAGAATATGCCAGGCCACTGAACACATTCCCCGATTTGGTCTATCCAGCGGCATATGATACTGCACCTTAAAAATTTTTTGAAAAATTATTCGATGATGAAGTAATAAATATACTGTGTGATCAAACTAATAAACATGCTGTGTTCAAAGATCCAAACAAGGCCAGCCCAGCAATTACTTCCCAATAAATGCGGGTGTTTCTGGGGATTCGCATTGTAACTGGATATTGTACTGCCCCTGCCAAAAGGGATTACTGATCTGAGGAAGATGACATGGGTAGTGTTATGCATCGAAATGCCATGAGGCGCAATCGTTTCGAAACCTATATACACCAACCTTCATTTTGCGGACATATTTCAGTATGATGAGAAAGACAAAATATGGAAGCTTCGTCCACTTGCCGACAAGCTGAAAACACAATTCCGAGAGAACTTTGTACCAGCGCAACATCTTTCCTATGACGAAAGCATGGCGGAATATATCGGCCGCCATAGTTGCAAGCAGTTCATAAGAGGAAAGCCTGTGAGATGCGGTTATAAAATGTGGTCGCTAAATACACCTCAAAGCTACTTGATAAATTTCGAGATGTACCAAGTTTCCAATTCAAGAATCAACCCAGAATACATCGAAAAGTATCCGAAACCAACGGCACCGCTATTTTGTAGGCGGGGGAGTTTCCGTTTGGTGTGTACCATCAAACCAAATTTAATATACATTTGTCTGGTCAAACATTCTTTGTACAAGGTTCCTATCAGCTACGAACCCCTATCGCTTAATTCAACATCTTTCTGTTATAATTCATGTAGGACTTGGGCGACCGAGCTTTGCTGGGCAATCTTCGAGTATGCCGCATACCATACTTTGTTGTACATGTCATCATTAATCAAACTCTACTTTTTTTATATGTACATATATTATCTTATAACTTTAAACGAGCAATTCTCGTATAATTGTATATTTGTATATTATCCTCCAAACGTTGTGTGCGCTGCTCACCAGTTTCGAAATTGACTCTGTCTGATGTACGCGCCCGCTGACCCTCAAGTCGTTGTTCTCGGTCCTCGACACATTCGTTGGCCCTGCGCAGAGACGCACGCTGCCGCATGTTCTGCAAACGTTGTGAACGCTGCTCATCTTTTTCGGAATTTACTCTTTCTAATGTGCGCTGCCGCTGATCCTTAAGCGTTGCTATCTCTCTTCGATATTTTCAGTGGCCCTGCGTATGGACGCACGTTGACGCAAATCCTCCAAAAGCTGCGTACGTTCCTCGAATGATTCGTTAGCTAACCGTTGCTCCTCGCGCAAACGATTGTGCTCCCTGGCAACATAATTAAATGGTTAGATGTCGTTTTCAAATTGAACATATGCCTCTAGTGTTCAACGGTAGCAAATTACCATAGTAATCTGTGAGAAATTGCAATTATTCATTTCATATTTGCAAAGAATATGCATTTAAATATATTTTGCTAGAATTTGCCACGGTGCAATGATAATTCATTTCAATTTTATTAGCGTGTGTGAAATTAAGAAAATTAAGTCGAATCATGTGTAAGATTTTTTTACGAAGATTTTTAACTTTGATGTTCTCCTTTAACACTATTTCGTCTAACTACCCCAACCCTAAATGGCAACCCTACTCAAAAATTGGGTTGCGCAAGAAGAATATGCCAGGCCACTGAACACATTCCCCGATTTGGTCTATCCAGCGGCATATGATACTGCACCTTAAAAATTTTTTGAAAAATTATTCGATGATGAAGTAATAAATATACTGTGTGATCAAACTAATAAACATGCTGTGTTCAAAGATCCAAACAAGGCCAGCCCAGCAATTACTTCCCAATAAATGCGGGTGTTTCTGGGGATTCGCATTGTAACTGGATATTGTACTGCCCCTGCCAAAAGGGATTACTGATCTGAGGAAGATGACATGGGTAGTGTTATGCATCGAAATGCCATGAGGCGCAATCGTTTCGAAACCTATATACACCAACCTTCATTTTGCGGACATATTTCAGTATGATGAGAAAGACAAAATATGGAAGCTTCGTCCACTCGCCGACAAGCTGAAAACACAATTCCGAGAGAACTTTGTACCAGCGCAACATCTTTCCTATGACGAAAGCATGGCGGAATATATCGGCCGCCATAGTTGCAAGCAGTTCATAAGAGGAAAGCCTGTGAGATGCGGTTATAAAATGTGGTCGCTAAATACACCTCAAAGCTACTTGATAAATTTCGAGATGTACCAAGTTTCCAATTCAAGAATCAACCCAGAATACATCGAAAAGTATCCGAAACCAACGGCACCGCTATTTTGTAGGCGGGGGAGTTTCCGTTTGGTGTGTACCATCAAACCAAATTTAATATACATTTGTCTGGTCAAACATTCTTTGTACAAGGTTCCTATCAGCTACGAACCCCTATCGCTTAATTCAACATCTTTCTGTTATAATTCATGTAGGACTTGGGCGACCGAGCTTTGCTGGGCAATCTTCGAGTATGCCGCATACCATACTTTGTTGTACATGTCATCATTAATCAAACTCTACTTTTTTTATATGTACATATATTATCTTATAACTTTAAACGAGCAATTCTCGTATAATTGTATATTTGTATATTATCCTCCAAACGTTGTGTGCGCTGCTCACCAGTTTCGAAATTGACTCTGTCTGATGTACGCGCCCGCTGACCCTCAAGTCGTTGTTCTCGGTCCTCGACACATTCGTTGGCCCTGCGCAGAGACGCACGCTGCCGCATGTTCTGCAAACGTTGTGAACGCTGCTCATCTTTTTCGGAATTTACTCTTTCTAATGTGCGCTGCCGCTGATCCTTAAGCGTTGCTATCTCTCTTCGATATTTTCAGTGGCCCTGCGTATGGACGCACGTTGACGCAAATCCTCCAAAAGCTGCGTACGTTCCTCGAATGATTCGTTAGCTAACCGTTGCTCCTCGCGCAAACGATTGTGCTCCCTGGCAACATAATTAAATGGTTAGATGTCGTTTTCAAATTGAACATATGCCTCTAGTGTTCAACGGTAGCAAATTACCATAGTAATCTGTGAGAAATTGCAATTATTCATTTCATATTTGCAAAGAATATGCATTTAAATATATTTTGCTAGAATTTGCCACGGTGCCTTGATAATTCATTTCAATTTTATTAGCGTGTGTGAAATTAAGAAAATTAAGTCGAATCATGTGTAAGATTTTTTTACGAAGATTTTTAACTTTGATGTTCTCCTTTAAAACTATTTCGTCTAACTACCCCAACCCTAAATGGCAACCCTACTCAAAAATTTTCCTATTGTAATGCGGAGTGAAATACCTTTCGTTTGATACCCATATCGGCATTTCTCATGCAATTTTTTTTTAATTTCGAAAGGTGGCAAACTTGTGAAACATTCTGAGTGACAACACCTAGGTAGAAAGCCTTAGAAGGTGATACATTATGTCTGTGCCAAATTTCTTTTAAATCGGTTGAGCCGTTCCCGGGAATGTTCGGCTATACTAACATACAAATATGCAAACATACAAATATACAAGAATTGCTCGTTTTAATTTATAAGATATAATATATATTTTTTTATATAATATATAGAATTAAGCCGTTCTACGTCCCGATAATATTCCTCCCTGCGTTGTACCACACTTCCAGTAAACAGAGGTATTTTTCATATTATAACTATTGCAAAAAAATCTTCTTTGCCTCTCTCTCCTGTCTCCAAGTTTGGTCTCTTTCTCCATTTAATTTTGTGGTGTTATTAATACTAGTTAGTATTTAAATAATTCATTTGACTAGAATTTCGTCTGTCGGCTCGAGGGAATGCGCGAGAGCTTTCTGTAGCCAATTTGCAATGCATACTTCAGTTGACAATGCTAGATATCGTCCATATCAACGGGCACATAAACACAAGCATGACGAGCCAACCCTCACCGTTACCTCAACGGAGGTTAAAGAAGTTTTTGAAAAGGCCAAGCCTTCCATATCAATAGTCACAGACGGAAGACCTATACCGATGCCAAAACACCTTGGCCATGAGGGTATCAGTAGCCTAGGACATTTTTTCTACTTGTCGTTAAAAGCCTATGCCTTTCCAGAATAACAGAGAAAGACCAGAACCCAGCCAGTATCTACCGATATTATCCCTTAAGTCAGTAACGGAAACGTTTAAAGCCGTTATGATTCCTTCAATTAAATTAAATTGTTCGGTTATCCAGCCATAAGCATGACTTCCGTAAAGTGCATATCACTTCCACCATTCTGAACTCCATTAACACTCATAACAGGACGGCGCTAATGCAGATTGGCCTGTTTTTACACAGTCAACCACTACTGGATCGTTCCTTCTCCGTTAGATAGATAGATAATTTATTGAGGATTGCACTGCGACCTTTGGTCAGCACCTCATCCAGTCCGACTTCCATGATGAACCCTAGCAGTTCTCTTGGCTTGAGAGATTAAAATTGGGAATGTTCTGGTCATGGTGAACCCATAAACTTAGCCCTGCGTCTTGAGATTGCGTCACATTGGTGTGTTATTCCGTTACTTTTTAGTTTTCATATATACTCTGCAGTCAAAAGCCAAAGTAGTCAGCAAACATTCTAGTTCATTGACTAGAATTTTGTGGGGTTATTCATACTAGTTAGTGTATGAGTAGTTATTTGACTAGAATTTTGTGGCGTTCATCATACTAGTCAGTTTTAGAATGGTTCATTGACTATAACTTTGTGGTGTTATTAATACTAGTTAGTATTTAAATAATTCATTTGACTAGAATTTCGTCTGTCGGCTCGAGGAAATACGCGAGTGCTTTCTGTAGCCAATTTGCAATGCATACTTCAGTTGACAATGCTATATATCGTCCAAATCAACAGGCACATAAACACAAGCATGACGAGTCAACCCTCACCGTTACCTCAACAGAGGTTAAAGAAATTATTGAAAAGGCCAAGCCATCCATATCAATAGTCCCAGACGGAAGACCTATACCGATGCCACAACACCTGTGCCATGAGGGCATCAGTAGCCTAGGACATTTTTTCTACTTGTCATTAAAAGCCTATGCCTTTCCAGAATAACAGAGAAAGACCGGAAACCCAGCCAGTATCTACCGATATTATCCCTTTAGTCAGTAACGAAAACGTTTAAAGCCGTTTTGATTCCCTCAATTAAATGAAATTGTTCGGTTATCCAGCCATAAGCATGACTTCCGTAAAGTGCATATCACTACCACCACTCTGAACTCCATTAACACTCATAACAGGACGGCGCTAGTGCAGCTTGGCCTGTTTTGACACAGTCAACCACTACTGGTTCGTTCCTTCTCCGTTAGATAGATAGATAGATAATTTATTGAGGATTGCACTGCGACAATTAGTCAGCACCACATCCCACCCGACTTCCATGATGAACCCTAGCAGTTCTCTTGGCTTGAGGGATTTAATGTGGGAATGTTTTGGCCATGGTGAACCCATAAACTTAGCCCTGCGTCTTGAGATTGCGTCACATTCGTGTGTTATTCCGTTACTTTTTAGTTTTCATATATATGTACGTATTTTTATTAAAATTTATTCCAAAGTGTAATGTTTTGGAATGATAAATTTTAAAGTTATATACATATGTATATATATACATATTTTTTATATATATGAAATATAATGAATAACATAAATTTGAGCTAATTTATCAATTTTCAAGTAATTTTTCAACCCAACTGAGACTAGTATATTAAATAGTAGGATGCTGATGCAAATATCGACTAGTATGTCAACTGTTATTACAATGATGCATAGACTGAGTAGTATACCAACTGGTATGTTGATGTTGAATACACTGACTAGTATGTCAATTGGTATGATATTGGTGTATATAATAACCACTATGCCATCTGGTATAATGCTGGTGCAAAGGCTGACTAGTGTATTAATTGGTATGATTCTCATGGGTATGCTGACTAGTATGTCATATGGTATGATGTTGGTGTATATAATGACTAGTTTGTCAATTGGTATGATGCTGATGCAGAGGCTAGCAATTGATATTTCGTAGGACATCGCCGTGTTAAAAATACCAGTTGGTAATATGGAAAAAAGACAGAACTCATACTAGTTGAGATTTTTGGCAAACTAGTATGCTTCTAGTATACAACTAGTTGGTTTGACTGCAGGGTAAATATACACAAATGTAAGTTTCTCCCTCATCGAACCACCTGAGCAATTATTTGATGACCTACGGCCACATTAGAGGTGGTACTTCAAAAAATTTAATTGAATTTTACATAAATCATATTTTTATTATCATTATTTATTATTCTGTTCATAAAATAAATAAGCATAGATACAATTTACTCATGGAATACATTATTATTACAGAAAAATTAGTGTTTGCCTCTATTTCTGTGGTTGTTGTATTTGTAAAGACTAATTTGCGCAATTGCATATACAATTTATATACCTTAGCGTTAAATATATTTACATTCTAGTTCATTGACTAGAATTTTGTGGCGTTATTCATACTAGTTAGTGTATGAGTAGTTAACTGACTAGAATTGTGTGGCGTTCATCATGCTAGTCAGCTTTTGAGTAGTTCATTGACTATAATTTTGTGGTGTGATTCATACTAGTTAGTGTATGAGTAGTTAACTGACTAGAATTTTGTGGCGTTCATCATACTAATCAGCTTTTGAGTAGTTCATTGACTATAATTTTGTTGTGTGATTCATACTGGTTAGTGTATGAGTAGCTAACTGAGTAGAATTTCATGGGATTCATCATACTAGTCAGTTTTAGAATAGTTTATTGACTATAACTTTGTAATGTTATTCATACTAGTTAGTATTTGAATGATTTAATCGACTAGAGTTCCCAAACGTCCCAGACGGAATACCTATGCCGATGCCAAAACACCTTGACCATGAGGGCATCTGCAGCCTCGCATATTTTTTCTACTTATCTTTAAAAGCACTTGCCATTCCAAAATAACGGAGAATGGCAAGGATAAACCCCCTACCAAAACCGGAAACCCAACCAGTATCTACCGATATTATCCCTTTAGTCAGTAACTCATTTAAACGAAATTCTTCGGTTATCCAGACTTCCGTAAAGTGCATATCACTACTGAACTGCATTAACACTCATCATAGTACGGTGCTGATGCTGCTTGGCCTGTCAACCATGACTGGCTCGTTCAAAAGCTTTTGATATGGTCAACCACGGCACGTTAATGGAAGACCTAGAAGGGTCTCCCCTTCCCCCAAGTCTGATCGGCAAGCATCGGTGCAATTCAGGAAAGTAACATCAAACCAGAGAATTATTACACAAGGGGTGCCAATTTTGATTAACTTCTTCATATTACCACCAGAAGGAGACACTATCGCTTCCTACGCCGGTGACTGCAAAATAATGGCCACATGTCCAGGCGCACAGATCGAAGAGCTTTGCATCAGAATAAGCTACCTCCCTGATCTCTCCAGTTTTTTCGCCTCGCGAAACCTGGCATTATCACCGACTTAATCCTCCGCGACCTTCTTTACAACATGGACGTCCCAAATGTCGACCATTGTGAACATCCACGTCGATGGCACTACGCTACCGACTGTCTTATACCCTAAAATCTTGGGAATGACGTCTTGCCGGGAACACTTGGGGTAAAGACAAAGAAACGCTTTTTCACTTACAAGCAAGTGGCCGGCATGATATGCGTCCCCGATATGGTCGCCAAGGTTAAATAAAAGTTACTCACTGGAAGAAAATACAGGCCTTCCAAAATTCTGCCCAAGCACAAGCACAAGCAGTTCCTGGATGATATCCACAAACAGGCGTCGGACCTCTATGCCAGGAGTTGCCCCGCGAATCCGGTACTCGAAGAAAAGTACTCAGAACTAGCAGGAGGAACGCGCTATCCGTAGGAAAACGCGCGTAACTCCAGCTCAACTTCGATCTGGATACTGTAACAGGTTAAACTCTTACCTATCCAGTATCAACCCCGACATACAAAACATATGTACCCACATGACACCAACCATCTCTTTAACTGTATTGTGGAACCACCGCCTCTAATACCCCTCTCATTGTGGTGCACCCCTGTTGAAACAACAAGTTTCCTTGGACTCCCGTTAGAGGATATTAATGACAATTTGTGATGGGTCGCACCTATTGAATGGGGCGAAGCACTGCTACAACAACAACAACTGGCTCGTTTCTTCTACATTACATGGATAGATAATTTATTGCGCTGCGACCTCCTTCACACCACCTCATCAAAGGATGTACCCTAAAAGTTCTCTTGGCTTGAGATTTCGTCACATATCAGGAGGATAAGATCCGCTCTCCGCTGATCGATTACAAAATCGCCAAGTGTTATTTCGTTCCGTTGGCTGAGTAGAGTGCGTGCGAGCTTTTTGAGTGGCCGGCCAAAGTCGGCAAAGTTTAGGAACTAAACTTCAAAATCAAGGAGAACTATAAAGGAGGAGTTACTATCATTTCTTATGCCGACAGCTGCATAATAATGGCAAAAGTCCGTGGACCCTCAATAGATAAATTAGTTTACAAAAGATTGAATATCTATCTAATTTAATATCTCTCTAGTTCAATATACATCAACTTAATTGTAATATGCATACAAAGGTATTACTATAAGGCCGCAAGACACCCTTAATACACGTCCTAAAATTTTGGAGAGGTATCAAAATACTTGTTTTGGAACGCGAATCCGAAGATAAAATCAAAGAGTTTGTGTCTATCGAAATTTATGTTATTTATTTTATTTTTTATGTATTGTTGTTTACTTTGTTTGCTCGATGCAATAGATTAATATAACATATCAATGTAAACAAATTATTCTGAAAGGCGTCTATAACTCATTAAAATTTACAAATGTATAAGATCAACATACCATTAAATTTCAAGATCATAAAAATTTACCCGTTAATTTCAGCTTTTAAAAAAAAGAAATTATTTCAACGTTATGATAATAGCAAGACTATAAACTAATATTAAAATAAATGTATGATAAATGCCCTTCGTATCCACTGTCTAAAACAATTATTTAGGGCTCCATTCTATATACAAAAAGAACGTTCGTTTCGCCTCAGAGACGAATCGCCAGTATATTTGCGCAATTGTAAACGATGGCAACATATCATTTGATAGTTGCTTTCGCCTTCCTCTTGACATAAAGTAAGAAACGTAAAGACCGAAGAATACCATTGCTAGACGCAATCGTTTGGAGGCGAATCAATCGTTTGAATTATCGTTCGTAATACAGACTGAAGCTCTTAATTTCATTTTCTATTTTCGTTGTCATAACCTAACTCATGATGTTTCTCTATTGCAGCTATAGTTTCCCTCATCTCACGATTCCGTTTTTCCAGAGTATTCTTCATACAAGTTTTGATCTTTGTCAGTGAAACATCATATTCTGTTTAAAGTCGATCATATTTTCGCAACATATGTGTTTCTTTATCTTCAGCGTAACGCTTATAATTCGCTGCTGTATGTTTTGCTGAATTGTATTTCTTTTGCCATGCTGTCAACGCCTTTCGGTGCGCTCGCTCGAAAGTTTGTACCTTATCTTTCCATTCACTCTCTATAGCATCGACATGTTTACTTTGCTTCTCCCATTGCATCATTACAGCTTTAATAGATTGACGCTAGGCTTCGATTTGCGTTTGCCGTTCTTCTAATTCTTTAGATAGTTGAACAGCATGTTGATTTTTTGCTAATAATTCATCACGACATTTATGCAATATGGCAGTTTCAATCATCGCATGCGTTTCAGCACCTTTTTTGTTTAGTACTTCTGCGATATGTTCACGTTCAACTAGGATAGCTTGCTTTAATACTCCACTTCGGTTTCTCGCTGTTGTAGGACTTTACGCGCAAGTTCATATCCACGTTGTAAACAAATATTTTTCTCTTCAGTTTAAGTTTTATTTGAAAACGTTTAATTTCGATGGCAAATAACTTGGACATTTCATCGCGCACACGCGCTTCAATTTGCTTTATCTCAGTTGTGTGCAAGTGCTTATTTTCTTGCCCATAACTGTTGTCAGCATCATTGGCAGCCTGTTGCTTTGGTGATGCTTGTTTTGGTGGAGCTGAACTATATTCGGATGTGCTACTTTGACTTTTGATGTATTCTTCGAATCGTGCAGCTTTGGCTTTGAGCTCGCGTATAAGCGTTTCTTGTTCTTCGATTACCTTTAACTTTTCATTGAGCTCTACAATTAAAGCTTTAGATTTATTTAGTTGTTGCGTAAGATCGTCAATTTCCTTTTTATAAATTGAATTGGCATTACTCTATTTCATATTTTGCAATTCAATTCGTCGAAGAATTGCTTTTTCTAGCCTGTTGAAGGTTGACTATTTTTTCTTTATATATATGTAAATGTCAACGATGACAAAAGATGGTCGATATACGAAACTATCGATTTTGATATAGCGATATAAGCATTATGGAATTATAGAAGGTGGCGCATTGCCATTATTTCAGCTGATTTTTATGGGCAATTATTACGTCATTTTCCTTTAGCTCTTGTTTTTTTTCTCTTTAATTCGCTTAAGTAGGCAACTGTGACGTAGATGCGCAGAACGAAGCAATTTCGAACTTGTGAATGCGCAATCTGGGTAGGTTATTTGTGCGATTAAGCATTTCTAAAGCTAAAAGCACATCGAGCTGCACTACACTGCGCTACAAAATATTATTTGCATGTATTCTTATCGAGCAATTCACACCTAGCGGCAGCAGCACTGCGCGGCGCGGCCATGAGCAGCAATGTTGATCAAGTAGGCAAAAAAGTGAAGCGCCGCTGCCGCTACGTGTCGCGCCGCTTAGTATGCACGCACTTTAAATCTTACGCGCTGCCTTATATTACCCAAAACCATTAAGTTTTGGGTTCCCGTAAAAGTATACTGTTCAAAATTTTAAGAATACGACTGTGTGTAAATTAGTTCCAGTTCAGTGAAAAAAATTTGATGTTCAAAAATTTTTATAGAAATTTCATTTAAAAGGCGATTGTAATTTTTATGCATGGATTCAAGTTGAATAGTGAAAACGGTACAGATATGTCGTAAAGGCGGACTTACTTGCGCGACATGTAGCAGCAACGGCGCTACACTTTTTGGACTTTGCCCATAAGAATACATGCAAAGAATATTTTGCCGCGTAATGTAGTGCAGCTAAATCTGTGCTTATCTTAAAGCAGCAAGACGTTTCATAGTTCAAAATCAACGCAGAAAGACGATCCATGTGAATTTTTTGCTCGCGTTGCTTTGCTTTGTGCCTTTGCTGCTATATTCAACCTATCATCGATTTGCTATCTGTCGTTACCGCATTGGTGGTTTTACATGTAAAGCTTTATATATTATTTGGAAAACAAAATATTGTGGCTATTCAATAAAAAGTGTGTTAGAGTTGTAATATAACAACAGCTGTTTTAAGAAAAACATAACACGAGCACGGACGATCATATCAGCCGACTACATATTTTCGATCTATCGGTGGCAATCGCAATAATCGATAAACGGCTTGCGTATACACATCTAACTTTTTCAGTTTACATTCCAAATTATCAAGCGTGTACGGAAAAGTGGAAAAATTTTGCCGTGCCTTATAAAAATAATATAAAATAAAACTAAAAATATAAATTTTGTTGTGTTTTGCGATTTTGGTAAGTTTAAAATTGCAGTAACAATGAGTAGCAAACGTAATATGAGAAGACTTTTCTAGAAGCAAAGGGAAATGTATGCTAGGACTTTGTTTAGACCAGTTTCTAGTAATGATGAAGCAGGGCCATCAAAATCCTCTGTGGAGGAATGCGGTACTAGCATAAGTGGAGTTGGCGATAAAGGGAGTTTGCCTACTAAGTACGAATGTGAGGAAAGTGATTGTTCTGATGGTAGATAGTGAAAATTCTGTTATAGGCAAACTGCAGCGTTCCTTTAAGGAAAAAATCCTGGAATGGTTTACTACTTTTAGACCATCACGTAGAGCATTTGAGAGCCTTCTTAGTATTTTACGAGAAGAGAATCTAGATGTACCAAGAAGCGCCGAAACACTCTATGCCAAAGAAGAGAAATCGCAGTTACTAAATCCATTCCACCAGGACTCTATTGCCATGTTGGTTTGAGCAAGCAATTGAAGAAAATTGCATACATATTTAAAGAAATTGACACTGTTTATATAGACATCAACATTGATGGGTTGCCATTATTCAGAAGCTCTCGCATTCAATTGTGGCCAATATTGGTGCGGCTAGTTGATTTTAGTTCAGTTTGTATTTTTCCCGTCGGTATATATGTTGGAAATAAAAAGCCAAGCGATGTTTCGGAATTTTTAAATCCTTTTGTTACGGAAATGGAGAATATCATGGAAAATGGCATTGAACTAGGTGGCAAATTGTTAAAAGTTCTGATAAGGTCAATTGTATGTGATGCTCCCGCGAAAGCGTTTGTTTGTGGTACACCTTATCATTCAGCTTCTCATGGTTGCAGCAAGTGTACGCAAATCGGGGTAAAGGTAAACCATGTAATGGTATATTCTTCTGTGTCTGGAAATTTGGTAACTGACAATGACTTTTTAACTAGAAGATACAAAACACATCATGAACCGAAATTTAGGAATTCAAAGACTCCACTAGAAAAAATTGGTGTAAAAATGATAAGCCAAGTAGCTATAGATAGTATGCATTTGGTGGATTTGGGGATAATGCGAAACTTTTTAAAAAGAATTTTACAAGACGATATAAATATAAAAGTTGAAAAGCTTAAACGGAAACATATGTCACAATTTTTAGTCTCTCTAGTACCGTTGATCACGAAAGAATTCGCCCGTAAGCCCAGATCGTTCGATGAAATCTCAAATTGGAAGGCAACTGAGTTTCGCCAATTTCTGTTATATACAGGGGTCCTTATTCTAAAAGACAATGTTCATGGTGACTTACATTATCAATTTTTGCTCCTATTCTGTGCGTATAGGATGCTCCTTTGCCCCAAATCATATTTAGATAATTTGGGAATTGCAAAAAATATGTTATCTTTATTTGTTGAAAATTTCTCAACTATATTCGGGGATTCCATTGTTACTCATAACGTTCATCATTTACTACATCTAACGGAGAGTGTTGAATCAATTGGTCTGTTATCAAGTTTTTCAGCTTACGATTTCGAAAATTATTTACCAACATTAAAAAAGTATGTCAAAAAGCCAACTCAAATTCTTCCGCAAATAATAAATCGAGTCAGTCATGAAACGTTGCTAGCAAATGAAAAGCATCAGGGCTTTAAAACTTTGATGGGCAGAGGTTTGTGTTATTTTTTCCAGGATTGTGTCTTTTCTTCTAAAAAGCCAGACAATAAATATAACAATCATGCCAAAAGAAGTAAAGCGCGTATCCTTCAGCAACGTCGAGAACGTACCAACATCCTCTTGTAAGTTTCATCACATATACATATGAATAAGATATCATCAACTCAAGTATTCTTTTTTAGATAAAAAGTCACAAGTTGCAGAGTGTGCAGGTTGCAAGGCGCTGGATGCAAAGATAACAAATTTGCAAGGTAAGTTATTTGACGGGCATGGTAGTCACAGTTTTAGGCTATTTGCCGCTCCCCCGCGAAATTCGAGTATAAATGCACTCATCCGTCAGCTTACTATGATGCATACAAAATCTTATGTGTCGGGCCTATAATTTCAGTCCAATGCAATGCAATTCCATAGTACCATCGGTACTAAGCGTTCTCTAACTAGGTAATCTTCTGTCATATCGAAAAATTTTGTAAACAAATTGTTTATATTTTGAGAAGATTCAAGGGCGACTACCTATCGTGGCCAACGTTTGGTGACCTGTTCACGGCCATCTATAAAAATAACAGTCGCTTAAGCCCGGTAGGAAACTTGTTCCACCTTAACCAAAAAACCCAAGGTGAGGCAAAGGACATTGTCAAGAAATGTCCTTTGACAAATGAAGGCTTCGAAACAGCCTGGAAAAACCTATGTGAGAGATACGAGAATAAACGGATTCTCGTAAACTGACAACTACAAATTTTGTTTAATCTAAAAAAGATAGATAGCGAGTGCGGCAGCTCAATCAAAACCTTACAGCGCGACATAAATAATTGTTTAGCATCCTTAAAAACCCATCAGATTGATGTTTCAAATTGGGATGCGATCATCACATATTTATGCTCGAACAAATTACTAGAAAATACGTTGGCTCTATGAGAGCAGAGCATTGACCACAAAACGAAACATATCCAAGTGGGAGGATATGGACAAATTCTTGTCAAATCGTTTTCAGACACTTGAAACCATGTCTGGTTTTACAGGGAATGCCACTTCTAAAGTGCAAAACACAAACACGTCGCGCCAGTCGACAGAAACCCCTACAAAAAGACTTGGTGCTTTTAAAACAAAAGTAACCAAGCAAACAACAAAATCAATGTGTAAAATGTGCAAATCTACGAAGCACAGATTACGCAACTGTTCACGTTTTTGCGATTTAAACCCGGTAGAAAGGATTAAATTCGTCAAATCCACAAATGGCTGCCTGAATTGTTTATCCCCAGGACACACAGTGACAAGGTGCACCAGTTCGTACAACTGTTCCAAATGCCACTCTCGTCACCACACGCTCCTGCATGCGGAAACACTTCACCAACCGGCGGTGCGCAATCCTTTCAAATATGCGGATAATACCCCGTCAACTTCGGCACAGGCAAGGAAAAGACAGGAATCTGGACAACCACCTTCCTCTGCGAATCAGAATGTCAAATCCTGCCATGCCAATTCCAGCACAGGTGTGCTATTAGGAACTGCTCGCGTACACATCCACCATAATGGTACCGACTTCTCCGCGCGGGCACTAATTGATTCAGGGTCTAAATGTTCTTTTATTACTGAGAGACTAAAACGTAGAATCAAATTGCCAGCGAGGAAAATACATGCCCAGGTTTCAGGCATCACAAATGCGGTGTCAGCGCAGGTGAAAGAGGCATCAAAAATCGAATTACGTTCACCAGTGGATGCCTGCTTCAGCCTGACTACACCCGTTCTCGTCCTAGCTAAACTCATTGGGAATCTTCCATCCTGCCATATCAATGCAATGACTATGCAGGCATTCCCAGACTTGGTTTTGGCAGACAAGAGGTTCTACGTCAACGAAGACGTAGACCTCATACTTGACGGAGACATATATCCCCAAATTATAATGAACGGCATAAAAAAGAATGTAATAAACACACTCTTGGCACAGGAGACAGTGTTCGGTTGGATACTAACCGGTCGAATAAAAGCACCGAATCCAACGAAGAGCATCGTGTCTTTCTACAACGAAGTTGCGTTAGACAATCAATTAAAAGCTTTCTGGGAGGTAGAAAATGTACCAAAAAATAAAATATTAAATGAAGATGAGAAGTATTGCGAAAAATTATTTAAAGAAACAACGAAACGTGATGAAGATGGAAAATACACCGTATCACTACCATTCAGGCAGGATTACCCTAATAACATTAATTTAGGACCGTCCCTGAAACGGGATTGCTCTCAATTCTTCCGGAATGGGGGGCGACTAATAAAAAACCCAGATTTAGGTAAAGAATATGTTCGAGTGTTGTCAAAATATGAAACGCTCGGACATATGGGAAAATTGAAAAAGAATATCCCATCCGACGATGCGGATCATTACTTCCTGCCCCACCACGCCGTTATTAAAGCGGAAAGTACCACTACAAAGGTACGCGTAGTATTCAATGCCTCGAGCCCTACGGCCAACGTGAAGAGCCTAAATGATATTCTACTCCCAGGCCCAGTTATACAAGCCGATTTACCCACACTAATCTTACGATGGAGACTATACCGTTTCGTCTTCAATAGCGATATCGAAAAGATGTATCGACAAATTTGGGTGAACGAAAATCACACCAAATTTCAACGCATTGTGTATCGCACTTCCCCGAACGACCCTATTAGTCTCTACGAATTAAAGACGGTTACTTTCGGAGTGAACTGCGCTCCATATCTCGAGATAAGAACGCTCCTACAGCTGGCAGACGACGTATCAAATTCACACCCTACAGCGGCTAGCATACTGCGAGAATACATGTATATAGATGATGTGTTAGCGGGTGGACATACGATCACATCGACCATTAAAGCCAGAGATGAAATTCGTCAAGTCCTACACTCCGCGAGCTTTCCACTTCGCAAATGGACATCCAATTCAGAGGACATTCTAAGGGACATCCCCAAAGCAGATCTGCTCAGTGAAAACTTCCTGGCCTTCGAAGATACCAGTTCAGTTAAAGCATTAGGAATTCGATGGAATGCGATTTATTTTATTTTAAAGCAGGGACGCTGGACAACCCGTAAACATTACAAAGAGAGTGATACTATCAGCAATCGCCAAACTTTTCGATCCTTTAGGGTGGCTGGCACCAATGGTCATTGTGGCAAAAATACTCATGCAGAGTATTTGGTTAGAAGGCACCGCTTGGGACGAACCAGTATCAACCAGTACGTTGGAAAAATGGAAAACCTTCACCCACCAATACCACGAGATCGATAAAATAAGGATACCTAGATGGGTCAATTTTTCTCCAGGAACCGACATCGAGATCCTTGGATTTTGTGACGCATCCGAGAAGGCTTATGCAGCAGCCGTTTACATGCGCGTCAAAACGGATGATGATGTCTGCATAAACCTGCTTCTAGCCAAAACCCGAGTAGCCCCAGTGAAAACTCTTTCTCTTCCACGATTGGAACTTTGCGGAGCCGTGCTGCTAGCGGAAATCACCGAATCAATTTTCAGGAACTTCAAATTGGGACCAGTGAAAGTGCACCTTTGGACGGATTCAACAATCGTCCTCGCATGGATAAGGAAACCGCCTTGTTCCTGGTCCACTTTCGTCGCACATCGGATCACCAAGATCATCGACATGGTCGGAAATAAGGACTGGTTGCACGTAAATTCAGAATCAACCCCAACAGATTTAGGTAGCAGAGGATTACCTGCGTCTGAATTGGTCAACAATTCGTTGTGCTGGCAGGGACCTTCGTGGCTGTAAGAAGATACATCCCAATGGCCAGCACAAGAAAGTGACTACATCACCTCCGTAGAGGAAAAGAGGGCGAAGACCTGCGCAAAAACAACAGTAAATACTACCGATGTTCTCCAACGCTTTTCAGACCTACCTAGGGCTTTACGGGTGCTCTCATACGTTATGAGGTTCTACCGAAGGACTCACCCCAAAACAAAAAAATCATTTCAGGTCAAGTCACCTTTAATCTCCCCTGATGAGATCAAATCAGTAACTCAACTTGTCATTAAAATCTATCAGAAACAACATTATAGTTCCGAATATAATGATCTAAAGGCCGGAAAACCAATTGCAGGGAAAAGCGCAATACTCTCACTTAATCCCTACTTAGACCAAGATGTCATCATTCGGGTAGGAGGGCGACTCGGGGCGTCAAAGGACTTAGCTTTTACTGAACGACACGCAATCCTCCTCCCATACAACTGCCGGTTATCCCGTCTGACAGTCCTAATATTTCATCAACAAAGTTTGCATGGGGAAAACCAACTCATGTTACGTCTGATACGCACCAAAATTCTATTTCCCACGACTACCTAAAATCAGAGGCCTACGGTTAATGATAGCATAGAAAGCCTATTAAGGAACCCGCGTCTTCGTGTCTCCCTATCCCTAAGCCTGCGTTTTTCCCGAGCCATATATTATAATCAACCCCCCGGTCTCGTGATGGTGCGAGTCTACCGGAGGGGAATCCTAAACTATGCGATGGCAATGGGGAAAGGGAGCGCGGGACATAAAGACGCGTTCAACCACCCGCCGTGATGCCCCGCTATCCCTAAGCTTGTATCTCTCCCGAGGCCTTAATTATAATCAACCCCCCGGTCTCGTGATGGTGCGAGTCTACCGGAGGGCGATCCTACATCTTCTTTCTTTTATTCTCTACCCCCGGTCTCGTGCCGAGTCTACTGAGGGGAATCCTAAATCTGACTACTGGTGGGCAATGGGGAAAGGGAGCGAGATGCACGAAGACGCGGGAGAGCTTACCAAAAGCTCGCAAACAAAAAACATTTTTTTTTCTATGTTCTTTAACAATACTAACCGGGGGCCCCCTAAACAGAAAACCCCACAAGTCACTCGCTCACCCAGAGCGAGGACACCAGAAAATCCCCAAATTCACTCGCTCGCCCCGAGCGAAGACACCAGAAACCATCCCATTCACTCGTTATCCAATAACGAGGACATCATAAAAGCCTACAGCAGAAGGGCGAACCGATCTGCCACAGATCCTAAAGACTTTCAGCCCATTATCTTTCTTAATTCCCATCAAATCAACCCAAGTTCACTCGATCACCCAGAGCGAGGATCACAGAACACCTACGCACTCGGCCAAATGCCCGAGGCCAACAATAAAATAAAAACCTACAGTACGCATCGTCATTCGAATACCGTTGAGCATAGGGTTTATGAAAAGTATCGACACCAAGTAATCGTGCGCTTTCGTAAACCTATGAACATCCGAAACATAAACCGATTCCACATTCATCGTTCCACGTCAAAACCCCGACTGATAACTCGATTCAAAGAGGTACCCTAAAGAAATGTCCTCATTGAGCCAAAACCAATACCGTCCACTATGTGGTAAGACCTCCATGGTTCAACTAAACCCACGATTTCTGCCCATGGCGGCAAGATAATTATGTGGTTTGTGTCCAGAATCACTAAATCCGACAGAATAATGACAAGCTGCTAACTCCATAACAATCTCAATACACCCACGCCCTCAAAGAGGACCAGAAAATTTCTCAATACATCTTAAGGTGTCAAGCAATGGCGCTGAGAAATTTTTGTGAATGGAGTTAACAGTTTTACAGCGTCGTGCTATTTTTAATTTTTTTAATTTTTCTAGAAACTTTTCATGGCAGAAATACACTCGGAAACCCAGCGAAAGGGCCACCACGTTCAGAAAACGATGTTCATAACTGACAACTTTTTATATGCCATAAATCGGCAGAATGTAAGGAAATTTGGTAATGAGTACCGGTATCGACCCCCTTTTCAAAGATCCACCACTAGCAATCTTTTGCCCGCTTCTAAAATATTAACAAATACTTATTCAAATAGTTAACTCACCTCACCAGCACGTATTCCCATTTTTTTTGGTGGACCGATTGACTTCTTTTTGAAACCGTTCGCTATCGTTCCTCTCCCGGCTGAGGCAGTCGTCCATCTCTTCTAATGGTATCATTAGACCTTCCGTAAACTCAAGCAAATTTCGGCGCAGCAGCGCAATTTGTAAAGGATCTGGTCATTGTGAACGTCTTTTTTGAAACATGCATCAAATTTTGACCAATAATTCTTCAACCAAATACCTGGTTTTGTATCACCACAGGTGTATGCAGTTCGCTACATACATTGCTGAAAGTCAAGACCATTCAAACACACCTCAAGAAGGACTTCATAAGACTTTACGCGAGGTAAAAAAGTATTACCAAACACTTTACTTTAATACCGGCAACGAATCAATGGAAAATGACGAAGCCGTTAAGGATGCTGTACTAAAAATCTTGAATGAAACACTATGGTGCGAGAAGACGCCACATCTGCGAAACAATATTTTTTCTAATGAGCGTAGTATTACCTCGAATTGCAAACCCAGAAAAAAGACTTCCAAAACCTGCAATGAAAATAATGACAAAATTAACAATAACATAAACAATTTGACTTTGGTTCATAACTATAGCAGTTCTCAAAGCAAAATTATCAGGGCGGGTGATACATGCTGTCAAGTTATACGTAGCGAAAAGAAACAATTCTCACTTAATTTAAAACAAAAATTTTGTAATATATTTCGTATTCGTCGATCGCAACATCAATATCAAAGGAGTCCGTCAATTATTGAGGCAAATACAAAAGATTGTAGAAGCACTGCCGAAAAACAAAAAAAAAAAAAAATTCAATCAAGAGCTTTGCCTCCATTACCTAAAAAGAGGCCAAATGGATGCGTTAATAGAATATTTAACATGAACGATATCGGACTATAACCACGCCCTCTTTTTCGATATCGAAAATTTCTAAAAATCGAAAAATTGCGATAATTCATTACCAAAGAGGGATAGAGCGATGAAACTTGGTAGGTGCGTTGAACATATGACGCAGAATAGAAAATAAGTAAAATTTTGGACAATGGGCGTGGCACCGCCCACTTTTAAAGGAAGGTAATTTAGAAGTTTTGCAAGCTGTAATTTGGCAGTCGTTGAAGATATCATGATGAAATTTGGCAGGAACGTTACTCCTATTACTATATGTATGCTTAAAAAAAATTAGCAAAATCGGAGAACGACCACGCCCACTTTAAAAAAAAATTTTTTTTTTTAGTGAAATTTTTACAAAAAATTTAATATCTTTACAGTATATAAGTAAATTATGTCAACATTCAACTCCAGTAATGATATGGTGCAACAAAATACAAAAATAAAAGAAAATTTCAAAATGGGCGTGGCTCCGCCCTTTTTCATTTGATTTGTCTAGGATACATTTAATGCCATAAGTCGAACAAAAATTTACCAATCCTTGTGAAATTTAGTAGCGGCTTAGATTCTAGGATGATAACTGTTTTCTGTGAAAAAGGGCGAAATCGGTTGAAGCCACGCCCAGTTTTTATACACAGTCGACCGTCTGTCCTTCCGCTCGGCCATTAACACGATAACTTGGGCAAACATCGATATATCTTTACTAAACTCAGTTCACATAATTACCTGAACTCACTTTCTATTGGTATAAAAAATGGCCGAAATCTGACCATGACCACGCCCACTTTTTCGATATCGAAAATTACGAAAAATTAAAAAGTGCCATAATTCTATACCAAATACGAAAAAAGGGTTCAAACATGGTAATTGGATTGGTTTATTGACGCAAAATATAACTTTAGAAAAAAATTTTGTAAAATAGGTGTGACACCTACCATATTAAGTAAAAGAAAATGAAAAAGTTCTGCAGGGCGAAATCAAAAGCCCTTGGAATCATGGCAGGATTACTGTTCGTGGTATTACATATATAAATAAATTAGCGGTACCCAACAGATGATGGTCTGAGTCACCCTGGTCCACATTTTGGTCGATATCTCGAAAACGCCTTCACATATACAACTACCACCACTACCTTTTAAAATTCTTATTAATACCTTTAATTTGACACCCATATTGTACAAACACATTATAGAGTCACCCCTGGTCCACCTTTATGGCGATATATCGAAAAAGCGTCCACCTATAGAACTAAGGCCCACTCCCTTTTAAAATACTCATTATCACCTTTCGTTTGATACTCATAATATATAAACGCATTCTAGAGTCAACCCTGGTCCACCTTTATAAAGATGTCCGGAAAAGGCGTCCACCTATAGAATTAAGGCCCACTCCCTTTTAAAATACTCGTTAACACCTTTCATTTGATACCCATATCGTAAAAAAATTCTAAAGTCACCCCTGGTCCACTTTTATGGCGATATCTCGAAAAGGCGTCCACCCATAGAACTAAGGCCCACCCAGTTTTAAAAGACTCATTAATACCTTTCATTTGATAACCATATCGTACAAATTAATTCTAGAGTCCCCCCTGGTCCACCTTTATGGCGATATCTCGAAAAGGCGTCCACCTATAGAAATAAGGTCCACTCCCTTTTAAAATACTCATTAACACCTTTCGTTTGATACCCATATTGTACAAACGCATTCTAGAGTCATCCCTGGTCCACCTTTATGGCGATATCTCGAAAAGGCGTCCACCCATAGAACTAAGGCCCACCCACTTTTAAAATACTCATTAACACCTTTCATGTCATACCCATATCGTACAAATTAATTCTAGAGTCACCCCTGGTCCACCTTTATAACGATATCCCGAAAAGGCGGACACCTATAGAACTAAGGCCTACTCCCTTTTAAAATACTCATTAACACCTTTCATTTGATACCCATATCGTACAAACAAATTCTAGAGTCACCCCTGGTCCACCTTTATGGCAATATCTCGAAAAGGCGTCAACCCATAGAACTAAGGCCCACTACCTTTTAAAGCACTCATTAACACCTTTCGTTTGATACCCTTATTATACAAACACATTCTAGAGTCACCCCTGGTCCACCTTTATAACGATATACCGAAAAGGCGTCCACCTATAGAACTAAGGCCCACTCCGTTTTAAAATACTCATTAACACCTTTCATTTGATACCCATATCGTACACACAAATTCTAGAGTCAGCCCTGGTCCACCTTTATGGCGATATCTCGAAAAGGTGTCCACCTATAGAACTATGGCCCACTCACTCTTAAAATACTCTTTAATACCTGCCATTTGATACGCATGTCATACAAACACATTCCAGGGTTACCCGAGGTTCATTTTCCTACATGGTGATTTTCCCTTATTTTGTCTCCATAGCTCTCAACTGAGTATGTAATGTTCGATTACACCCGAACTTAGCCTTCCTTACTTGTTAATTTTTATTTTTATACTTAGTTGAGCAGAGCTCACAGAGTATATTAAGTTTGATTGGATAACGGTTGGTTGTACATATATAAAGGAATCGAGATAGATATAGACTTCCATATATCAAAATAATCAGGATCCAAAAAAAATTTGATTGAGCCATGTCCGTCCGTCCGTCCGTCCGTCCGTCCGTTAACACGATAACTTGAGTAAATTTTGAGGTATCTTGATGAAATTTGGTATGTAGGTTCCTGAGCACTCATCTCAGATCGCTATTTAAAATGAACGATATCGGACTATAACCACGCCCACTTTTTCGATATCGAAAATTTCGAAAAACCGAAAAAATGCCATAATTCATTGCCAAAGGCGGTTAAAGCGATGAAACTTGGTAGATGGGTTGACGTTATGACGCAGAATAGAAAATTAGTAAGATTTTGGACAATGGGCGTGGCACCGCCCACTTTTACAAGAAGGTAATTTAAAAGTTTTGCAAGCTGTAATTTGGCAGTCGTTGAAGATATCGTGATGAAATTTGGCGGGAACGTTACTACTATTACTATATATGTGCTGAATAAAAATTAGCAAAATTGGATGAAGAACACGCCCACTTTTTAAAAAAAAATTTTTTTAAATTCAAATTTTAACAAAAAATTTAATATCTTTACTGTATATAAGTAAATTAAGTCAAAATTCAACTCCAGTTATGATATGATGCAACAAAATACAAAAATAAAAGAAAATTTCAAAATAGGCGTGGCTCCGCCCATTTTCATTTAGTGTGTCTAGAATACTTTTAATGCCATAAGTCGAACAAAAATTTACCAATCCTTTTGAAATTTGGTAGGAGGATAGATTCTATGACGTTAACTGTTCTCTGTGAAAATGGGCGAAATCGGTGGAAGCCACGCCCAGTTTTTATACACAGTCCACCGTCTGTCCTTCCGCTCGGCCGTTAACACAATAACTTGAGCAAAAACCGATATATCTTTACTAAACTTAGCCCACGTACTTATCTGAACTCACTTTATCTTGGTATAAAAAATGGCCGAAATCCGACCATAACCACGCCCACTTTATCGATATCGAAAATTACGAAAAATTAAAAAAATGCCATAACTCTATACCAAATACGAAAAAAGGGATGAAACATTGTAACTGGATTGGTTTATTGACGAAAAATATAATTTTGGAAAAAACTTTGTAAAATGGGTGTGACACCTACCATATTAAGTAGAAGAAAATGAAAAATTTCTACAAGGCGAAATCAACAGCCCTTGGAATCTTGGCAAGAATACTGTTAGTGTTATTGAATATATAAATAAATTAGCAGTACCCGACAGATGATTTTCTGGATCACCTGATCCACATTTGGTCGATATCGCGAGAACGCCTTCACATATACATCTAAAGGCCACTCGCTTTTAAAACCCTCATTAATACCTTTAATTTGATATCCATATCGTACAAACACATTCTAGAGTCAACCCTGGCCCACCCTAATGGCGATATCTCGAAAAGGCGTCCACCTATAGACCTAATGCCCACTCCCTCTTAAAATGCTCAGTAACACCTTTCGTTTGATACCCATATCGTAAAAACATTCTACAGTCAGCCCTGGCCCACCCTAATGGCGATAATTCGAAAAGGCGTCCACCTATAGACCTAATGTCCACTCCCTCTTAAAATGCTCAGTAACACCTTTCCTTTGATACCCATATCGTACAAACATTTTAGAGTCACCCCTGGCCCACCCTAATGGCGATATCTCGAAAAGGCGTCCACCTATAGACCTAATGCCCACTCCCTCTTAAAATGCTCAGTAACACCTTTCGTTTGATACCCATATCGTACAAACATTCTAGAGTCACCCCTGGCCCACCCTAATGGCGATATCTCGAAAAGGCGTCCACCTATAGACCTAATGCCCACTGCCTCTTAAAATGCTCAGTAACACCTTTCGTTTGATACCCATATCGTACAAACATTCTAGAGTCACCCTTGGTCAACCTTTATGGCGATATCTCGAAAAGTAGTCCACCTATAGAACTGAGGATTACTCCCTTTTAAAATACTCATTACCACCTTTCATTTGATACCCATATCGTACAAACGCATTCTAGAGTCACCCTGGCCCACCCTAATGGCGATATCTCGAAAAGGCGCCCACCTATAGACCTAATGCCCACTTTCTCTTAAAATGCTCAGTAACACCTTTCGTTTGATACCCATATCGTACAAACATTCTAGAGTCACCCCTGGCCCACCCTAATGGCGATATCTCGAAAAGGCGTCCACCTATAGACCTAGTGCCCACTCCCTCTTAAAATGCTCAGTAACACCTTTCGTTTGATACCCATATCGTACAAACATTCTAGAGTCACCCTTGGTCCACCCTTATGGCGATATCTCGAAAAGGCGTCCACCTATAGAACTAAGGATTGCTCCCTTTTAAAATACTCATTACCACCTTTCATTTGATACCCATATCGTACAAACACATTCCAGAGTCACCCCTGGCCCACCCTAATGGCGATATCTCGAAAAGGCGTCCACCTATGGACCTAATGCCCACTCCCTCTTAAAATGCTCAGTAACACCTTTCGTTTGATACCCATATCGTACAAACACATTCTAGAGTCACCCCTGGCCCACCCTAATGGCGACATTTCGAAAAGGCGTCCACCTATAGACCTAATGCCCACTCCCTCTTAAAACGCTCAGTAACACCTTTCATTTGATTCCCATATCGTACAACTAGAGACACCCCTGGTCCACCTTTATGGCGATATCTCGAAACGGCGTCCACCTAGGGAACTAAGGATCACTCCTTTTCAAAATACTCATTAACAGCTTTCATTTGATACCCATATCGTACAAACATATTCTAGAGTCACCCCTGGTCCACCTTTATGTAGATTTCTCGAAAAGGCGTTCACCTATAGAACTAAAGCCCATGCCCTTTTAAAATACTCATTATCACCTTTGATTTGATACCCATATCGTACAAACACATTCTAGAGTCAGCCCTGGTCCACCTTTATGGCGATATCCCTAAATGGCGTCCATCCATAGAACTATGGCCTACTCTCTCTTAAAATACTCTTTAATACCTTCCATTTGATACACATGTCATACAACCACATTCCAGGGTTACCCTAGGTTCATTTTCCTACATGGTGATTTTCCTTATTTTGTCTCCATAGCTCTCAACTGAGTATGTAATGTTCGGTTACACCCGAACTTAGCCTTCCTTACTTGTTTTATTGTCACTTTTGTAGTACTTATGTTATTAGATTTTAACAGCATAGTGGTCCCTAGAATACATGTGTTTTAACCAAATTATACGAGCCCTTTAAAAACTTAAGAATGAGGGAATGACGACTGAAATGAGGGAATGATTTTTATACACAATTCATTGATGATAAATATCTTTATTGCTTTTTAAAATATTTTCATAACATTACTAAGAAACATTAACTGGAGAATTATTAAGTAATACTAATATTGCATTCTGAAAATGATATTAAGTACTTACAGTAAAACTCACTTTTATTATATGGCACCTAATCACAAAGAATTGTTATCGGCCGAAAAATTATCATTCAAAGAATGTCCGCCACGAGATCGCGTTTGTATTTTAGTACGTCTTATTGAAATACGGGGTTTTTTCGGAGATGAGTAATATCCCAAGTGAAAATGACTACATTTTTCCACACATTGAGAAAAAGAAAGGCTTCTGAACTCCATCACGTCACCAGTAAACACAAACTGGCGAATTTTTTGAGTTCCAGAAAATGCAATGATAGTGTTTGACGGTTTGACTAAATTTTCTATTTTTTCGATATTAGCAGTGGTAACTTCAAACAAAATAATCGAAGGACATCTAGACATCAAACATTTTTTTAGTATGCTCAAGTCCACGATATCTTGGCCTTCAGCCACTGCTTTATCAGCAGATCTTTTTAATGTACCACCCACGCCGTCAGGTGCACCTTTACCGTGGCCTGGTTCTGAATAGTGCCATGAAAAGAATGTCGTTCCCGGAAATAAATCATTTATATGACGATATACAGTGTGGAATATAAACTTGTTTTTGTACTGATTGACTGGACCATCGCTTAGTATGTGGATTCTGTGAATATTCGTCATGGCTAAAAATCTTGTTTAGTCGTAACTAGGCAATGCTTTATTATACTCAGTTGAGCAGAGCTCACAAAGTATATTAACTTTGATTGGATAACGGTTGGTTGTACAGGTATAAAGGAATCGAGATAGATATAGACTTCCATATATCAAAATCATCAGGATCGAAAAAAAATTTGATTGAGCCATGTCCGTCCGTCCGTCTGTCCGTTAACACGAGAACTTGAGTAAATTTTGAGGTATCTTGATGAAATTTGGTATGTAGGTTCCTGAGCACTAATCTCAGATCTCTATTTAAAATGAACAATATCGGACTATAACCACGCCCACTTTTTCGATATCGAAAATTTCGAAAAACCGAAAAAGAGCGATAATTCATTACCAAAGACGGATAAAGTAATGAAACTTGGTAGGTGAGTTAAACTGATGACGCAGAATACAAAACTGGACAATTGTGGACAATTATGGACAATGGGCGTGGCACCGCCCCCTTTTAAAAGAAGGTAATATAAAAGTTTGCAAGCTGTAATTTGGCAGTCGCTAAAGATATCATGATGAAATTTGGCAAGAACGTTACTCCTATTACTATATTTATGCCTAATAAAAATGAGCAAAATCGGAGAACGACCACGCCCACTTTTAAAAAAAAATTTTTTTTAAAGTCAAATTTTAACAAAAAATTTTATGTCTTTACAGTATATAAGTAAATTATGTCAACATTCAACTCCAGTAATGATATGGTGCAACAAAATGCAAAATTAAAAGAAAATTTCAAAATGGGCGTGGCTCCGCCTTTTTCATTTATTTTGTCTAGGATACTTTTAATGCCATAAGTCGAAAAAAAATTTACCAATCCTTGTGAAATTTGATATGGGCTTAGATTCTGGGACAATAACTTATTTCTGTGGAAAAGGGCGAAATCGGTTAAAGCCACGCCCAGTTTTTATACACAGTCGACCGTCTGTCCTTCCGCTCGGCCGTTAATACGATAACTTGAGCAAAAATCGATATATCTTTACTAAACTCAGTTCACGTACTTACCTGTACTCACTTTGTATTGGTATAAAAAATGGCCGAAATCCGACATTGACCACGCCCACTTTTTCGTTATCGAAAATTACCAAAAACGAAAATGCCATAATTCTATACCAAATACGAAAAAAGGGATGCAACATGGTATTTGGATTGGTTTATTGACGCAAAATATAACTTTAGAAAAAAACTTTGTAAAATGGATGTGACACCTACCATATTAAGTAGAATGAAATGAAAAAGTTCTGCAGGGTGAAATAAAGAACCCTTGAAATCTCAGCAGGAATACTGTTCGTGGTATTATATAAATAAATAAATTAGCGTATCCAACAGATGATGTTCTGGGTCACCCGGGTCCACATTTTGGTCGATATCTGGAAAACGCCTTCACATATACAACTACCACCACTCATTTTTAAAAGCCTCATTAATACCTTTAATTTGATACCCAATTCGAACAAACACATTCTAGAGTCACCCTTGGTCCACCTTTATGGCAATATATCGAAAAGGCGTCCACCTATAGAACTAAGCCCCACGCCCTTTTAAAATACTCATTAAGACCTTTCGTTTGATACCCATATTGTATAAACGCATGCCGATATCTCGAACAGGCGACCACCTATACAACTACCACCACTCCCTTTTAAAACCCTCATTAATACCTTTAATTTGATACCCATATCGTACAAACACGTTCTAGAGTCACCCCTGGTCCACCTTTATAGCGATATCTCGAAAAGGCGTCCACCTATGGAACTAAACCCCACGCCCTTTTGAAATACTCATTAACACCTTTCGTTTGATACCCATATTGTACAAACGTATTCTAGAGTCACCCCTGTTCCACCTTTATGGCGATATCTCGAAAAGGCGTCCACCTATAGAACTAAAGCCCACTCCCTTTTAAAATGTTCAATAACCCCTTTCACCTTTATGGCGATATCTCGAAAAGGCGTCCACCTATGGAACTAAGGGTCACTCCCTTTTTAAATACTCATTAACACCTTTCATTTGATACCCATATCGTACAAACAAATTCTAGAGTCAACCCTAATCCACCTTTATGGCGATATCCCTAAATGGCGTCCACCTATAGAACTATGGCCCACTCCCTCATAAAATACTCCTTAAACCTTTCATTTGATACACATGTCATACAAACACATTCCAGGATTACCCTCGGTTCATTTTCCTAGATGGTTATTTTCCCTTATGTTGTCACCATAGCTCTCAACTGAGTATGTAATGTTCGGTTACACTCGAACTTAACCTTCCTTACTTGTTTTCATATAACTTCAAAATCATCAGTTGAACATTTGCATGGATAACACATTGACAAGTATTTCGGTCTTTTACGTTCGCCCATGTCACCCAGAAAGGTAGAAATCTACAGAAAGTTGCTAAGCTTAATTTATATTCGACTGTACTCAGAAATTTTTTGTGCAAATTTTTCATAGTGTCAGTTAACAAACGTTTTTGTTTAACACTTCCCTTTGATCTGATAAAATCTTTTTTCCTGGACACATCCTAGAATTTTCATTACTTTCTAAAAAATCGATTACTTCTTGTTTAATTTTTATCAGTCGATCATTTATTTTTCTAAACCCCATTTTTTTGTAGGTTTGATGAGTAAAAAACGGGTTTGATAAATGCAGTAATTTGTGCTTTTTTAAAAGATCTGGTTTTAAGATCTCATAGAACTTTTTCTTCGCACTGTGTTTTTTAATGATGTGTACCTTTCTCTTAGCTGCTTATTCATAACTTCTGAAACAAGAAGCTTTTTTTTCACTGTCTTGGAAACTCGAACGTTCTTAAAAGTGCTGAGGCCTCAGCTTCAGGAGACGATTGAATATTTTTAGTTAGTCTTTGACATCTCTTACGATATTTCTCTTTGTTTCTTATTTCTAATTTAAAATTTTTCTGTAACCGATCAATTTTCGCATATTGTATTGCTCTACGCCCTCTTAATTGTTTTCTCCTTTTAGCAGCTACCTCGGCTTGACGCTTAATCTTGTTTTCAAAAACGTATTCTGCAGTAGGTTTTGAAGTAGAGGGTGATGCTTCATTTAATAATTCTGACAAATTTTTACATACTTTTGATTTTTTGTCTCTGTACGTTTTACTATTTTTTTCCAATTTTTTTTTTTTAATTCTTCTTTCTCTGGAACTCATAGTAGATATAGATTTCACTTGACCTTTCTCTTTTTTCTGTAAATATTTAGCTCTCTCTTTTTCGCGAAGTCTTTTTAATTTTTCAGGACTGGATTTCATGTTTTCCCGGCGCTTCCTATCGTATTCCTTTTTTTTAATTTAGCTTCTGCATCAGACATTTTTTTTTCGCCATTATTTGACCCTAAATCAAAAGAGAAACGATGAATTTAAGATTTACATTAGCAAAAAAATAAAAAATTCAAGTTAGACTAGGCTAATACTCATTCTCATAAATCGTCATTCCCTCATTTCAAATCGAAATGAGGGAATGACGGTGAGGGAATGACGAAATCAAACATAACCAAACAAATTTTGCACCATAACAATTTGCCGCGTCTAAATTTTTGTATATGCTTTCTATCTCTCAAAACCTAGTTCACTGAATAATTAATATTTAGATATTGTAATTACCTGTTTTTTTATGTGATGGAATGACGACCAAAAATGTAATTATTAAAAATTTTAATGAAAAATTGTTGAAACAAATTCTGTAGCGACCACACGATGAATTCACTGCTTCGAATAATTGACAGTATTGTCAACTATCAAAAACCAATGAGGGTAATGTTTGAATTCTTAAAAATACATTCAATTATCGACTGTCGGTAAAGGTGTGAGGGAATGATTTTTTTTTTTGTGGGACACAGGTAAAACCATTGTCAAAACCTCGTTCTTTACATTTTATTCAAAATACAAAAAATTTTTGAAAATTTTGTAACGAAGCTTTTTCCGTCCCGGCGCTTCTAGTGCTAGGGCTATACTCGCCGTGTCCAAGGTTCGCTTACAATAGATTTGTAAATTTGGGACACCGTGCAAATCGTTTTCATATAAATTCACTTTATTTCTCTAATTCAATATATGTATGTACACTATAATTAAAATGAAAAATTTTACGTAATCAACGTAATGTGCTTGCGTAGCGCTGTTGTAGCCCGCGTCGTATGTTGGCACTTGCGGTCAGCGTAGTGGGTTGGCGCAATGCTGTGGCCAACGTCGTATGTTTGCGGAGTGATGTGGTCCACGTAATATGTTAGCGTGGTGCGGCCGCGGTCAGCGTAGTGGCTGGCGTAATGCTGTGGCCGACGTAGTGTGTGTGCGACTGTGGCCGGGGTAGTGGATTGGCGTAATGCTATGGCCAACGTAGTATGTTTGCGATTGTGACCAGCGTGGTAGTTTGGCTGGCGAATGTCATCTGCTCGCGGGGCGCGTCACTGTGGTGGTGCAGTTGCTCACGAGGTCTCAAGCGGTGTTTGGTGGTATAACCGACACATTCACCACTTGAGGCCACGACTCACTCCTGTGAAGTGACCTGTCCGCATGGTAGAACCGACAACTTCAAGGGACGCTCCACAAGTAGCTCTGGTCACGACCACAGCTCCGTGCTTCGGCACGAGGGTAACTCTGGTACAGTTGACGTAGTAGGTTTGTGTAACTTTGCTGTGTCAACGCAGTATATTATAGGGACGCAGTCGTGGTCAGCGTAGTATATCGGCGCAGTACTGAAGCCAACGTAGTGTATTAGCTATGGTGCTGTTGCGGCCAGCGTAGTTATTGGCGTAATGGTATGGCCAGCGTATATATTAGCTATGATGCTGTTGCGGCTAGCGTTGTATGTTTGCGTAGTGTTGCTGCGGCCAACGTATATGCTTGCGTAGCGCTGTTTGTGGCGCTGTTACTGTCGGCGCAGGCGGGCGGACGCTGCCTGTTCGCGGGTGCGCGTTTCTGTGGTAGTGCCGTTGCTGGCGAAGTCTCAAGCGGTGTTTGGTGGTATAACCGACACATTCACCACTTGAGGCCACGACTTACTCCTGTGAAACGACCTGTCCGCATGGTAGAACCGACAACTTCAAGGGACGCTCCACAAGTAGCTCTGGTCGCGGCCACAGCTCCGTGCTAACTAACTTCTGTCCTGCTGTGTTGCTCCTTTTATTGCTTTGTTTGGTATTGCTGGCTCAAATGGTTGCGTTGCCATGGTTGCTGTTCGATGTTGCGAACGCTCGTTGCGTTGCTGAGATTTGTTAGTGTGTTGTGTTGGCATTAAAGTGTTGTGTTTACCCGTTGTGTTGCTGAGACTTGTTGGTTGGTCTGCTGCTATAGCCTTTTGTGACTGGCTGTTGTGTCAATGCTGTATTGAACTGGTTGGTTGGTCTGTTGCTATAGCCTTTTGTGACTGGCTGTTGTGTTAGTGTTGTATCGAATATGATGTATGCTGTATTGAACTTGTTGCTTGGTCTGTTGCTATAGCCTTTTGTGACTGGCTGTTGTGTTAGTGCTGTATCGAATATGATGTGGGGTCGCTTTGTGTGGGCCAAATTAATGGTGTTATATTTGGTCCTCACAATTTATTGTATTTTTAATCAATTAGTCAAAGCTGCAAACTGATTTTTGAGAAGATTTTGATCTAAAAATTCGGAGGTGTTGTAATCTGGGGTTTGTGACATAGTTAGGGAATGATGTTGAGGGTACTGTATTTTTGTTATTCTTTAAAGATATCCACATGGTTCAAAAATTATACACAAAAGAATTAGGCTTAATATCCTTCTTTTCAAGGAAAAAAAGTTACCATCGTATGTCGGTTATATTTTTGTAAAACTTGAAAGGACAGGAATTTCAAGGTAAAACTTCAGGTAAAATAATTTTTATATTATTTTTTATTTTTTATAATATCGCCCTCAGCAGCGATTCCAGTTCACAATGATTATGTCCAAGCAGATACAGTTTAACTGTTTTTTGAACGAAGTTAACATTTCTAATAACCTGTACAGTGTTAGGAAGGGAGTTGAAGAACTTGCGCGACGAGTAGATATAAAAGCTTCTAAAGTGTGACGTTCTAGAATGCCAAATTTGTACATTTGGAAGTATATTCCTACGTAAGTTATAGACTTCTGAGGGAAAGCTCTCCAAGCAACCTGAACGAATAAAGAAAATACTCAAGACTTTATATAAATACAAATGACGGCACCGTAGTATATCCAGTCTTCTAAAAATCGACATAGAGTGAGATCTATAGTTTGCACTACAGATACGTCTAATAATTCCCATTTGAATCGTTACAACTGGTGACAGTTTATTTGCCGAGGCGCCACCCCAGCAGCTGATACCATATTGAAGTTTAGATTGGAATATGCCGTTGTAAACAGTTTTTAAAGTAGATACAATGCAACACTTTTTGAGACGATAGAACTGCCTAGTGGTATAGAGAAAGTATTGTTTCAATGTATGGATGTGCGCAGACCAATTCACACGATTGTCAATTATTATACCAAGGTATTTAAAATTCTCATTCGCCACTGCATTGAATATTGCAATCGAAAGAAATTATCGCAACATTCTGAGTGCACACCATATGGTGTAAGTTAAAACGAAGGCATCCTTCGGCATGAAATATAATATTACAGCTAGGTAGTTCTTTGGCAATATGGCTAAAATACATAAGTTTCGTTTTATTACTAACAAGTAGTTTGTGTGAAGCAAACCAAGCTCTCAGCAAATGCAAATCAAAGTTAATGTCACATATTAATTCAAATTCACAAGTTGCTCTGTACGCAATGGCCAAATCATCTGCAAACGCAGTGGTTTTGCCCTTAAATGGCAGGGAAAATATTGAATTGATGTATATTAGGAACAATATTGGACCAAGAACAGAACCTTGGGGTACTCCCAGATTTACAAACAGTGTGCTACTGTAACTGCTATCTACTTTTACCCTTTGCATTCTGTTAGAAAGATAGGATTTAAACCAGTTATGAATAAGAGAATATCTCTATCGACCATGTCAAAGGCTTTTGTTATATCAACAAATAGGCCGGCGTAGTTTCTTTTACCGTCAGAGCTCTGTAAATATTTGTGCAGAAACTCAGCAGAGCGTTTTCTGTTGATAAACCGGAACGAAATCCAAACTGCATAGGACTGAAAAAGTTTGAATTGTCTAGAAAATTTAAAATTCTTTTTTTGACTGCTTTTTCAAATACTTTCGATAAAGCTGAGAGTAGCGATATGGGTCTATAGTTGTTTGCATTCCTCTTGTCCCCCTTTTTGAAAATCAGAATAACAACAGCGCTTTTAAGGATATCAGGAAAAATCCCTTGAGTAATACTGACGTTGAATAAGTATTTCAATATATCAACTATATTAAGAGATATTCTCTTGAGTAGTATATTTGGAATACCATCCTCACCACACGAACTCGAGTTTTGCAGTGTGTTAACAATTTTAATAATTTCAAAGCTTGAAATGGTTTTAAAAAAGTAGCTATTTTGAGCACAATTAAACGAGGTTGGAGACTGACAATCACAGCTGCGTGAACTTAGATTACCAACCGTGGTAAAATGTTGGTTAAATTTGTCAGCTACTTCTACAGCGTCTGAAATTAGCTGACCTTCAGTATGCAATACAACTGGATCATCACCCTTAATGCAGTTTTTATTTATAATAGTGTTGACCACGCCCCATTATTTTGTTGAGTTGCCAAGTGCTGATTCAAGTTTTTTACGAAAAAAGTTATCGCGTGTCGAATTTATTTCCTTATTGGCCTGTTTACTAGTTTTATTGTATCGGTACCGAGGCCTTGCATTACCGGGGCGCTTAGCACAACTTTTCCTTAATTTATTTTTAAGCTTTATTTTATTTAAGAGATCCCGAGTAATCCAAGGTTTAAGTCTAATATTTTTCTTTGAAAGGCTTAAAGAATAAGTGCAATTGTTAATATGTGCTTTTAACGTTTTTATAAAAACGTCATAAGCTAGCGATATATCATTTTCGGCGTATACGGTAGATTTAGGTTCAATTTGGTAAAGTTAACTTTAGTTAGGGATTTACGAGTACACTTAAGATTTGATTTGCCTAACGCCATTCTTTTTATTTGTAAACCGGTCATCGTGTGATCGCTCACTTGTAAGTCCATATTAAAACTAGAACAGTCTCTACACTGAGAAGCGTTAAAGCGACAAAAAACGTGATCAATACAAGTACCTGAGTTTATTCGTGTTGGTTCATTAATATACGATGTTAAACCGTCAGCCATTAATGCCAAATAGTCATCAGTTAGTATGCAATGATGTAGAAGGTCTGAATTAAAATCACCTAAAACAAAAAAATTGCTAGCTTTTTCATTGCTTACGATAGAAGAATATTCGTCAAAAAAAGCAGAAGTAGGTACAGACTGAAGTCAATATACTCCCAATAGGACAAATTGTTCGCATTTGAGGTTTAACGTAAGTTTTAATAAATCAGCACTATTTAAGCTAATACTTACTGAAGTACAATCATAATTTTCGCATACAAATGCTCCAACACCTCCTGCACTGTAGCTATCATTTGCATTCGCATAGAACCTATAATGGGGGATACTACAATCCCCTATGTCATACGAATAAATCCAGATTTCACTCAGAAAAATTACATCTGGTTGGACACTCAAAGCATCTATATAACTAACAAACACATCAAAGTTTTGCCTAAGGCTGCGTATATTCTGATGTATAAATAATAAATCGTTATTACCTGCTGAGGTCGAGGTATGCTGAATATTTTTACTAGGGGGCTGAAATTGCAAAAAAAAAATATATATATATACTATATATGGGGTATTCCATCCCATTTCAACCAATTTTGAACCCGACCCCTTTAGAATTGGCTGAAAGTTTTTCTTCTTTTTCTAGCTTACGAAAGACGTTTTTCAGAAGTTTTTCAAATTTTTTCATCCAACTCAAAAAAAGTTATGAATTGTTAAAAAAACACCGTTTTTGTTTTCAAAATACTATAACTTTTTCAAAAATTGACCGTTTTGGATCTTTTTTTTTAAATTTGTTTTTAAATTTGCTTTTCGGAAGAAATTCAAAAAAATGTTTAAAGTTTTTTTTTTGGAATTTTTCAGTTTTGCGAATTTCGCCATTTTTTTTCTCATAAAAAACTTCAATCAATTCTGCAATCATCCCCACTAATCCCGGAGTGGCCCGAGAATTGTAATTTTTTTTTATTTAATTGACAAAAAACCTTTAAAATTTTTGAAAAAGTTATAGCATTTTGAAAAAAACACCGGTTTCCAACTCAAAATAAGTTTTAAATATTTTGAAAATTGATGTATATTAGGAACAATATTGGACGAAGAACAGAACCTTGGGGTACTCCCAGATTTACAAACAGTGGGCTACTGTAACTGCTATCTACTTTTACTATTTGCATTCTGTTAGAAAGATGGGATTTAAACCAGATATGAATAAGAAAATATCTCTATCGACCATGTCAAAGGCTTTTGTTATATCAAAAAATAGGCCGGCGTAGTTTCTTTTACCGTCTAGAGCTCTGTAAATATTTGTGCAGGAACTCAGAAGAGCAATATATCAACTATATTAAGAGATATTCTCATGAGTAGTATATTTGAAATACCATCCTCACCACACGAACTCGAGTTTTGCAATGTGTTAATAATTTTAATAATTTCAAAGCTTGAAATGGTTTTAAAAAAGTAGCTATTTTGAGCACAATTAAACGAGGTTGGAGACGGACAATCACAGCTGCGTGAACTAAGATTACCAACCGTGGTAAAATGTTGGTTAAATTTTTAGCTACTTCTACAGAGTCTAAAATTAGCTGACTTTCAGTACGCAATACAACTGGATCATCACCCTTAATTCAGTTTTTATTTATAATAGTGTTGACCACGCCCCATTCTTTTCTTGAGTTGCCAAGTGCTGATTCAAGTTTTTTACGAAAAAAGTTATCGTGTGTCGAATTTATTTCCTTATTTGTCTGTTTACTAATTTTATTGTATCGGTACCGAAGCCTTGCATAACCGGGACGTTTAGCACAACTTTTCCTTAATTTATTTTTAAGCTTTATTTTATTTAAAAGATCCCGAGTAATCCAAGCTTTGAGTCTAATATTTTTCTTTGAAAGGCTTAAAGTATAAGTGCAATTGTTAATATGTGCTTTTAACGTTTTTATGAAAACGTCATAAGCTAGCGATATATCATTTTCAGCGTATACGGTAGCCCAAATTTCAAAACGTAGCTTTAGGTTCAACTTGGTAAAGTTAACTTTAGTTAGGGATTTACGAGTACACTTAAGATTTGGTTTGCCTAACGCCATTCTTTTTATCATCGTGTGATCGCTCGGTCATCGTGTGATCGCTCACTTGTAAGTCCATATTAAAACTAGAACAGTCTCTACACTGAAAAGCGTTACAGTGACAAAAAACGTGATCACTACAAGTACCTGAGTTTATTCGTGTTGGTTTATTAATATACGATATTAAAACGTCAGCCATTAATGCCAAATAGTCATCAGTTAGTATGCAATGATGTAGAAGATCTAAATTAAAATCGCCTAAAACAAAAAAATTGCTAGCTATTTCATTGCTTACTATAGAAGAATATTCGTCAAAAAAAGCAGAAGTAGGTACGGACTGAAGTCTATATACTCCCAATAGGACAAATTGTTCGCATTTGAGGTTTAACGTAAGTTTTAATAAATCAGCACTATTTAAGCTAATACTTACTGAAGTACAATCATAATTTTCGCATACAAATGCTCCAACACCTCCTGCACTGTAGCTATCATTTGCATTCGCATAGAACCTATAATAGGGGATACTACAATCACCTATGTTTTACGAATAAATCCAGATTTCAATCAGAAAAATTACATCTGGTTGGACACTCAAAGCATCTATATAACTAACAAATACATCAAAGTTTTGCCTAAGGCTGTGTATATTCTGATGGATAAATAATAAATCGTTATTACTTGCTGAGGTCGAGCTATGCTGAATATTTTTACTAGCGATGATTGGGTTATCATTTATCAGAACGACATCGAACATTAGGTACGGCTCTTAAGAGTAAAGATTTAAAATAAAATAAAAGAGCTACGAAGTAGCTAATCAGCAACTAACTTTAAGTCATCGAATGTTCTGATGTTGACAACCCTCTCATTTTCAGCTTTTTTCAACAGAAAACTGGATTTTCCTAACCATAAGAATTTGTAGCGTTTCTCTTTCTTTATCTTATACGCAGCAGTAAACAGAGCTGGAGTATAACGTGTGGAGCATCATTTATGTATATTCTGTTGTTTGTAGAATGGTCGAAGAGGCCCGAAGTCAGCTTACGTGCTTTGGGTTTCTAGCTGCCATTACTCTTTTCTTGATTTCATTAGAAGAGAACTGCACGCATATAATGTCACAATTGCGCGATGAGCCATTTTGGTTTGTTATGCTTTTCACTACACAGTGATCAATATCAGTTGGTGAAATTGAGACTCCCAGAGCATCAACGATAATTTTTTGCACGCAAGCTTCTGCATTGCGCAGTTTTGTTGTGGAATGCCAGTAATTTCTACAGCATTACCGCACTCTCTCTGCTCTTTCCAATACAACTTGCTTTCTAAATTATTTACCTTTTCTTTTAAAGTTCTATTTTCCTCTGTCAGCATACTTAGTGTGTTAAGCATCTCGGTGTTTCCACTTCTCAGAGCCACAAACTCATCATATAATAGTTTAAGAGTAATTGTTTTATTGCTGCTATCTGAACTACCGCAAGGTTGCTGACCCGAAGGAGTAGGCATTTGCGAATTCTTTTGGTTTCTAATTTTTTTGTGCATGTCGACTCTATTGTTTGCGTTTGAATATTGTTGTTGCTCTTGCACTTTACCTGTTGACTCCGAGTTAACATCCAACATACCACTTATAGGGGGAGTGGGCGGCTTGGAAGTAGCATCCACTGCCAGCGTCTGTACAAGCATCGACTTGCGCCGAGCGGTGCTGCATCCATCACATCTGTATTTCACATTGTTAGTTTTCATATAATCGCCGTCGAATTTTGTTAAATTAACGCACACACAATGGAAAATAGATTTACAATCGGCACAGGTTATTTTTCCGGCATCCGAGCGGTCAACTTTTTGTTCGCAAACTTGGCATTTCATACTTAATTTACTTATTTGCAAAGTAGAAAAAAAATTTAAAACTAATATAAGTAGATTCGAGTAGTTAACGAGTTTAAATGTGCAAATGCGCGCACCCCACACACACTGCAAAAACACGTCCACTCGTGGCGACAGCTCACTATTACACCAACATATATCACCGATCTCTATGATTTTTTCACTCAACAATATATACTATATACGTAAGCAATCGGTGAAATTTGAAGCTTGTAGCTGTTAAAATGGGGTAGAAATTGCGAATAGTTTCTTATCTGAACAATCGGTTGTATGAGATATATACTATATATACCACCGATCTCTATGATTTTTCCAGACAACAATATATGCTATATACGTAAGCATTCGTTGCAATTTGAAGCCTCTAACTCTTAAAATAAGGCAGTAATTACGAAAAGTTTTTTATCTGAACATTCGGTTGGGCGATATATACTATATATACGACCGATCTCATAATTTTTTTCAGACAACAATATGTGCAATTTACGAAAGTATGTGGTGAAGTTTTAAGCTTCAATCTGATAAATTGAAGAAGATATGACCAAAATCCGCTTTTTCTGAAAAATCGGTTGTATGGAGGATATATGCTATAGTGGTCCGATCCGGCCGGTTCCGACAAATATCTAATCGGACACCCAAATACACTCGCTCACAATGCAAACAATGCATGCAAACAGACAGACGTACAGACGGACATGGCTAAATCAACTCAGCTCTTCATCCTGATTATTTCGATATACTTAATGGTGGGTCTATCTATTTTCCTTTAAGGACTTAGAATTTTCGGGACGAACTTAATATACCATTTCATTTTCATGAAAGGTATAAAAAACCATAACTAGCCAACGACAAGCCAAATAAAAATCAAAGGCTTTTATTATAAATGCATAACATCAGATGGGCGCAGTGGCGTAGTGAGGTTTTCTTGCGCCCGGGGAAAAGTATTTCTTTGCCCTCCCCCCTATAATACCAAAACAATGTAATTTTAGATATTCAAAAATTTATCTATATTTCTAAATTTTAATATATATGTTGACAGCCGTTTTTTTCTGGACCGCAAAGCTCGGCTGAACCGATTGAGATGAATTTTTGAGCATAGATTTGGTGGTGGGTCGACATAGTTATAGACCAAAAAAAAACGCAAAGATTTAGAAACGTTTTTGAGATATCGACCAGGGTAACCCTAAAATGTGGTCATGCGATATGGGTACCAAAGTATAGTTATCGACGAGGGTTTTATTGTAGAGTTGATTTCATTTCAATATCCAACTTAATTTGCGAGATATCGACAAAAATGTGGACAAGGATAACTCTATAATGTGTTCATACGATATGGATATCAAACGTTAGGCATTGACGAGGATATTAATGCAAGGTAGTTTTAATTTTGTTACCTTATTTGGTTAGGGAGATATCGAAAATGTGGACCAGGGTAACCTCAGAAAGTATATATATATATATATATATATATATATATGTATATTATGGGTATCAAGGAAAAGTTATTGACGGTTACATCTATACAAAACCGTTTTTATTTGAATATCTATTTTTTCCAAATATGAGGGTGAGGGTGGAGTAGAATGAGAATGGTAGTTAGGGGAAGCAGCAGAGTGGAGAGGAATCAAAAGCACAGGGAAAGGAGATGATAACCGCACAACTGCATTTATTTACTTGCGATGGGGATTGCAAATTTTTTTTGGCTGTCTAATCGTTATGTCATTGACTATAATGTCACTTTATCAGCTGTTATTTAAAAATATGAATTTAGTTTTATACAATTCGTTACGATTTTCGGTTTGTTGTAAAGTTAATATTAGCGCATAAGTATTTTTGTACTTTTGTGAAAGTTTATATAGCGAATGTGTGTGCATTTGAAAAATAATTTAAAATAATTAAAATCAGTGAAAGTTAGTTTTTACGAATTGAAATATGCCGAAAGTACGAACGAGATTATCCCGGAAAACAACGCACAATACGTTAACGGCTGCTTCATATCCTATCCTAATTCAAAAGACCTTCAAATAGAAAGAATGAACGTAGTTTGTTTACAGTGCGGTGCAAAAAAATGGAGTAGCGGGGCGCCAGGTCTTTGCTGTGCGGGAGGTAAAGTTATTATTTGTAATCTTCAGGAGCCACCGGATCCGCTAAATTTACTAATTCTAGGTAATCATCCATTATCAAAGCATTTTATAAATAATACAAGAAAGTACAATAGCTTATTTCAAATGACGCCTCTTGGTACACATGAAATAGGAGAAGTCAATTTCATGCCGACATACAAAATTCGAGGGCAGGTATACCACCTCATTGGATTATTATTGCCAGAACCGGATGTACTTGCTAAATACTTATAAATTTATTTTATTTCTGAAGCTGCGCAAACATCTATTCGCTCAAATATGAATCCTTCATTAAAAGTGCAAGTTATTGAAATGCTTCAAAATTTATTGCACATGTATAATTCATAAATTTCAAGCTTTAGAACGTATTTCGACGCCCGAGTCTGCAAATGATTTTCGGTTAGTTATATACGCAGACAAATTACCGGCTAATGATCACATAGGACGATATAATGCACCTTTAGTAAATGAAGTAGCCGTCCTTATGATAGACGAAGACAAGTGGCCTAGAGATATTATATCGCACAGTCGCACAGGGCAACTCCAACGAGTCTCTGAGCTACATCGCGCGTATGATCTTCTTCAATATCCGACCATGTTTGTAAGAAGAGAAGACGGATACTGTTCGAACAAGCCAAATTGTGATCAATCAAAATATATATCTTGCATGCAATTCTATGCTAACCGGTTGATGATCAGAGATAACTGCTTAATTCACCTTCATTATTATAAAAATTTATTGAATCAATACTCCGTGGACCCCTCACTAGGGTAGGCACCTTGCCGTTGGTGTGAGGGCTTAGCCAAACTCCATAGCGCCCGACTATGTGGCAGAGCTGTTTAGGACTGACATCTGCGCCGTTTCTTCTCATAGGAGGGCGGCGGGATGTCGGTGACCCAGAAATGCCAACCCCCTAGTCCAGGGTGTTATGCGGACCGTGCCTATTGGACGATTTGCAGCCAGGGGATAAATTCGAACGGAGCCTTCCCGATACCGGGCCACCTCGGGAAGTATTAATGGCTTTACCACAGTAAGGGGCGCTGCAGTGGCGGACGGTTCTTTCCCCGTATATAATACTGGACCGCTGAGCCCGCCTTGTCGGGCAGGTGGTCGTACGATCAAGATGAACAACTCATTACCTGATTGTAATAAGGACGATGTAAAGAGGAGGACTGAGTCGCAATCCAAGGACGACAAATACGAATTAAGCGATGCGTCGGACTCGGGGAGTGAGAGTAGTGTTGATGCAATGAACTCCGTGTTGGAGAAGCACACAAATGAAAATGGAGTAGAAGAGTGGAAAAGGGTACGGAGCAGAGGAAGTAAAAGAGCTCTCTCGCAGTACCGTGCAGCACCAAGAATTGTACAACGCTTGGGAGCAGTGGTCGACCCAACAGAAGTGGAGATCGAGCGCTTGGAATGGGCCCATGAAGCGGTAGAAATAGGTCGAAGGCAATTCAAAAGGTTTGCTGCGAGAAATCCTCGGTTCTGCAACCGGCACGAAGAGGAAGAAGGGTCGAATGAAGAGGCAACGTTCGGAGGAAGACGACAAGCCTGCTTTCAAGAGGCAGAAAGGACCCAGTCCTAGAGCCGCGAGGCAGGGCAGTCACATAGACAAGACAAGTAGGCCCAAAGCTGTAAGACAGATGGGCTCCAATAGCGAGGTAGCAACTACCTCGAAAGCTGCGATTCAGATGGAAGTTCCAACTACGGAAGTAGGAGATAAGCCAAAGGGAGATAACGCTAAGACTCCGGCTTTCTCGGAGGTGCCAAAGGGAGATAACACTAAGGCTCCTGCTTTTCCCGAGAAGATGAGTTAAGTGGCAAAGCAGTCACTGACTATGGCGCTGGTTGATCGTAGCAGTCCTTTCGGACAAATGACTACCGAAAGTTGGATATCTGTGGAAAGGGAGCTTATTATCTTAATGCTTAAGATGATGCGGGAACAACCAAGTAAGTCCCCGTCCAACCTTTGATTCGGGGGGATGGTATTATGGTGTGAAGATGATAGCGTGCGACAACATCGCGAGCTTGCGGTGGCTGGAGGAAGTGGTTCCAAACCTCCAAAGGCAAGGCACGAACGCGCGGTTTGAGGTGGTGGATAAAGCGCAAATCCCCACGGCACCAAAAGTTAAGGTATGGATACCATGCGTGATGAAGTCGGAGGATACACTGCGACTTATGCAGAATCAGAATCCGAACATAACGACACAGGATTGGAAGGTACTTACTGTATATCGGCCTAGCGAGGATGGTCAGTTCTACATCTTCCAAATAAAGAAGCAGGCGGCGGATATTTTGTACACTCAGCTTGGCAAAAAGTCCTTTGGCACTGGCAAAATTTACATGCGACTCAGGAAAAGAAGTCCCGAGGATAAAAACCCTAACACGCTAGAGGTGGGCGAAGTGGAAAGGGCCCCAAAAGCCTAAGGAAAAAAAGACAGGTGGAGGTCACAGACGTCACCACGAACGTGCTAGAAGAGGACCAACCGCTAAATGGTGCTGTGACTCGCACAGAGGAACACCCGGCACAACAGTCACGAGAGGCTGAAGGGGGCTTCGAATACTGTAAACCAAAAGGGCAAGGGGAGGACGACGACGTCAAGACGAAGGTGCTGGTGGGGGACAAACAGCCCAATGGTGCTGCGAGTCCTACAGATAAACCTCCAAAACAGTAAAATGGCGTCGAGGGAACTCCTCCCAACCCTTGAGGAGGGTTCGTTTGACGTGGCGCTGATCCAGGAGCCGTGGCTCTCATCGGGAGGAAAGGTTTCTGGACTTAGCGCGCGCCAATTTGGCGTTTACTACGCGCAAACGGAAGGACGGGTGCGAGCTGTAGTAATGGTAAGGTAACAGCTGCATTCATATTTGCTGCCTAAGCAAGGCAAAGGAATAAGCAGGCATTTATCCTGGCATCCTGCTACATGGCCCATGCTGCGGACATTCCAACGTTGGAGTGCAAGATACTAGTACAGGACGAAGGCGCAAAGGGCGGTTGGTCATAGGCGCGGATGTAAACGAGCACCACAATGCGTAAGAAGCAGCAGATACTTACGAGTGATGCGAATCTCTATTTTGTTACATCCTGCAAACCATTTTGCAGATAGCCAACAGGGCAAATTTTCCTACATACATCCTGTCCCCCAACATCCAGCAATGTTTTGGATATTACATTGAGCTCCGAACGTGATATATCACTGGTATGATTGGATGGTTCTTAATAGACCATCCTTCTCCGACCATGCGTAAATCAGCTTCAGTATCCCCCTAATGAGGGTAGAGAAGGAAGGAACCTTTAGAAACCCTAGGTCAACAAACTGGACTAAATTCCAGAAATAGGTAGAAACAAAACTGGGACAACCCAAAGAGATTGCCAAAATGGAGGAACTGGAGGAGTCTAATGAATTCCTAACAAGAACGCTTATGACTGCGTATAACAAGCTTGCCCTCTAAGAACATTCAGGGGAAAATCGAAGCCGCCATTGTGGAGCAATGAGCTGAGTCTTCTAGGAAGACAGGTAAAAGAAAAGCGCGCGCGGGTTTGGCGTTTACTACGCGCAAACGGAAGGACGGGTGCGAGCTGCAGTAATGGTAAAGAAACAGCTGCATTCATATATGCTGCCTAATTACACCACTGAGGATCTCGTAGCGGTGGCCGTTGAGCAAAAAATAAGCAGGCATTTATCCTGGCGTCCTGCTACATGGCCCATGCTGCGGAGGTTCCACCGTTGGAGTGCAAAAGGTTAGTACAGGAGGAAGGGCGCAAAGGGCGGTTGTTCATAGGCGCAGATGCAAATGCGCACCACAATGCGTGGGGAGGAGCATATACGAACGAGAGAGGCGAATCTCTATTTTGTTACATCCTGCAAACCAATTTGCAGATAGCCAACAGGGGAAATGTCCCTACATACATTGGTCCAACATCCAGTAATGTTCTGGATGTTACATTGAGCTCCGAGCGTGATATATCAGGGAATGATTGGATGTTTCTTGATAGACCATCCATCTCCGACCATGCGTATATCAGCTTTAGCATCCCCCTAAAGAGGATAGAGAAGGGAGGAACCTTTAGAAACCCTAGGTCAACGAACTGGACTAAATTCCAGAAACATGAAATTACCAAGGCGAAGAGAAACTCATGGAAAAGTTTCTGTACGGACATAGAGTGCTCCAGCGAAACAGCACGGTTTAAAAAAAGTCCTAGAAAAGGGAAACATAGTACAGGGACTAATAAAGACAGAGAACGGGAAATGGTCAAATAGTGAGGAATCACTTGAGGTGCTTCTCGATACACATTTTCCATCGGGAGATGGTTTAGAAGAGCCAGCAGACATAACTCACACTTCGATCACGGAGCTAGTAGTGCCGGGTTTGGTTACCGATACGTAGATCGAGTGGGAAGTGCTTTTTATTGCCTACCATGTCGTCTATTAAGCACCAATACTTTAAATCGACCTAAAATTTGTTCGGCGGATATTCGAAATTCCAGGTATGGAAGAAGCTATACGATAAACAGCTATCACACGAAAATACTCAAGATCACATTAAATGATATATGTAATGGCGATCTTTACAAAATCTAATTCAAAAGGGGGCTACAATTGATACACTTATCAATGACCAGGTAATCACTGAAACTTAAAACTGGAAAGAAATTTTTTATAGAATTGTGGACACTATTTTATTTTTGGGTGAAAGAGACCTAGCTTTCAAAAGCAAAAGTATATATCTTGGTGAACGAAACGAGGGACATTTTTTCGGAATCTAAGATCTCATAAGCCAATATGATCCGATACTTAGAGATCGTTTGGAGAAAGTTAGGATTACACAACAGCAGCACAATCGTTTACAAGTTCACTTTCTTTCCCCAGACATTCAGAACGAGTTTATAGAAATTTGTGCAAAGCACGTGAGGGAAACTACATATATTAGATCAAGGCAAGAAGGCCAATTATTTTGCTATTATCGTTGATGCTATGACTGATGCTAGTCACGTTGACTACGTTCATTTTGCGCAACTCAATTTCAATTCGAAAGCAACAAATTTTGCAATTCAAGAAAGGATTTGGCTTTCGTGAATTGTAACCAAAAAACTGGTCAGAAAATCGCTGATCTAATTTGCCATACTTGATTGAAAATTGTCGTGCACAATACGTACGATAACGGCGCTAATATGAAGGAAGCTTACAACGGAGCACTACGTCACATTCTCGACAAAAACTCGAATGCTGATTACTCGCCTTGTGCAACCCACAGTCTCAATTTATGTGGTATTGATGCTGCAGAATGTTGTACGGCTGCAATTACTTTCTTCGGAGTTGTACATAAATGTTTTATTTTCAGCAGCACTCAAAAAAAAAAAATGTACCGAGCTCTCTTCATAGTCTTTCAGCCAAAAGCCAAATTTGACTGCGCAAGCATACAGCGATGTTACCGGAATTCTCAAGTACATCAACAAGTTCGAATGTATCTTGCTGTCCTCAATTTGGTACAAAATACTGACTACCATTAAGGAAAGAAAAGTGGTCCTGCAAGCTAGAGACGCCACCATAGATGTTGAGGTCCGACATCTAGATGCGTTATTAGCTGATTTGGAGTTGATCAGGAACCAATGGGAAACAATTTTAAACGAATGCAAAACAGTCTGATTTTAAAAGAAATACATTCCTGGTAATCGTTGATTCAGCAATCACTGGCATTACTGAACGATTTGCAGCTATGAGAAATTTGAGCGAGAAGTTTTCCTTTTTGTGGCAATTTGAAGACGGTTCGGGCGAGCGCAGCAAAATTTGTCGAAAAATACAAGTTGGACATTGCTCAAAGCTTAGAAAGCGAAATATTTCACTTGAAACACATTTACGAAGCAAATTTTTATAAAGGTCTGCCACCATTGGAATTGCTAAATGCCATCTATGTTCAAAATCTGTATACAATTTTCCTCAACATTTGTGTTGCTTTACGTATCTTTTGCACTATACCTGTCACTGTAGCTAGTGCAGAGCGTTCCTCTTTGATAGCCGAACCTTCTATATTGAATAATTAAAATTTATAATCATCATTAAATTTATCAGAAATGTATTAAAATGTTATCAAATAACCAGAAAAGATTATTCGAAATAATATGTGGCTGTTAAAAGAGAATTTTATTTCTACGTTACAATAAAATAGTATAAATAGTAAATATTGTATGTTAATTTTATTGTCAGCCCTTAGTCCAAAAATCATTTAGTTGATGTGGCAAAAATTTATTTTGATGTAATCCATCAATAATGATTCACGAATGATACGTCATTATTCAAGCTAATCAAACGTATTGGTGGATTTTTTATAGGGGGCCCGTAAATTGTTTAGTCCCGGGCCCGGATTTTCTCTCCACGGCCCTGATACCACCTCATTGGATCATTATTGCCAGAACCGGATGTACTTGCTAAATACTTACAAATTTATTTTATTTCTGAAGCTGACCAAACATCTATTCGCTCAAACATTAATCCTTCATTAAATGTGCAAGGTATTAAAATGCTTCAAAATTTATTGCACATGTATAATTCATTAATTTCAAGCTTTAAGTGCAATATAGAACGTATATCCACGCCGTGGTACGAAGGGGGAAACACCGGACGAGGGTGAGCCTGTACCTCAGGGCGAGGGGTCAGACAGAAACACCCCGAGTGGATCTGCTGCCCATGGCACTGGGGAGCGGACCGCCACCACGCCGGAGGGTCTGGTGATTGGGGATACCGCCTCGAGCGAACCCGCAACCGCCACAACGAATCTCATGGACCCATGCAACACCTGGAGTGGACATGGGGCTGATATCGAACTAGCGCGCAGCACTCCGGATGCCGAGAGCGATACACTCTCGGTATCTGAGTTTGCGGGCCAGTTATTTACGGGCATGGACGAGCAGCTTCTGCTGGAATCCGACCCGTCGGATGCCGAGTTCGACGATACTATCGTAGAGGAGACATCCGACGATGCGGATCAGCAGAGGATGGACGTCGATGCCGCAAACGAACCGTAACGGGCGCGCAGGTACTGCAGAAAAACCTGCACCACTATAAGGCAGCCTCGGCTGCCCTAATATTACGCCTCAGCACAACGTATGAGGACGTCGTTCTAGTCCAGAAGCCTTGGGTCGTTGGCAGCAAGGTCTGTGGGCTCTTCTAAGGACTACCGGCTGGTGACACCGCCCGTGACAGGTAGAAACAGATCTTGTATTCTAACAAAGAAAAATCTAATATTTATTTTACTATCTCTTTTTAGCGACGAGAACTTTACCTGTATTAGCTTCGAGTTACAGGGTCAAACAATCTGGCTGATGTCCGCATATCTTTCGCACGATCGCCCAACTTCGGTGCAGGACCGGCTCTGCAAAGCGGTACGGGAGGCTCACAGTAAAGGGTTCCCGATAATAATTGGGGCCGATGCCAGTGCACATCACACTTCTTGGGGCTCTACCGATATTAACAATAGGGGTGAGTCACTTTTTGATTCTATTATAAGTAACAATCTAAGTATATGCAACTCTGGAGACAAACCAACTTTCATCACCTCAAACAGGAATGAGGTTTTAGATGTTACTCTAGTTTCTGCGGCATTTTCTGACCTTGTCAAAAATTGGAGAGTTTCCAACGAAAACTCCTAGTCTGATCATATGTATATCATTTTCACTCTGCTCTTGCGTATACCGCCTAGGGTGGCTTACAGGAATAGGAGACGTACGGACTGGAACCTTTATAAAAAAGTCCGAGCGAAAGGCCGAGCCTACCGCTAACAACTGATGAAGCGCCTCCTTTAGACACAACATTTGCTTCTCTCGGTGAGCTAGACTCATCGTCAAAAATAGAAGCAGTAGATCTTATCACCAAATCTTGTAACGCTGCCTTCACAGTAGCCTGCCAGGAGATTAAGGTAAGGGGTAAAAAGAAACCCTATTGTTTGAACCAAGAAATCTCCGAGCAGAGGAAAAACAGCAGAAAACTCTTTAACGAGGCTAAGCGCACTGGAATCTGGTCCAATTATAAGGATGCCTTAAAATCTTTTAAGAAGTTAATCCAGAAGGCCAAAACGGACTCCTGGAAGAACTTCACCAATGACATCGAAGAAGTCTCAGAGGCCAATCGCCTACGAAAGGTCCTCTCCAAAAACCCCATACCTCCAAGCTGCATTCGCACAACGAGCGGAGAATGGGCCACTTCTAGTATGGAAATTCTGGAAACCCTGATCAGCACTCACTTTCCAGGCTGCAGATCTCAACCATACCTCTTAAACACGCAATCTGACCCAGGGCCGTTTCGACCCCTGGGCCACATTGTAAACGAAAAAGGAGTTATCTGGGCAATCAAGTCCTTTAAACCCTTCAAATCTCCGGGAACGGATGGAATATTTCCAGCTGAATTGCAAGCTGCAAGCGATCTTATAAGCCCGCTGCTAGCTAAAATCTACAAGGCTTGCCTCAACCTGGTCTATATCCCCACGGAATGGACAAAGGCAAAGGTAGTCTTCATACCCAAAGGAGGCAGGATATCGTGCAACATTCCAAAGGATTTCAGACCAATAACATTGACCTCCTTCCTCCTAAAAGTTCTAGAACGATTGCTGGACGCCTATATTAGACGATCGGCAAATAAGGCACTAATCTCCAACAACCAACACGCCTACTCTAAGGGCAAATCCGTAGAGACAGCTCTACATGCTATCACTACTAATATAGAGAAGGGTCTTGCCTTTAAAGAATTTACGCTGGGTATCTTTCTCGACATAGAAGGAGCCTTCAACAACGTTCTCCCCGCAGCGGTCACAAAGTCTCTACGTTCACTAGGGGTGGAAGAGCCCCTTGTGAAATTCGTCGAGCTCCTTCTAAACAAGGGAATCATTATCTCTGAGTTGGGCAGCTCATCGTTAATAAGGTATACCAATAGAGGAACCCCCCAGGGGGGCGTTCTTTCTCCTCTACTATGGAACCTGACGGTGAACGCTCTGTTATCTATACTACAGCCCACCGGATGCCAACTTATTGCATATGCTGACGACATAGCCTTGACAGTTACCGGCAAATACTTTCCGGTGCTTGGCGAACTCTTGCAAAATGCTCTCAATCTAACAAACACTTGGTCTATGGAATGTGGACTCAGCATCAGCAGTGAAAAAACTGAGATGGTGCTTTTTACCCGCAAACGCATTATACCGGAATTTACCCTCCCGTCCCCAAACGGGAGGGAAATCAAACTCTCTACCGAGGTTAAATATCTCGGAGTTATTCTAGACAGGAAGCTTGACTGGAAACGAAATGTTGAGGAACGATACAGGAAAGCCACAATGGCTCTCTACGCTTGTAAGTCGGCAATCGGAAAAAGGTGGGGTCTCCAGCCACGCATAGTCCATTGGATCTATACGGCAGCGGTGAGACCCATACTCTTCTACGCCGTCACCGTATGGTGGACGGCACTCGATATCGAATCTAACAAGAGCAAAGTAACGAGAGTGCAGAGGATGGCGGCAATGCTCACCAGCGGTGCCCTTCCCTCCACTCCCACCAAAGCTCTTGAAACCATATTATTCCTTCTCCCAGCTGATCTATATGGTAGATACTGTGCCTCCTGCAACGCGGCAAGGCTCAACGCTTTCGAACCATGGAGGGACTGCAGGTTTGGTCACACCCGGATCCTGAAGCAAGTCCCCGAAACCTTCTTGAAATTGGACCATACAACATCGTCCCCTTGCTGGGACAACAAATTTTCCACAAGAATCCCAGAGAGGAACGAGTGGGCAAACAGCGTGGAGCCGGGATAACACAAACTCTCCGTTTTTACAGATGGCTCTAAACTAAGCAACAGAGTCGGCAGCGGAATATTCTCGGAGAAGCTCAATCTAAGCGAGAGCTTTCGCTTACCCGATCACTGCAGTGTTTTTCAGGCTGAACACATAGCTATCTGGGAAGCAGCCCTCTATCTTGCTAAACTGCAAGTTACCAATTCTATTTCAATTTTCTCTGACAGCCAAGCTGCCATAAAATCCCTGCAATGCAGTAACACCTCATCACTAGTGGCATTGAAGTGCAGAGAAACCCTCAACAAACTAGCTGAAAATTGCAACCTAAGCATAATATGGGTTCCTGGCCACTGTAACATCTCAGGAAACTGCGCCGCGGATGAGCTAGCTAGGGAAGGCACCAACCTGCAAACAATAACCTCCGCTGGTTGGGACAGCCCTCCTCCAAACACTTGTAAATACTACCTGCGATCTCTTTTCACGGATCAGGCAAACGTCAGATGGGCCAAGGAACCTACATGTAGTATATCCAAGAAAATCTGGCCTAAGCTGGATGAATAGAGATCGCGATCGGTGATATTGTTAAACCGTATCTCTATAAGCCCACTAGTGGGCCTTCGTACAGGTCACTGTCTCATGGGCACTCACGGTGCCTATATGGGCTTGCAGAAAAATGACTTCTGCCGCAGCTGTAGGGACGAGGAGGAGATAGAAAGCATTGAGCACTATCTGAGTCAGTGTTCCGCACTGTCAAAAACCAGGTACCACTTTTTTGGGTGCCTTGCGGAGCTTGAATCTATAAACCCAAACGACATCTTGCGTTTCATTAGGCAAATGCGCTGGTATAGCCTCACTGGGGTCTAAACTTTCTTCTTCTTCGATAGTAGGGTAACAGGAAATAGGGGCCCCCCGCGTGGTAGCACAATGGGCCACAACGGCCTACGTGAGTCTCCGCTCGGACAGCGGAGGCAGCCACTTTAACATAACCTAACCTATGTCCACGCCAGAGCCTGCGCATGATTTTCGTTTAGTTATACACGCGGACAAATTACCGGCTAATGATCACATAGGACGATATAATGTACCTTTAGTAAATGAAGTAGCCGTCCTTTTGATAGACGAAGACAAGGGGCCTAGAGATATTGTATTGCACTGTCGCACAGGGCAACTCCAACGAGTCTCTGAGCTACATCGAGCGCATGATCCTCTTCAATATCCAGCCATGTTTGTAAGAGAAGACGGATACTGTTTGAACATGCCAAATTGTGATCAAACAAAATGTATATCTTGCATGCAGTTCTATGCTCACCGGTTCATGATAGAGATAACTGTCTAAATCACATTCATTATTTTAAAAGTTTATTGAATCAATACTCCGTGTACATGATGGCAAAGATGATTTCCGAAATATTGAATTTCAGAAATCAGCAAAAAATACGCGCTGAAGAATATATACACTTATGCGATGCTATCAATGAAGATTCTAATATTAATGTTTCTACTATAGGCCAAAGAATTATACTTCCATCGTCATTCACGGGCGCGTTAAATGCAGGAAATAACACAAGACGCGATGACATATGTTCGCCATTATGGACGTCCTGATTTATTTATAACATTCACATGTATTCCTGAATGGCCAAAAATAACTCAAGAGCTTTTTGATTCACAAAAGTCATATGATCGACATGATATTATAGCTAGAGTTTTTTATTTAAAAATGAGAAAGCTTATGTTTATTTTAACCAAAAAATGCATATTTGGAGAACTTAGTTGCCATGGTCTCAGTAGAATGGCAAAAACGTGGGTTACCGCATTGTCATATATTGCTTTGGCTGCAGACAAAAATTCAACCACACGAAATAGATAGCATTATTTGTGCTGAAATACCCAGCCAACGCGATGACCCACACCTGTACGAAATTGTGTGCAAAAATATGATACATTGACCATGTGGACAACATAATATATTTTCCCCATGCATGGCAGATGGTAAGTGTGAGTCTGGCGAAGATAGCTACCCAACATAACGTAGACGGTGTCCTGAAAACGGAGGTAATACTGCTGACCTTGGCAGAAGGCGCAACGATCCCGATCTACAAATTTCTGAAGATTTAGTAATTGAAGTTTTCAACAAATTTTACGACTATTATGATAATGATTGAATAAGTAGTCAACATTTCCTTTAAGGTTTGATTGACATCAAGGACAAATTAATAGGCCTTTGCGAAAAGGATTTATCCAGTTTTGGGTTGCCTTCCCCAAATCGTGATATTCAATGACAGGAATGCTCTTTTGAGAAAATCCTGAGGCGCCCATGTGACTTAAATTATTTAAATGACAACCTTCAAGCTAATATATCGAAAATGGTCTCGGATCAGCAGCTGACATATGATAAAGTCCGTTGGCAGCATTGAAAACAAAAGAGGTCAAGCATTTTTCTTAGATGCTCCTGGTGGTTCTGGAAAAACCTTTTTACTTACTCTTCTTCTCGCATATGCCAGATGTAAAGGTCACGTGGCGCTGGCTGTAGCATCATCGCGAATTGCAGCGACTCTTTTATCTGCTGGTCGAATAGCCCACTCCACTTTTAAATTTCGCTTAAACGTGTCCCTCCAAGAAGAAGAGGTTTGTTCGATTCGAAAGAACGGGTCACTGGCTAATCTAATACAAGAGGCAATTCTTATAGTGAGGGATGAGTGTACAATGACTAACCGAGCACATATTGAAACAGTAGATCGTACATTAAAAGGCCTAAGATCAAACGACAAACCCTTTGTTGGGATAACAATCCTTTTTGCTGGGGATTTTCATCAGATTTTGCCAGCAGTGGCGAACGGAACTCGAGCTGATATAGTTAAATCGTTCTTAAAATCATCGTTATTATGGATTCACCTCGAAAGATTGTGTATGTGAACAAACATGAGAGCACATCTTAACAGAAGTACATTTCCCCAGGATTTATTAGATATTAGAGATGGTAAAATTTTCACTGGGAACGGCAACTTTATAGTAGATACAAAGCTTGGGAATATCGTCATATCGTGAGCGAATTAATATCAGAAGTTTACCTAAATATTGAAGAGCTGTCCAGCAAGCCATATACTTGGCTATGCGAACGGGCTATGAGTTCACCAAGGAATAAGACTGTAGACGAAATAAATAACATAATTCTAGATAGAGTTCCTGGCGAAGTTAAAGAGTATATATCAAATGACACTGTTCTTAATAATGAAGATGCCCTACACTATATAATTGAATTTTTAAATTCGCTGAATCCCTCTGGCATACCGCCCCATAATTTGAAGTTAAAAAACGATATTCCAATTATTTTGCTGCGTAACCTCAAGCCACCAACTCTATGCAATGGAACGAGATTACAAATAAAACGAATGCATAACAATATCCTCGTGGCAATGATCCCCACGGGTCCTGCGGCCGGAGAGATATCGTTCATACCCCGCATACCTATGATTCCAACGGATATGTCTTTCCAATATAAACGGTTGCAATTTCCTGTCAAGGTTTCCTTTGCAGTCACAATCAACAAATCACAAGGCCAAACTTTCCACATTATTGGTATTGACTTGCGTGCAGAATGTTTCACCCATGGGCAGTTGTATGACATATGACGATTGTCATATTAAGAATGTCAGGAAGCTCGAAGAAATACTTAAATTGAAATTGAACGTGTCTAATGTAAATATCAACCTTTTTTGGAAAATGAGACGAATGGCCTTTGACAATTCTTTGTGAATTTTTGTTAGATACAATGAACGATTTAGGATCTTGGAATAATTTAATTTTTTTTTTAACTTTTAAAAACTGGTACTCAGAATTTATGTCTTTGAACGGCTCAGCGCAAAACGAATAAATACATTTCAAATCTTCATTTATTTCAGAGGTGTCTGAAAGTGACAAAAGTTTCAGTATGTTTGACATTGACAAAAGCAAATTTGAAATCATTTCCTGAATAGCAACCACTTCATTTCTAGGCATAAATGACTCTGCATGCAGTCGAAGTGTCAAAGTTAAAGCTTGTTTCTTAAGACTTACAATATGTTCCACAATTTTAAGAGCTTCGGATTTATAAACTAAATGTTGTTCTTGTACCCTTTGCTTTATATTTACATTTTGATTCCAGTTTTCAAAATTAGTAGAATGTAGTACAGCCTAGGAATTTGTCTCATACATATTTGTGTGTACTTATTATTATATTATATATATATTATATTATATATTAAGTAATCATATTTTAAATATCTTATTAATAAATCTACAGTAAACATTGTTTTTTCACATTTAAAGCATTTATACATTTTCGTTATTTGCTATGAGGTATCTAGGTTTCAACATAAAAAAAATTTCATAAAATTATGTAAAACTGAAGCAATTATACAGTCTTCATTTGTTACTGGAGGTACGTTTGAACATAAAAAATTTGACTTAATCCTGGAAGTAGGAGACAAAACAAACGGCAACAAATTTGTTAAAATAAAATCTGATGAATCTGTAAAACTGAAGATATATTTTTAGTTACTTATTCTTAAAAATGGTTCATAACATACTACAAGCTTCTGCGAGCTGCAACTCTATTAACAGCTTTTTGAAACTTTCATTATGCAAATTGGCTTTGTAGTAAAGCTCGATAATATTTTTGCTATCGGCATATTTGGGCCATTCCCGAATATTTGGGCCATAACGAATATCACAGGATCTAGAGATGCCAAATCTTTTTGACGCAAACTAAAAGTTTTATACCATTTGTCAGTCACAGCATTCCAATCCGAAAAATCTCTTTTTTTTTGGCGTTTTGCTTTGCTATTTGTATATTTGGCATACAATTTTCCAACCTAATTTTTTCGGCCAGTAATATAAAGTGAAAATTGCTAAAAAAAAAACATCCCTTATAGTTATTTCGGTGGGTGTATCAGGGAGTTGATGGTTCAATGTCAAAAAAATCTACCACAACATAATGGATTTACCAGTGAAGTTTTAGTTTGATTGCGCATTGTAGAATAGTTCGAATTTGAATTCTGGCTTAATGATTTTTCCAACCAAGTTTTAACTTTTGAGTCAACTGATAATGTTTCGTCATCAATACTGAACTAAAAAGTAAAAAACGTAATTAATAAGTTAGCATATTTTGTACTTAGTTTCTAACCTCGGCTTTACGCCAAGCAAAAAGCGTTTGTCTGAATTCTGATTGCATCCTTACTGTCACATTTAGAAATATATTTAAGGCAGCGATACGTCACTCCATTAGCTTAAATAGTGTTCAGAAAGTACATAGACTTCACTATGTTTTACAATCATTATATGAACTTACATTTTAAGCCTTCAAACAAACAATTCAAATCGAATGCAATTAAAAGTTCTTTCAGTTTATCGTCATCACTTTGCTCAGTTTGCAAATTAAACATTTTCCTGTTGGTTAGAAATTCAATAGGAAGTTATGTTATATTGTCCCACCTAATATTCTATTAGCAAAGACTGACTGAAGAATAAAGATGTTGCATGAACTTCAGTGGAAAGCAGCGGAGCTTCACAAAATTCTAGTAGGTCACTTCCACCACACCAAAAACTTTAACGCAATTTTTAACATAATTTAAGCACACAAAATACACTGATTGGAGTTTGAGAGAGTAAAAATTGAAATTCTGAATAGATTAGCTGAATAGTTATTTGAAAATAATTGTTAAATAACAAATACAGACAGTGGTAGTTTAACAAATTCTGCTGTGGTAAGTGGTGAATGTGACCTACTAGAGGTTTTGTGAAGCTTGCTTCACACTATTTTTCGTCCCTGCCACATCTTTATTCTTCAATCACTATTTGCTATTAGCCCACATCTCCGCGGTCTGATGTAAATTTGTACATGTACGTATGTATGTCACCAAGCGCAAAGCTGGCTGAGACTGTCATAGTGTACCTAGACAAGTGTGTCAACTAAGCGATGAACGTCAAAACTACAAACAGCCTCGCTCACCTGATGCAAATCTCAGGTCTAGAGTTGCATTTTTCGTACGTAAGAGTACTGCAAGCTGAGTTGCATTTAATAGTTTAATAAAACTTTGTAGTATTTACAGATGAAAAAGTTGCATATATTCCCGCGTAAATAAGAATACTAGAAGATTTGTAACCTGCAACAATGCGGAAACATACGGAAAGCAAAATTTATTTAAATTAAAGTCAAAATATAAAGCGCCACACGTGTAACATGGAACATTTTAACTTCTAAGGCTGTTTACACAAATGCATAAGGGCAAAATTATATAAACGCTTGGGTCGCTTCAAAGCAATGATAACGTACGGTGTTTCATTGTTTTTCGTACGGCGTTGTCAAAGCGTAGGCACGCAACCATGGTCCAATTATGTACAGGTTGGCTCATCTCATCAGCTGATTTTATTTATGTCATTGCATGGTCGAAGGGATTGTCAAAAGGAGATGGCAAACTCAAAATGAAACCAACACATTGGCATCATTTTACTTACACATACAAAAACTGCTAAGTTTTATGTTTCCATTCCATACCATTCGCACCAACACCAATACACAGATTTTGACAATTTGAACAGACATATTTTGTTGCTTTACAGATGAGCCAACCTGTATATAGTTGAACCATGCACGCAACGAAGGCATTTATGTAAATTTTTCGATACTTCGCCCGACAGATGAATTAATGAATGCAACACAGCCAAAGCGTCTATGTAAATCCGCCTTAATTTTTGTAGCTGTGAAAGTCTCTTGCAAATAAAATGGTGCTGTAAATGCAAACAAATCAAACTCCTGTATGATACTACTTTATCTCCAGCTCACCGGGAAGTTAGTATAAAATCGATTGGAAGATTCCCCTCGTTTTGCAAGGATTTGTAGTTATCTCACTTAGCGCGCTACCTAGCGGAATTTTGTTTTCTGTAGGTTGTATTGTCACCAAGTCTCGAACTCTGTGCCAAGTTTCAAATCTCTAGGTCACCGGGAAGTTAGTTGAAAATGGATTGAAAGATTCCCAAATCAAAACTAGTTTTCTTAATATCTCGATCCATGCGCCGTCTAGCCAAATTTTTTTGATCAAATATTGCATTGTCACCGGGTTGTGGCTCACGCCCAAGTTCCAAGTCTCTAGCTCACCGGGAAGTTACCTAAAAATCGAACGCAAAATTCCCTGCGTTTCTTCAGGGACTTTCGTTTATCTCGATTCGTCTGCCACCTGGCGGCATTCTGTTTTCCACGAATTGTAGTGCCATCGACTCGCAAACTATGTGCTAAGTTTCAAGTCTCTGGATCACCGAGAAGTTAGATAAAATTCGAAATTTCCATTTTAAAATAAATTTTCTGTATATCTCGTCCCGTGCGCGACCTGTCGGATTTTTTTTCACTTGCATTGTAACTTCCCCAGATCTGAACTATGCTCTAAGTATCAAGTGTCTAACTCAACGGGAAGTTACCGAAAAATACTTTTCCGTGGGTCAAAAATGAAAGCGACTTAATATAAAGGTACTAGAAGACCCGGCAGACGTTGTCCTGCCCTAAATTTGGCCAATCTGCTTACATTTTAATAACCTTTTTCCGTCTGACTATGCCCTCCCTCCCTCTTAACTTTTTCCTAATCCTTTTATTCACTCCTCCCTCCGTCTTTTTCGCTTCATCTATCTCCATCTTCGTCTCATTCTATCTCTTTCTCAATCTCCTCTCTTTTCTCTTCTCTCAATTTCTTCTCATTCTTCTGCATCCCTTATTGCGTGTCCCAGAAGGTGGTATGTATTTTATTCCAGTCCCAGTCCAAGTCCCACTCCGAGTCTCAGTCACAGTCCTAGTCCTAATCCCAGTCCCAGTCCGTCTCTGGATAATATATTACTATGTACTAAAGCACTCATCAACAGTTTTCATTTTATATCCATATTGTATAAACACTGTCTAGGCATCCACTGGTCCACGTTTTGGCCTATATCTCGAGACCCTAGTCACCCAGGGGTAGGAAAATTACCCTCTGCTAAAGCACTCATCCACAGCTTTCATTTGATATACATATTCTATAAACACATTCTAGGGGTACGCGGATCCACGTTTTGGCCTATATCTCGAGACCCTAGTCACCCAGTCACCTATCCTATATTTCAAGTTAGATCAAACTACAAATGGGGTGCAAAACAAATTCAAAATCGGGTTAGTAGTTTAGGAGTCCATTGGCCTCAATTGTATGACACGTGTTTCTTATATACTAAGAAAATATAAAAACCCACGAAATACACAAGCCAGTTTGTATTTCGATAGGGTTTTTTGACATTAGGCCGTTTTTTCTTTATTTTTTCTGACAAATGAAAACTTTGTTTTTAGTTACAAAATTTTGTGCATAAAAAGACAATTAAATTCAAAGTTAAAATTGTGTGTGCAAATGAGTTTTCGGTAAGTGTACATTTTTCAGTTTTTCATAGTTAAGGAATTGACCTCCAGATTCTTGTGTTACATAAATATAGTAAACTTGGGTACAGAAATTCAAATTAAAGTTTTTCACAATAATTAGAAAAACTTTACGTTTTCTCTGCTTTTTACACTTAAAGGAGTAACCCTCCGTAATAAATTACACTTTTAATGAAAATGAATAACTCTGAACTGAACACTTTTCGCCATGATCTAAATTTAAAATGCTGTGGAACAGGAGCAACACTTTTGTGACTACATAAACCCTGTTTCAATCTTTTACGTCTCTGCACAGAACCCTATTTGACCGTTTTCAATCGAAACAACAATGGCAACCCAGATTTTCCCGTTATGCTCACTTAAGCGAGTGCCTGTCAGAAAGAAGTCAACACACTTGTACTTGTACACTATGGAGACTGTACGCATTGCTACATTTTTCTGTACACTAATTCCCTCTTCTACATACATACATATATGTACGAGTACACATACATGTTTCGCGAAATATTTTTGCTGATGAAATATTAGGTGCAACTATTAACAATTACGGCCACCGTGGAGTGATGGTAGCGTGCTCCGCCTACCACACCGTATCCCCTGGGTTCAAACCCCGGGCAAGCAACATCAAAATTTTAGAAATAAGGTTTTTCAATTAGAAGAAAATTTTTCTAAGCGGGGTCGCCCCTCGGCATTGTTTGGCGAGCGCTCCGGGTGTATTTCTGCCATGAAAAGCTCTCAGTGAAAACTCATCTGCCTTGCAGATGCCGTTCGGAGTCGGCATAAAACATGTAGGTCTCGTCCGGCCAATTTGTAGGGAAAATCAAGGGGAACACGAAGCAAATTGAGAAGGAGAAGCTCGGCCTTAGATCTCTTCGGAGGTTATCCCGCCTTACATTTATTTACTTTTTTTTTTTTATTAACAATTACAACACTATAACACTTTACACATTACGCATTTTCTAAATATAATAATATATTACTTATCTTATGTTTTCATAACGTTTTGTAATGATAATTTTCTGCTGTGTCAACTGAAATTAAACGAAAATGAACAACGACAGACCACGCATCTCGTTTTGCATGGTTGCCAACTATCATTGATAGCTCCGTACATAAGCAGTTTTTCAAATAGATGAGTTTAACACAAGCAGTAGATTGCACGTATTTTTATGGAGAAAGGTAGATTGAGCGACACTGGCGCCATGCTGATATGGAAAAGTAGCCAACTCCGAAATTTTGCTGCAAGAAAATCGTAAGAAGAAGAATTTGACATTTTCTTTGGGTAAGGGTGTTGGCATACTTTGCAAGCGAAATTATTTTTCCCACTGGTTGGTAACTTTTCTAACATTTTTTGCAATTGAAAACTGCAATATAACAATCGAATACGACACAAAATATGTTAGCAAGTATTTTTGTTTTATAGGGAGAATGTTTATACCAGTGCTTCGCGAAATTTTGTATGTGAATGGGCAAGGCGAAATAAACATCAAAAGTTCCTTCATATTTACAAACGCAACATCTTGGTTGATTGTGGCGATGTTATTGGAATGCATAAGAATGTGTTAAACGCATCTATATAAAAAATGTCATTGTGCCGCGGCCTTGAATGTGAATTAGTTAAATGGATAGGCGCATAGTCATAGTCAATGTAAAATAGGTTTTATATTTAGTTGCAGGTTTTGTGACAGATAGCTCATAGAAAATTATGTCAAAAACTGCACCTAAATTTAAAACCTATTTTATTTTGTCTATGACTATCCGCCATAGTTTTTGGACATAAATACAACATTTTGAACACTCAAAAAATAAAAAGGAGATTATGGGGATCGATAGGTATGGGTGAGTATCCCTATATACTTCTTCTTGTAGGAAACAGTAACATTTAGAGTTATTTAAGTTTAAAGTTCATACTTAGCATTTTATAAAACAGAAATTTCTAAAAACGCATTTACCGGTTTTTTTATGTCATTTGGTAGATCTTTTAGTTCACAATAATTTTATTTACATACTATATACTTATTATTTCAGGGTTTTTTGAAAATTTGGACTTTTGTGAAGACAAACATATTTAAGTTTGATTTATTTCTTATTTGATTATAGCGTCTTGTAGACATAATAAATATGGGGCGTATTCAAAGTCAAAATAAAGTAGATACTTAAATTTAGTTATAGCTTTTTTACGTAGGCTTCAACGGGATAACTGTCAAAAACTTCTTAATTTTGACCATTAATACGCTCCTATTTAGACATTGAGTTAAAGAGAGTTAAAATATTAATCAAATTATAGAAAAATATTTAAAATGGGTTCATATATTTTTGAGAAATTTATATTTTATAAAATGTTTTATATGAACTATGTCCTTTAATAACTTTGCCTAAAAGGAAAACGTAATTTTTCCGATTTAAACGACTTGAATATATGAAAATGTACTTATTTGGCGGCCACCGTGGCGTGATGGTAGCGTGCTCCGCCCACCACACCGTATGCCCTGGGTTCACACCCCGGGCAAAGCAACATCAAAATTTTAGAAATAAGGTTTTTCAATTAGAAGAAAGTGTTTCTAAGCGGGTTCGCCCCTCGGCAGTGTTTGGCAAGCGCTCCGAGTGTATTTCTGCCATGAAAAGCTCTCAGTGAAAACTCATCTGCCTTGCAGATGCCGTTCGGAGTCAGACAGGTCCCGTCCCGCCAATTTGTAGGGAAAGTCAAGAGGAGCACGATGCAAATTGGAAGAGAAGCTCGGCCTTAGATCTCTTCGGAGGTTATCGCGTCTTAAATTTATTTTTTTTTACTTATTTTGAAAAAATTAAACTTTTAAACTTCATTTCCCCCATTTTAGTTTTTCAAATTCATATATATTGGAGTTAGCGCATATTTTGTTACAATTACCAGTATTTATTGCAAAAATTTCATCAAGAACTAAATTTTTTTACAGAATATCTTTTGAAACACAATACATAGGAGTGTTCATAGTAGAAATTAAGTAGATACATAAAGTTAGTTGCAGCTTTATTGACATATATTTCAAACGAAATGATGTCAAAAAGCTGCAACTAACTTTAAGAACCTACTTGTCTTTGAATATGAACAATAATGTATAATCAAATATGTATGTAACTAAATAATAATCAGCTCAATAACAAATGTATAAAAGGACTGAAATGGCAACACTGATCCTGTGTATGCATCTATTTTCATTTCGTTTCGTTCGTTGCCTATTAGGAATTCGTCGTGTAGCATCCCAATAGTAAAAATAAATATGTCTCACCATAAGTTTAGTATGTCAGTATTTTATAATGAATTTTTTGAATGGTTAAATGGATATCTTACAACATTCGTTTAAGTATGACATTATGTTATATTGAATTTAAGCATGTTATTATGAGATTTGTACATACTTGTTTGGTTGATAAATATTTTGTATTAAATTCAAAGAGTTTCATTTTAAAATTCATACTATTTTAGCTGATTAAATATGTATTTCTTAATTTAAAGTATTTTTTATTCAAACTTGCAGCTTCTCATATTAAATAAAGCAAACTTAAAATGGCGGCCACCGTGGTGTGATGGTAGCGTGCTCCGCCTACCACACCGAATGCCCTGGGTTCAAACCCCGGGCAAAGCAACATCAAAATTTTTAGAAATAAGATTTTTCAATTAGAAGAAAATTTTTCTAAGCGGGGTCGCCCCTCGGCAGTGTTTGGCAAGCGCTCCGGGTGTATTTCTGCCATGAAAAGCTCTTAGTGAAAACTCATCTGCCTTGCAGATGCCGTTCGGAGTCGGCATAAAATCATGTAGGTCCCATCCGGCCAATTTGTAGGGAAAATCTAGAGGAGCACGACGCAAATTGGAAGAGAAGCTCGGCCTTAGATCTCTTCGGAGGTTATCGCTCCTTACATTTATTTTTTATAAACTTAAAATGAATAGGAACGTATTTATTTTTCCAAGACGGTTTTTCTCTGAGTGTATGTTTGGCCCCAGCCTGGTGTATAGCACAAATCACCTATTCGTCTGTAATGTGGAACGAAAATCTGTAATAGCTACTTCTTTTTGGTAAAACCATATTGGAACTGCTCGATTCCTTGGGTATCCGTTAGAGGATTTTATTTAGAGTTTCTTGAGTGCTCTAGCCTATTAACCCAGGCGAGGGATTATTACAACAAAAATAAGAACCATAAATGGACGGACGGGAAAAAGACTACGCCGCCTAATTCTTTTGATGACAAACAGGAAAATGTATATGTGAGCTGTAAAGTGTCGGAAAAATTCAGCCTCTACAAACTAATATCCCCAATTAGACTAGGTGAATCGTCCAGCTGCGAAGTCTCGCAACATATGTAATGATGGAAGTAGCTGGATGCTGGTATGAGCAAATTAGGACCATGCCTGGTTATATCGTTCAAATTAAAAAAAAAAAAAAAACTATGATACCGATCTAAAGAAAGTGCATACCAAATTTGCGATCTAACTACTTTCATTTTATTTTTTATCAGACATTTGTCAAAGTCAAAATCAGTTTTAATTTGCTGAATGAACGTTCGCAGCTAGCCACTGATACTGAGATAGTCAAGAGTATCTGAAGTGCCACTCGGAAATTTGGAAAAATATTCTTCTCGAATTTCGGAGAGTTGAGTCGCTAATGATTTAAGATCATGATAAGCTTCTCTAAAATTCATCCGGAAAATGAATTCCGGATCTTGTAATCTGAGATGCAAACGATCAATCTATCTTATGATTTCATACCGGAAATGAACTAATGTTATGAAACTAAAATTTAGTATATTTTGCAAATTGTTCTAAGTAGAGGTGGGAATATTCGAATAAAAATTATTCGAATAATAAACTCTTTTATTCGCCAGGTTTTCGTAATTCGAATAATATTTATTCGAAATTTTTATTCGTTTATTCGCTTCCATTAATTCGAATTCCTTTCCTTATTTTTCGAATAGTGCGTACTATTCGAATAGTAAAATAAAAAAAATTCTGTGAATCTGGCATTTTTGCAGCTAAATCTAGCATTTTAATTATTGATTTCGCTGCAAATTGCATATTTGGAATTTGGCATATTTTCTAGCGTTTTTGAAAGTGTTTGTTGGCATTTTTTGAATTTTTTAAAACGATATCAATCATAAGAAATTTCACAAATATGGCATCTTCATGTAAAAACAAAGAAAAACAAACCATATATAAAATGGAACGGTTTGTATAGTTAATAAAACATAAACAATATTTGCCAGGTGTGGAATACAAATTTTTAATAAAAGGTTTCTGAAAAGAAAAACGCAAGTCGTGAAGGTGCGGACAGCGATGATACTCAAAGCAGTTTACCAAGTGGAAGCAAAAGCTTAAAATTTCTATTACGTCAGGGTTTGAATTTTATTCAACGTATTTATGCTTATATATTTATGTAGGAGCTATGCTCAGAAAGTACGTAAGGAATGGTTAAATGATCCACGAATATCAAAATGGATTATAGCGTTGGATGAGCAACATGTAAAATGCAAATACAGTCAGTGTAATATAAAACCGAAGCTATGTGCACTTTTAGCGCATGGAAAAACATCGAAAAATGTCACAGCAGCATCCCCATTTCTCGCAAATAACCAACAAATTATTCCATTTATGCCTGTTGCCATAAATTACAAAGCAAAAGCCGCAGAGCTATCTGAAGCCATATATGTAGTAGTGCATACTTCGTTTAGATCGATTGACCATTTAGTGCATTTGCAGAAAAATATTTTCAATGATAGCAAAGCTGCCGTAGAAATGAGCTTGGCCCGGACGAAATGCTCTGCTATTATCAAAAACATTTTGGCTCCCTATTTTAAGCAGATACTTCTAGATGATATTGGAAATAGTAAATATAGTCTTATTATAGACGAGTCAACGGATATTACCATAAGTAAGTGTTTAGGCATATTTATCCGATACTACAGCCAGTCCTCAAAAAAATAGTTAATACGTTTTTGAAACTTCACATGCTTGAAGACGCATCAGCTTTGAGCATTGTCTCTGTTATTTATAAAGTTATAGAAGAATTTCATTTAAGCATTTCCGACTTGGTTCGCCTCGGGACCGATAATGGTAATGTAATGACAGGAATAAATCGTGGACTAATTGCCAATTTGAAAGAGAAAAATGAAAATGTTATACTAGTTCCGTGTGTTTGTCACTCTATACAGTTGTCTGTATCGGCCGCTTCTAAAACATTACCAAGTGAAATTGAATACATTGTTTGCGATACTTATAATTGGTTCTCAAAATCTTCACTGAGCCAGATTATTTATAAAAATATCAATTCTGCAATTAATTATGACTTAGAGCTTTCCATAGAAACCGCTGTAAAACGAATAGAAAACCAGTGGCTAGAACTTAAAACGCATTTTGGAATTGCTTCAGCTACAGAATCTTGCCACCAGGCACGAATTTTGTCAAGTTTATATAATGACAATAATTTAGCATATTTCAAGTTTTTAAAACCAGTATTAGCCGATGTCCAAAAGGTGAATAAAATGTTTGAGAGCAATGATGTTGATCCCACTAAACTTTTTTCTGAGCTACACTTATTGTTAAGTTGTCTTTCTAAACAAATAGTTTTAATTGATATTAGAGAAAAATTGTAAGTTTACAAACGGCGATGGTTACTAGGACATGTTTCTGAATTTCACTTCTTCATCAGCTAGCTTTTCGGGAGCTGAGCGTTGAACTCGAATCTCCAACATTCATATCAGTGCAAGCCTTTAGCTGCTAAGCCATATGAATGTCCGGTTGTTCGCTGTACAATTGGTCTCTAAGAGTTGCCTTTTTGTTTATATTCCTTTTGATCACCATGTAGGCACATACACTCTGTATGTAGTTTATTCCTAATGGTGTGGATATGATTTTTAGGCGCGCTTTTGAAAGCTTAGTAACATTTGTTCGGATTTTTACAGTACAGTACAAATAGTTTTATTCTCTAATAAGTTCGACCCATTAATTTCGCGTTTAGAAGATTTTTTTGCACCCACTCCGTATTTTAATTACAGTTTCGAGGAATTTTTAAAAACCAAGAAAAATGTAATAAATGCGAGTGCCGAACGAACAATCAGACTTACGTGTCGAAATTTTATTACTAATCTCGTATATCAGTTGAGACAGCGCTCGTCCAATAATTCGACAACTTTGAAAAAAATTAATTTCTTTTCAGTAGAAAGCAGTTTAAAGATAAACAAATCTAACTTATTTGATTGGTTTAATGAGGAGACAAAAAAATTTACGACTGACCAGATTACAGAGCTAGATATACAGTGGCAAAAACTATCTTCATACAAAGGGGATCAGCAGAATTCTACTATTGGCTCATTCCATTTCAAGACACCCGGTCCGCGCAGGACATGATTTTTGATTTCGATGAAATTTTAATATGTTGTTCTTTGGTCAAAATTATGAAAAACGTTTTTTTTTTCGGATTTTTCGGCAATTGAATTCCATAAAATGCAATCGGTATTTTATTCACCTATTTTTCAACTGTCAATAACTTTGTCAAAAATTAACCGATTCCATGATTTTTTCTTCGAAATGTTCGTTATTGTATTTACTTTTATATAAATTTATAGATATTTTCAAAAAAAATTGTTTAGTATTTAGTAAAAATTTATGACTTTAATAATTTTTAATTCCTCAAAAAAGTTTATTTTTTTGTTGTTTAAACTTTTTCTATATTGAGTGACAGTTCATATTTCAACTTGGGTAAATGCCTATTAGTCAAAACTCGTTGTTTTCGAGATATGCATTTTTGAATATTAAACATTCCCCCCCCCCCCCCCCCCCCCCCCCCCCCCATTTATTCATGCAATGCATTACAGCATACAATAATTTTGTCGAAAATTAACCGATTCTCATGATTTTTTCTTTGAAATATTCGTTATTACAAAAAAAATATTTTTTTAGTATTTCGTAAAAATTTATGACTTTTTTTTAAATTAATATTTCAAATAACGGTTACTGTTTTTTTTTTAACTTTTTCTGATCGAGTGAGCAGTTTATATTTCAACTTGGGTAAATACTCTAACTAGGATTTCATAGATACATACATATTTTGTTGCTATAAAAATTGTTTTAAAATTTAAAATCACTAAACTAAAATCATAAGCATCCAATCAAATACTATGGGGCATAGTCATAGTCGAAATAAAATGTGATTTTAAGTTAGATAAACGTTTTTGACACAATTTTATAAGAGCTATCTGCCAAAAATGCTTCAAATAACTTAAAATCACATTTTAAGCTATTGCATAGATTTTATCGCGGGCTTGGCAACTAAATCAAAAAAAACCGTAACGGATATTTGTCAAAAAAGGTTCCAAAAGGTGCGAAGAAGGTTCGGTGTTAGCAACAGGCCAAATACATAAAATTGGATCTCTATCATAAAGCTGAAGTTAAAGTTAAGTTAAAGTTAAAGTTAAAGAAAAAGTTAAAGTTCAAGTTAAAGCTAAAGTTAAAGCTAAAGTTAAAGTTAAAATTAAAGTTAAAGTTAAAGTTAAAGATAAAGTTAAAATTAAAGTTAAAGTTAAAGTTAAAGCTAAAGTTAAAGTTAAAGTTAAATTTAAAGTTAAAGTTAAAGTTAAAGTTAAATTTAAAGTTAAAGTTAAAGTTAAATTTAAAGTTAAAGTTAAAGTTAATGTTAAAGTTAAAGTTAAAGTTAAAGTTAAAGTTAAAGGTAAAGTTAAAGTTAAAGTTAAAGTTAAAGTTAATGTTAAAGTTAAAGGTAAAGTTAAAGTTAAAGCTAAAGTTAAATTTAAAGTCAAAGTTAAAGTTAAATTTAAAGTTAAAGTTAAAGTTAAAGTAAAGTTAAAATTAAAGTTAAAGTTAAATTTAAAGTTAAAGTTAAAGTTAAAGTTAAATTTTAAGTTAAAGTTAATGTTAAAGTTAAAGTTAAAGGTAAAGTTAAAGTTAAAGTTAAAATTAAAGTTAAAGTTAATAAAGTTAAAGTTAAAGTTAAAATTAAAGTTATAGTTAAAGTTACAGTTAAAGTTAAAGTTAAAGTTAAAGTTAAAGTTAAAGTTAATAAAGTTAAAGTTAAAGTTAAAGTGAAAGTGAATGTTAAAGTTACCTGCAGAGGATATCAAGTCTCAAAGGTATGTTTCCTATTTCATTTACCATAATAATATAATTTCAATTATAAATATTCTTGAATAACCTATGTATGTACATATCTTGTAAGATAATAATAAAAATTGTTTAACCAATATTAACTTCTCATTTATTCAATAAAAGTAAAAAATTTGTTTTCTTATCGGTCACCACGCTTAAAAAGTGTAACTTGAGTTAATATCAAAGACAAAACTTGAATTAATATCAAAGAAAACAAAATGTTGCATAAATATTATAATTGCATAAGTTGATAATATGCAATAGCTTTACCGCGGCAGTCCCCGAGTGCCACGCGTCCTTTTTTTTTAAATAAGGTTTTATTTAAAATTAAATGAAAAGAAACACAAATTTTATAAAAAAATTTAAAAACAAAAAAAAAAACAAAAAAATTCTGCACTTTTTGACGATTGCCAATTTTTGGCGAAAATTTCGTATATTTGCCCCATGTAAAACATCAATAACTTTCCTTGCGTGAATATTCCAAGATGAGACAATTGATGGTAAACTCCTGTGGTATAGAGAAAAAATTAACAAACGGGTATGAAATATTTGACGGTTACCCTGTTTCATATTTTTGCCAATATCTCTAAAACCGGATTTCGGGTATCAACAAAATTTTACCTAAATATTCCCCACATAGATATGTATATCCTGATAAAATTTCAACAGAATCGGTTAAGAAGTGTTAAATATTTCAAGTTAAAATATTTTAGGTTTTCGGGTTTATATTTGTACCAATATCTCCAAAACCAGATCTCGAGTATTAAAACCTTTTTACCTAAACATTCTTCGTTCACATATCTATATGTTATTAAAGTTTCAAAAAAATTGGTAGAAAGGTGTTAAAATAAATGTGTGGCAAACTTTGCAGTAAAAAATATTTGGCGGTTATTCCGTTTTATATTTTTACCGATATCTACAAAACCGTGTCTCGTGTATCAAAAAAGTTTTACATAGCTAACAGCTGCATATATCTCCACATTTTGTTAAAATTTCGATATAATCGGTACAGAAGTGTTGAAATAAATGTATATTTAACATTGCGACCTCAATTTATATATATTTTGCTCGATGTTTTGACTATATCTTTTTGAGGCATTATGTAAGACGAGTAACGGCGATGCACTATAGCTACAATATACCCCTCAATGTTCCTAACAAAAAGATATTTGCGTGATACCATGTTTCAAAAAAAAAATTTTTTCTCCGAAAAAAACCAAAGTTTGGCGGATTTCCCCATATGTATGTAAGTTGTTTTGAAAAATTTTGTTTTGATATCTTTTGGTTTGTATAAACATCTAATTGGTCACCATTAAAAAATATGTTTACATGTTATTGTCAACATTTTTTGCGAAGTCTGATGATTCAAAAATTATTTAAGTTCAATGTTAACTTACTTAATTGAAAACTTTGGAAAAAATTTTCTAAAATAAAGTTTGAAGCAATCCATCTTAAAAATAACAAAATTCTAGTGGAACTAGTGGCTAGTTTCAAAAACCACTGCCTGTCTGTTTTAAATCTTTTGGGTTTTCCAAGAATTTTATGTGTACATACATATACGCATGTATTCTACCTGCTACTGACTGACCACAGTCCTACGACTGTTACACGCGTAGGTAAATCTAAGACGTACATTTGCATATACATAGATAAACATATTCACGCAAACTTTTCCTCCGGTTCTTAGTTGAGGGGCTTTTAATCGATTATGTATATGTCAGTTATGTTACCTCGGATTAAGGTAACAAAAAAATATATGACTTATCTTGTTTGGTTGATTTTCCGACAGGGTGGATTTTCGTTCGAAAATCGACACTGATGATGGCACAACGCCGAAACCGGTTTGTCTCAAAACCAAATTTGACAAGGGATGACGGAAAATCGTTCCAATATACATCATCAAAAAAAAAAAATGTTTTTAGTAGGAGAGCGTGCCCGCATTTATTGAAGTCAAATATAAACTTAAACTAGTGATTACAAGTATTTGGTTTTTATAGTTATAAATTGCTCACTTAACAAAAATGCTTAATATTAAATTGTTTACTTAAGAATGTTTTTTATATCATGTAGCAGACGCAATAGTTAAATTGTTTTGCAAATATTTCCTGTTTACTAAATTTTGGCTATTACTGTTGATGCGACGATTATTGACTTTGGTCAAAATCGGTGCATGTGTTAAATCAGCAATTATTGCATAAAAATTAATAAAGCTCGTGTTAACTAATTGGAACGCAATTTCCTGTTTACTAGGTTTAGCTATTGTTGATGCGGCGATTATTGACTTTAGTCAAAAATCGGTACAAGTGTTAAGTCAGCTATTGTTGGGTGAAAATTAACAAAGCTCGTGTTAACTCTTCCCCTCTTAAGTCGATTTCCCTCAATCGGCACAAATTTTACAAAGAAAAAGGACGTGTGGCACTCGGGGACTGCCGCGGTAAAGCTATTGCATATTATCAACTTATGCACTTATAATATTTATGCAACATTTTGTTTTCTTTGATATTAATTCAAGTTTTGTCTTTGATATTAATTCAAGTTACAATTTTTAAGCGTGGTGACCGATAAGAAAACAAATTTTTTACTTTTTTGAATAAATGAGAAGTTAATATTGGTTAAACAATGTTTATTATAATCTTACAAGATATGCACATACATAGGTTATTCAGGAATATTTATAATTGAAATTATAGGATTATGGTAACTTAAATAGGAAACATACGTTTGAGACTTGATATCCTCTGCAGGTAACTTTAACATTCACTTTCACTTTAACTTTAAATTTAACTTTAACTTTAACTTTAGCTTTAACTTTAACTTTAACTTTATTTTTATACTCAGTTGAGCAGAGCTCACAGAGTATATTAACTGTGATTGGATAACGGTTGGCTGTACAGGTATAAATGAATCGAGATAGATATAGACTTCCATATATCAAAATCATCAGGATCGAAAAAAAATTTGATTGAGCCATGTCCGTCCGTTAACACGATAACTTGAGTAAATTTTGAGGTATCTTGATGAAATTTGGTATGTATGTTTCTGAGCAGTCATCTCAGATCGCTATTTAAAATGAACAATATCGGACTATAGCCACGCCCACTTTTTCGATATCGAAAATTCCGAAAAACCGAAAAAGTGCGATAATGCATTACCAAAGACAGATAAAGCGATGAAATTTGGTAGGTGAGTTGAACTTATGACGCAGAATAGAAAATTATTAAAATTTTGGACAATGGGCGTGGCACCGCCCACTTTTAAAAGAAGGTAATTAAAAAATTTTGCAAGCTGTAATTTGGCAGTCGTTGAAGATGTAATGATGAAATTTGGCAGGAACGTTACCCCTATTACTATATGTATGCTTAATAAAAATTAGCAAAATCGGAGAACGACCACGCCCAGTTTAAAAAAAAAATTCTTTTTAAAGTCAAATTTTAACAAAAAATTTAATATCTTTACAGTATATAAGTAAATTATGTCAACATTCAACTCCAGTAGTGATATAGTGCAACAAAATGCAAAAATAAAAGAAAATTTCAAAATTGGAGTGGCTCCGCCCTTTTTCTTTTAATTTGTCTAGGATACTTTTAATGCCATAATTCGAACAAAAATTTACCAATCCTTGTGAAATTTGGTAGGGGATTAGATTCTGGGACGATAACATATTTCTGTGAAAAAGGGCGAAATCGGTTGAAGCCACGCCCAGTTTTTATACACAGTCGACCGTCTGTCCTTCCGCTTGGCCGTTAAACCAATAACTTGAGCAAAAATCGATATATTTTTTACTAAACTCAGCTCACGTACTTACCTGTACTCACTTTGTATTGGTATAAAAAATGGTCGAAATCCGACTATGACCACGACCACTTTTTCGATATCGAAAATTACCAAAAACGAAAAAAATGCCATAATTCTATACCAAATACGAAAAAAGGGATGAAACATGGTATTTGGATTGGTTTATTGACGCAAAATATAACTTTAGAAAAAAACTTTGTAAAATTAGTGTGACACCTACCATATTAAGTAGAATGAAATGAAAAAGTTCTGCAGGGTGAAATAAAAAACCCTTCAAATCTTGGCAGGAATACTGTTCGTGGTATTATATATATAAATAAATTAGCGGTATCCAACAGATGATGTTCTGGGCCACCCTGGTCCACATTTTGGTCGATATCTGAAAAACGCCTTCACATATACAACTACCACCACTCCCTTTTAAAAGCCTCATTAATACCTTTAATTTGATACCCATATAGTACAAACACATTATAGAGTCACCCCTGACCCCAGCAGATTAGGGGATCAGAATATACCCGCGGTAGGTATGCCTGTCGTAAGAGGCGACTAAAATACCAGATTCAAAGGGCTGTGTAGCGCAACCTTTTAGGTTGCCAGCGCAATATATAGCTTCTCCAAACCCAATTGTCAACCTCACCTATCCGCGGCGAATCCAGTTTCACTAACAGACGAGGCTCTGGCGACCCCAAGCTCCTCATGGAACTTGGGGGTAGGGAGGGAGGGAATGGCCTGAAGGTTTAATGTGGCCACATAAATCGTTCCCGAGATGGTCGGGCTAGCACCTTAATGGTGCTGTGGTACCGGAGCGTACCGGATTTGTATCCGGCAAAGGACCATCACATCGATAACACTCCCCAAAGCCTTCGGTGAGCAACCTTATCGCTACAACAACAACAACAGAGTCACCCCTGGTCCACCTTTATGGCGATATATCTAAAAGGCGTCCACCTATAGAACTAAGCCCCACGCCCTTTTAAAATAATCATTAACACCATTCATTTGATACCCATATCGTACAAACATATTTTACAGTCACCCCTGGTTCACCTTTATGGCGATATCTCGAAAAGGCGACCACCTATAGAACTAAGGCCCACTCCCTTTTAAAATGCTCATCAACCCCTTTCATTTGATACCCATATCGTACAAACAAATTCTAGGGTCACCCCTGGTCCACCTTTATGGCGATATCTCGAAACGGCGTCCACCTATGGAACTAAGGATCACTCCCTTTTAAAATACTCATTAACACCTTTCATTTGATACCCCTATCGTACAAAAAAATTCTAGGGTCACCCCTGGTCCACCTTTGTGCCGATATCTCGAAAAGGCGACCACTATACAACTACCACCTCTCCATTTTAAAACCGTCATTAACACCTTTAATTTGATACCCATATCGTACAAACGCATTGTAGAGTCACCCATGGTCCACCTTTATGGCGATAACTCGAAAAGACGTCCACCTATAGAACTAAGGGCCACTCCCTTTTAAAATACACATTAACACCTTTCGTTTGATACCCATATTGTACAATCGCATTCTAGAGTTACCCCTGGTCCACCTTTATGCCGGTATCTCGAAAAGGCGACCACCTATACAACTACCACCACTCCCTTTAAAAACCCTCATTAATATCTTTAATTTGATACCCATATCGTACAAACACATTCTAGAGTCACCCCTGGTCCAACTTTATGGCGATATCTCGAAAAGGCGTCCACCTATAGAACTAAGCCCCACGCCCTTCTAAAATACTCATTAACACCTTTCGTTTGATAGCCATATTGTACAAACGCATTCTTGAGGCACCTCTGGTCCACCTTTATGGCGATATCTCGAAAAGAAGTCCACCTATAGAACTAAGGCCCACTCCCTTTTAAAATACTCATAACACCTTTCATTTGATACCCATATCGTACAAACAAATTCTAGAGTCACCCCTGGTCCACCTTTATGGCGATAACTCGAAAAGGCGTCACCCTATAGAACTAAGGCGCACGCCCTTTTAAAATACTCTTTAACACCTTTCATTTGATACCCATATCGTACAAACAAATTCTAGAGTCAGCCCTGGTCCCCCTTTATGGCGATATCCCTAAATGGCGTCCACCTATAGAACCATGTCCCTCTTAAAATACTCTTTAATACCATCCATTTGATACACATTTCATACAAACACATTCCAGGGTTACCCTAGGTTCATTTTCCTACATGGTAATTTTCCCTTACTTTGTCTCCATAGCTCTCAACTGAGTATGTAATGTTCGGTTACAACCGAATTTAGCCTTCCTTACTTGCTAGCTTTAACTTTAACTTTCACTTTAACTTTAACATTCACTTTAACTTTAACGTTAACGTTAACTTTAACTTTAACTTTAACTTTAACTTTAACTTTAATTTTAACTTTAACTTTAACTTTAACTTTAACTTTCACTTTAACTTTATTTTTAACTTTAACTTTAACTTTCACTTTAACTTTAACTTTAACTTTCACTTTAACTTTCACTTTAACTTTAACTTTATGATAGAGATCCAATTTTATGTATTTGGCCTGTTGCTAACACCGAACTTTTTTCGAACCTTTTTTGATACATATCCGTTACGTTTTTTTTTTATTTAGGCGCCAAGCCCGCGTTAAAATCTATGCAATAGCTTAAAAATTATATAGTAACTTGTAAATATGGGTTTTTAGGTACGTCTGCTACACGTTCCGTAGTTACGTGGAATTTTTTTTTTATTTTTATTGTAGAAAATTAGAGTGGCCATAACGATAATGGTAATAATTATTTTATTAGTACTTATGCTAATTACGTGTTTTGTTATATTAACTTTTACTAGCAACTGGATGTCGCTCTTATGCTCTAAATGGCTTACATATATATATATAAAGTCTCAAGTTTTAGATTTAGATTTGTTTCGTTACTATCTTTGATATTAGTTATTAGGTTCGGTAGAAAAAATGTATCGTAACTTCTTAGGCTTAGATTGCTGTAGGTTATGTTGTATATTACAATTCTACAGTTTTAAAATTTTATTAGGAATGTGCCTTTTTGCATAAATTTTAGTTTACTGCAATCGTGAGATATATTTCCATTAAAGTGTTTTAGTATTAATATTCCTGGTTCAACTTCTATAACTGCGGGTTTCGTTAGATATTTCAATTTACATTGAGCTTCCCTGAATTCTAAAATGTTATAAGACATTCGTCATTTTTCTTGATCAAATTTTTCTCCAAGTTATTTTTTACGTCTGAACTGTATATATAATTTTTATCATCTACGAGCACTTCAATTAACGCATGATTTGATAACTTTTTTAATTTTATTTGTCATTCCAGGAAAATAATACCTTTCCAAAACTTGTGTTTTATTATACTCAGCTGAGCAGAGCTCACAGAGTATATTAACTTTGTCCGCATAACGGTAATCCGTAACGGCATAAACTAATCGAGATAGATATAGACTTCTATATATAATGCTCTGGGCGAAAAAAGAAATTCATTTAGCCATGTCCGTCCGTCCGTAAACACGATAACTTGAGCAAATTTTGAGGTATCTTGATGAAATTTTGTACGTAGGTTCCTGGGTGCGTTGACCTTATGACGCCAAATAGAAAATTTGTAAAATTTTGGACAATGGGCGTGGCACCGCCTACTTTTAAAAGAAGGAAATTCAAAAGTTTTGCAAGCTGTAATTTGGCAGTCGTTGAAGATAACATGTGAAATGTGGCAGGCACGTTACTCCTATTACTATATGTGTGCCAAATAAAAATTAGCAAAATCGGATGACGAACACGCCCACTTTAAAAAAAAAATGATCAAAGTCAAATTTTAAAAAAATATTTAATATCTTTACAGCATATAAGTAAATTATGTCAACATTCAACTCCAGTAATGATATGGTGCAACCAAATACAAATATAAACCGTGGCTCCGCCCTTTTTCATTTAATTCGTCTAGAATACTTTTAAGGCAACAAGTCGAACAAAAATTTACCAATCCTTGTGAAATTTGGTAGGTGCATAGATTCTATGACGATAACTATTTTCTGTGAAAATGAGTGAAATCGGTTAAAGCCACGCCCAGTTTTTATACACAGTCGACCGTCTGTCCTTCCGCTCAGCCGTTAACACGATAACTTTAGCAAAAATCGATATATCTGTACTAACCTTTGTTCACGTACTTATCTGAACTCACTTTGTCTTGGTATAAAAAATGGCCGAAATCCGACTATGACCACGCCCAATTTTTCGATATCGAAAATTACGAAAAATGAAAAAAATGACATACCAAATATAAAAAAAGAGATGAAACATGGTAATTGGATTGGTTTACTGACGCTAAATATAACTTTAGAAAAATCTTTGGAAAATGGGTGTGACACCTACCATATTAAGTAGAAGAAAATGAAAAAGTTCTGCAGGGCTAAACCAAAAGCCCTTGGAATCTTGGCAGGAATACTGTTCGTGGTATGACATATATAAATAAATTAGCGGTACCCGACAGATGATGTTCTGGGTCACCCTGGTCCACACTTTGGTCGATAACTCGAAACGCCTTCACATATACAACTAAGGGCCATTCTCTTTTAAAACCCTCAATAATACCTTTAATTTGATATCCATATCGTACAACACACATTCTAGAGTCAGCCCTGGTCCACCTTTATGGCGATATCCTGAAATTGCATCCACCTATAGAAATATGGCGCACTCCCTTTTAAAATACTCTTTAATACCTTCCATTTGAAACCCATGTCATACATACACATTCCAGTGTTACCCTAGGTTCATTTTGCTAAATGGTGATTTTCCCTTATTTTGTCTGCAAAGCTCTCAGCTGAGTATGTAATGCTCGGTTACACCCGAACTTAGCCTTCCTTACTTGTTTTCTTTACTATTCCTGTGGGCTCTATTATGTGTCATAATAATAATTTCCTCCAGCTCTTTTTCATTTGTTATGTTCTGAACCTCTACCTGTGTAAACCTGATGGGGTATTTGCTGAAATGTATTGGGTATTATAATTCCTGTATTTTTCGCATTATGAGTTCCTGCATTTTAATGCAGTTTATTACTGATGGGTTGAGGTATGTCTTGAGGATTGAGATAAGCGTTTGATGAGAGAGTTCTGGTTCTTTAATTATATGCTTATGGTATGTTGGAAATATTATTTTAAAATGGTAAGAGGAAACTTCGTCGTTTTAAGGAAATATTTGATTTTTGAAAGCGATAATAGACACTTATAAGATTATGAGATTAACTGTCATCTGAATTTGTTGCCATAGACAAAGTGTTAACCTGTCTTTCATTATGTGGTATTCTTGGTAGGGCGTCGGCCACTACATTTTGTTTGCCTGGCTTATAAAATAGCTCGTAAGAGAATTCCTCGAGAACTGCCTTCCATCTTTTCATTTTTGAGTTATTATTTTTATTGCTAAGTGCGCATGTGAGCGGCTGGTGGTCGGTAAAAATGTCCACCTTGGCCGATCCATCCAAAAAAATTATGGCAAACATTTCTTTTTCGTTAGCTGCGTAATGTTCCTCAGCCTTACTTAAGATTCTTGAAATGAAAGCCAATGGCTTAGAATCTTGGATAGTACGGCTCCGAGAGCAAATTTGGAGGCGTCTGTTACTAGCTGAAAGCTTTTATTGTAATCGGGATATGCAAGTACGATATCCTCGGAAGTAAGCGAGAGTTTTATATTGTTGAAGACCTTTTTTTTGGATATTCTACCTTCTTCCCCTCTTAGAAGAGATGTTAGGGGTTTTGCTAACTTTGCGTAGTCTTTTATGAATCTACGATAATATCCTGACATGCCAAGGAAACTTCGAAGCTCTTTTAAAGTTGTGGGTTGCGGAAAATTTGTAATTGATGCGACCTTCGCGGGATTTGTTCTAATACCATTTGGAGATAAAACATATCCCAGGAACTCGACTTTTTTCTTAAAAACTTACACTTGTCCAACTGGACTTTCATGCTGGCCTCTTCTGGGGTTGCAAATAGTTTCCTAATGTGATTGAGGTGTTCATCCTCAGTTCTACTGAAGATGATTATGTCATCGATATAGACGTAGCAGTACTTTGTTATATGCTCGCGAAGTATGTCGTCTAAAGCTCGTTAGGAAATGGAGGGAGCGTTTTTAAGCCCGAACGGCAAACGAGTTAATTTGTATTTGCCACCTTTTATTGAGAATGTGGTTTTTTCGATGTCAGATTCCTTTAAAGTAATCTGGTGAAATCCGCTTTTCAAGTCTAAAGCGGAGAAAAGTTTACTTTCTCCAAGGTTTGAAATTACTTCCGATATTTCGGGTATAGGGTATTTATCGGCCATTGTAACTGAATTCAATTTTCTATAGTCTCTGACCATGCGATATTGTTTATTACCTCCTGAGTCTGGTTTTTTAGGTACGACCCATATGGGTGAATTATACGGGGATCGGGATGGCCTTACGATACCATCATTCAGTAATTTCTTTACTTGTGATTCTATCTCGCCTTTTGGCGACGCTGGGTACGGATAGAATTTGGAATATACAGGAGAGTTAGTTTGTGTACTGATCTGTCCCATAACCTTCGTAGTGTGAGTAAGCTTTTCGTCGGGTTTGGAGAAAAGATTGGGATATGTATTCACAATATCCTTCATAATATTTTTTTGTTTGGGAGATAAGCCCTCCTCTTTTATATTTATTTCGTTGACGCTGTGCGAATCCTGCTGCTTAAGTCTGACCATACGGCCATTTTTTTAAAACAATTTTGTTTTCTGCTGCATATATTACTGCTCCTAGTGCTCTAATTGTGTCGTTTCCCAGAATGGCATCGAATGATTTTAATAAGGGCATTAGGTAGAACTTAATTTTTCCCCCTGTGTTAAAGAGATTCACATAAGTGTGTCCGTTATCTTAACATCTCCTACAATTGATTTTGCATGAAAAGCTTTTTTGTTTTGAATTCGCTTCCTTGCTAAATTCGGTTTTACGTAATTTTTGTTTGAGCCTGTGTCCAGCAGAAATTTTAGGATACTTCTGCTCTCCGTCCTTACTTCAATGTATGGGAGCGAAGAGCTAATTATGCTAAACAAGTAAGGAAGGCTAAGTTCGGGTGTAACCGAACATTACATACCCAGTTGAGAGCTATGGAGACAAAATAAGGGAAAATCACCATGTAGGAAAATGAACCTAGGTTAACCCTGGAATGTGTTGTTTGTACGATATGGGTATCAAATGAAAGGTGGTAATGAATATTTTAAAAGGGCGTGGGCCTTATTTCTATAGGTGGACGCCTTTTCGAGATATCGCTATAAAGGTGGACCAGGGGTGACTCTAGAATTTGTTTGTCCGATATGGGTATCAAATGAAAGGTGTTAATGAGTATTTTAAAAGGGAGGGGGCCTTAGTTCTATAAGTGGACGGCTTTTCGAGATATCGCCATAAAGGTGGACCAGGGGTGACTCTAGAATTTGCTTGTACGATATGGGTATCAAATGAAAGGTGCTAATGGGTATTTTGAAAGGGAGTGGGCTTTAGTTCTATTGGTGTACGCCTTTTCGATATATCGCCATAAAGGTGGACCAGGGGTCACACTAGAATTTGTTTGTACGATATGGGTATCAAATGAAAGGTGTTAATGAGTATTTTAAAAGGGAGTGGGCCTTAGTTCTATAGGTGGACGCTTTTTCGAGATATCGCCATAAAGGTGGACCAGGGGTGACTCTAGAATTTGTTTGTACGACATGGGTATCAAATGAAAGGTGTTAATGAGTACTTTAAAAGGGAGTGGGCCCTAGCTCTATAGGTGGACGCCTTTTAGGGATATCGTTATAAAGGTGGACCAGGGGTGACTCTAGAATGCGTTTGTACAATATGGGTGTCAAACGAAAGGTGTTAATGAGTGTTTTAAAAGGGAGTGGGCCTTAGCTCTATAGGTGGACGCCTTTTCGGGATATCGTTATAAAGGTGGACAAGGGGTGACTCTAGAATGCGTTTGTACAATATGGTTGTCAAACGAAAGGTGTTAATGAGTGTTTTAAAAGGGAGTGGGCCTTAGTTTTATAGGTGGAGGCCTTTTCGAGATATCGCCATAAAGGTGGACCAGGGATGACTCTAGAATGCGTTTGTACACTATGGGTGTCAAACGAAAGGTGTTAATGAGTATTTTAAAAGGGAGTGGGCCTTAGTTCTATAGGTGGACGCTTTTTCGAGATATCACCATAAAGGTGGACCGGGGATGACTCTAGAATGCGTCTATACAATACGGGTATCAAACGAAAGGTGGTAATGAAGATTTTAAAAGGGAGTGGGCCTTAGTTCTATGGGTGGACGCCTTTTCGAAATATCGATATAAAGGTGGACCAGGAGTGACTCTAGAATTTGTTTGTACGATATGGGTATCAAATGAAAGGTGTTAATGAGTATTTTAAAAGGGAGTGGGCCTTAGTTCTATAGGTGGACGCCTTTTCGGGATATAGTTATAAAGGTGGACCAGGCTTGACTCTAGAATGCGTTTGTACTTTATGAGTATCAAACAAAAGGTGATAATGAGTATTTTAAAAGGCAGTGGGCCTTAGTTCTATAGGTGGACGCCTTTTCGATATATCGCCATAAAGGTGGACCAGGGGTGACTCTATAATGTGTTTTTACAATATGGGTGTCAAACGAAAGGTGTTAATGAGTGTTTTAAAAGGGAGTGAGCCTTAGTTCTATAGGTGGACGCTTTTTCGAGATATCGCCATAAAGGTGGACCGGGGATGACTCTAGACTGCGTCTATACAATATGGGTATCAAATGAAAGGTGTTAATGAGTATTTTAAAAGGGAGTGGGCCTTAGTTCTATAGGTGGACGCCTTTTCGAGATATCGCCATAAAGATGGACCAGGGGTCATACTAGAATTTGTTTGTACGATATGGGTATCAAACGAAAGGTGGTAATAAGTATTTTAAAAGGGAGTGGGCCTTAGTTCTATAGGTGGAAGCCTTTTCGGGATATCGTTATAAAGGTGGACCACGGGTGACTCTAGAATGCGTTTGTACAATATGGGTGTCAAACGAAAGGTGTTAATGAGTGTTTTAAAAGGGAGTGGGCCTTAGCTCTATAGGTGGACGCCTTTTCGGGATATCGTTATAAAGGTGGACAAGGGGTGACTCTAGAATGCGTTTGTACAATATGGTTGTCAAACGAAAGGTGTTAATGAGTGTTTTAAAAGGGAGTGGGCCTTAGTTTTATAGGTGGAGGCCTTTTCGAGATATCGCCATAAAGGTGGACCAGGGATGACTCTAGAATGCGTTTGTACACTATGGGTGTCAAACGAAAGGTGTTAATGAGTATTTTAAAAGGGAGTGGGCCTTAGTTCTATAGGTGGACGCTTTTTCGAGATATCACCATAAAGGTGGACCGGGGATGACTCTAGAATGCGTCTATACAATACGGGTATCAAACGAAAGGTGGTAATGAAGATTTTAAAAGGGAGTGGGCCTTAGTTCTATGGGTGGACGCCTTTTCGAAATATCGATATAAAGGTGGACCAGGAGTGACTCTAGAATTTGTTTGTACGATATGGGTATCAAATGAAAGGTGTTAATGAGTATTTTAAAAGGGAGTGGGCCTCAGTTCTATAGGTGGACGCCTTTTCGGGATATCGCCATAAAGGTGGACCAGGGGTGACTCAAGAATTTGTTTGTACGATATGTGTATCAAATGAAAGGTGTTAATTAGTATTTTAAAATGGAGTGGGCCTTACTTTTATAGGTGCACGCCTTTTCGAGATATCGCCATAAAGGTGGACCGGGGATGACTCTAGAATGCGTCTATACAATATGGGTATCAAACGAAATGTGGTAATGAGGATTTTAAAAGGGAGTGGGCCTTAGTTCTATGGGTGGACGCCTTTTCGAAATATCGATATAAAGGTGGACCAGGGGTGACTCTAGAATTTGTTTGTACGATATGGGTATCAAATGAAAGGTGTTAATGAGTATTTTAAAAGGGAGTGGGCCTTAGTTCTATAGGTGGACGCCTTTTCGGGATATAGTTATAAAGGTGGACCACGGGTGACTCTAGAATGCGTTTGTACAATATGGGTGTCAAACGAAAGGTGTTAATGAGTGTTTTAAAAGGGAGTGGGCCTTAGCTCTATAGGTGGACGCCTTTTCGGGATATCGTTATAAAGGTGGACCAGGGGTGACTCAAGAATTTGTTTGTACGATATGTGTATCAAATGAAAGGTGTTAATTAGTATTTTAAAATGGAGTGGGCCTTACTTTTATAGGTGCACGCCTTTTCGAGATATCGCCATAAAGGTGGACCGGGGATGACTCTAGAATGCGTCTATACAATATGGGTATCAAACGAAATGTGGTAATGAGGATTTTAAAAGGGAGTGGGCCTTAGTTCTATGGGTGGACGCCTTTTCGAAATATCGATATAAAGGTGGACCAGGGGTGACTCTAGAATTTGTTTGTACGATATGGGTATCAAATGAAAGGTGTTAATGAGTATTTTAAAAGGGAGTGGGCCTTAGTTCTATAGGTGGACGCCTTTTCGGGATATAGTTATAAAGGTGGACCACGGGTGACTCTAGAATGCGTTTGTACACTATGGGTGTCAAACGAAAGGTGTTAATGAGTATTTTAAAAGGGAGTGGGCCTTAGTTCTATAGGTGGACGCTTTTTCGAGATATCACCATAAAGGTGGACCGGGGATGACTCTAGAATGCGTCTATACAATACGGGTATCAAACGAAAGGTGGTAATGAAGATTTTAAAAGGGAGTGGGCCTTAGTTCTATGGGTGGACGCCTTTTCGAAATATCGAAATAAAGGTGGACCAGGAGTGACTCTAGAATTTGTTTGTACGATATGGGTATCAAATGAAAGGTGTTAATGAGTATTTTAAAAGGCAGTGGGCCTTAGTTCTATAGGTGGACGCCTTTTCGAGATATCGCCATAAAGGTGGACCAGGGGTGACTCAAGAATTTGTTTGTACGATATGTGTATCAAATGAAAGGTGTTAATTAGTATTTTAAAATGGAGTGGGCCTTACTTTTATAGGTGCACGCCTTTTCGAGATATCGCCATAAAGGTGGACCGGGGATGACTCTAGAATGCGTCTATACAATATGGGTATCAAACGAAATGTGGTAATGAGGATTTTAAAAGGGAGTGGGCCTTAGTTCTATGGGTGGACGCCTTTTCGAAATATCGATATAAAGGTGGACCAGGGGTGACTCTAGAATTTGTTTGTACGATATGGGTATCAAATGAAAGGTGTTAATGAGTATTTTAAAAGGGAGTGGGCCTTAGTTCTATAGGTGGACGCCTTTTCGGGATATAGTTATAAAGGTGGACCAGGGTTGACTCTAGAATGCGTTTGTACATTATGAGTATCAAACGAAAGGTGATAATGGGTGTTTTAAAAGGGAGTGGGCCTTAGTTCTATAGGTGGACGCCTTTTCGATATATCGCCATAAAGGTGGACCAGGGGTGACTCTATAATGTGTTTGTACAATATGGGTGTCAAATTAAAGGTATTAATAACGATTATAAAAGGGAGTGGTGGTAGTTGTATATGTGAAAGCGTTTTCGAGATTTCGCCTAAAATGTGGACCAGGGTGACCCAGAACATCATCTGTCGGGTACCGCTAATTTATTTATATATGTAATACTCCGAACAGTATTCCTGCCATAATTCCAAGGGCTTTCGATTTCGCCCTGCAGAACTTTTTCATTTTCTTCTACTTAATATGGTAGGTCTCACTCCCGTTTTACAAAGTTTTTTTCTAAAGTTATATTTTGCGTCAATAAACCAATGAATATACCATGTTTCATCCCTTTTTTCGTATTTGGTATAGAATTATGGCATTTTTTTCATTTTTCGTAATTTTCGAAATCGAAAAAGTGGGCGTGGTCATAGTCGGATTTCGGCAATTTTTTATACCAATACAAAGTGTGTTCAGATAATTATGTGAACTGAGTTTAGTAAAGATATATCGATTTTTGCTCAAGTTATCGTGTTAACGGCCGAGCGGAAGGACAGACGATCTACTGTGTATAAAAACTGGGTGTGGCTTCAAACCGATTTCGCCCCTTTTCACAGAAAATAGTTACCGTCCTAGAATCTAAGCCCCTACCAAATTTCACAAGGATTGGTAAATATTTGTTCGACTTATGGCATTAAATGTATCCTAGACAAATCAAATGAAAAAGGGGCGAAGCCACGCCCATTTTGAAATTTTCTTTTGTTTTTGTATTTTGTTGCACCATATCATTACTGGAGTTGAATGTTGACATAATTTACTTATATACTGTAAAGATATTAAATTTTTTGTAAAAATTTCACTAAAAAAAAAAATTTTTTTTTTTTAAAGTGGGCGTGGTCGTTCTCCGATTTTGTTAATTTTTATAAAGCATACATATAGTAATACAAGTAACGTTCCTGCCAAATTTCATCATTATATCTTCAACGACTGCCAAATTACAGCTTGCAAAACTTCTAAATTACCTTCTTTTAAAAGTGGGCGGTGCCACGCCAATTGTCAAACATTTTTACTTATTTTCTATTCTGCGTCATAAGTTCAACCCACCTACCAAGTTTCATCGCTTTATCCGTCTTTGGTAATGAATTGTCGCACTTTTTCGATTTTTCGAAATTTGCGATATCGAAAAAGTGGGCGTGCTTATAGTCCGATATCATTAATTTTAAATAGCGATCTGAGATGAGTGCCCAGGAACCTACGTACCAAATTTCGTCAAGATACCTCAAAATTTACTCAAGTTATCGTGTTAACGGCTGACGGGCGGACGGACATGGCTCAATCAAATTTTTTTTCGATACTGATGATTTTGATATATGGAAGTCTATATCTATCTTGATTCCTTTATACCTGTACAACCAACCGTTATCCAATCAAAGTTAATATACTCTTTGAGCTCTGCTCAACTGAGTATAAAAATGGACATCATTGTATTCAGCAACTTCTTCTACGACCTCGTCTTTGTATAGGTTACCTTCACTTGACGTATCTATATGAAACGTCCTTTGGTTTTTGGTGGGTGGCTGGTTGTTGACCGATTGTGGTGTTCTTTTACCCTGAAACTGGTTCTGAGGTGGTTTGTTGATATAATTAATTCGCCGTGAATGTAGGCTGTGGTCTACCTCCATTGGCTCCGGTTTTGGTTGAGGTTTCGGTGGCCTTGGAGGAGTACTCATACCCTGAATTTGGTTAGAGAACTGTGGTTTGGCGCTGCATCTTGGTTGATTGGTTTGTGGCTCGTGAGCTTTTTTTTTTTTTTTTTTTTTTGCGGGGAGGCTGAAAAATGCCTAATGCACCATAATTGCTGCGCAGCAACCGTGTGTCCGTAGACTAAAAAACAGGCCCGTTCTGGAACCGTCGCCCACCCCGGCACCACTTTCGCATAACTTCAGGGTGGCGTTACATATTTCTCATTTTTTAAGAGCCTACTGTTGTCCCTGCGTCCACGTTCCCGCTATTTGCTCTGAGTGTCCATTTCATCGCCACTGCTTCGCATGCGCATTTCTCTGCGCTCCCTCTCAGCATCCATCAGGCGTGTCATTACTATAAATGCCATTTTGCTCACTGCAGTGCAGCATTCTTTCCTGCTGCATATATGTGAAACTAAATTTCTCGTGGTAGGTTCCTCCCCATAGACTCCATGCAAGGTGAGTCTTTCTTCGTGGAAACGGGGGCAGTAGAACATGACGTGTTCTGCGTTTTCTAACTCTGTGGTACACATTGGGCAATGAGGATCTTCCTCTATCCTACGCTTCCATAAATACTCTTTGAAACCGCCATGTCCACTCATTATCTGCGTGAGATGGTAGTTCAGTTCGCCGTGCTTCCGCTCATTCCATTGAGCTACGTTCCAAACTAGTGTGAAAGTCCAACGCCCTTTACTCGAGGCCTCCCACCGTTCTTGCCACTTAGCTATTGTTTGTGTCCTTGCTCTTTTCTTGTCTTCTTCAGATGGTCGCTCGATATTAGTGTTATACAGATCGGCCATTTCGCTTGCCAGTAAGTCCACTGGGATTTTCCGGGTTAGCACCAGGATCGTGTCGTCGGACACCGTCCGATAAGCACTTGCTATTCTTAAAGAAGCAAGTCGGTACACTGCTAATATATATTTTTGATGGGTCTGTTTAGATCCGTACCACACTGGTGCTGCGTATAGTATTATTGAGCTGGTTACTGTGGACAATAGCTGACGTATAGCTTCGCTCGGACCACCAATGTTAGGCATTATTCGCATAAGTGATCCATTAACTTTGGTAATTTTCTCCCCCACCGCTCTGAAGTGCTCTTTGAAAGTTAACTTAGAGTCAATGTGCACTCCTAAGTATTTTAAGGAATCCTTTGAGGTGATTTGATGATCCCCGACAGTTAAGACTAACTCGTTCGCCGACCGTTTGGAGCTTACTAATACCACTTCCGTCTTTTGGCTAGCCAACTCCAGTCCTGTATTGGTCAGCCATTCCTTTATTCTTGCTACGGCGTCATTACATAATGCTTGAAGCAGGTCCAGTTTCTTGGCCACTACTACCACTGCAATATCATCAGCATATCCCACAATTTGCGTGTTTTCTGGTAGATCAATCTTTAGCACCCCGTCATACATTACATTCCAAAGCGTTGGACCGAGAACAGATCCCTGTGGGACGCCTCCTGTGATTTTGTACTAGTTAGCTCCTTGATCCGTGTCAAAAAGAAGTACTCTGTCTTTAAGATAGCTATCTATAATTCTGCGTAAGTAAGCTGGAGTGCCGAAGCTTTCCAGCGCTGCCATTATCTGCATCCAGTTCGCAGTGTTAAAAGCATTCTTGATGTCCAACATAATCAGTGCACAGAACTTCCTTTTATTTTGGCCTCCAGAGATAGCTTCTCTAGCTATATTGACGACTGTTTGTATTGCATCTACGGTGGATCTTGATTTGCGAAATCCATATTGACTATTCGATAAGCCACCTGGTCTTTCTAGAGTCAGCTGTAGGCGCTCACTAATTATACGCTCGAAAATCTTCCCTAGGGAATCCAGCATACAAAGTGGCCTATATGAGGATGGTTGGTCCGGCTGTTTACCACGTTTCAGCAATAGGACAAGTCTTTGTCGTTTCCACGGGCGAGGGAACACGCCTTCTTGCATACAGGCATTAAAAAGATCAGTAAATAATGTAGCCCTAGTTGTAATCGCGGCTTTCAGGGCTATGTTTGGTACTTCGTCGGGTCCTGGGGATTTGTTATCAGCAACACTTTTTGCAGCTTCCAGCACCTCTTGCTCTGTAATTTGCGGAATTTCCGTACTTTCTAGATCCTCGCTTGGAAAAGTCCAGCGATCTTGTGCCGGGAAAAGTGTTTCAACAATAATATTCATCAGTATCGGGCACGTAGGTTGCTGTGATATCGGTCCTTTAACTTTGGCCATCACAGTTCTGTAGGCTGATCCCCAAGGATCTAGGTCGACATTATCCAGCAGTTCCCTAAAGCATAACTTCTTGCTCTTTTTTATGGCATTTTTAAGTGCCTTTCTTTGTGCGACATAGGTGCTGTTTAGCTCTGCATATCGTGGTGATGAGCGTGCCCTCTGCGCTATTCTTCATGCTTTGTGGCATTTTCTACGCTCTTCCGCAATTTCGTCATTCCACCAATTTACCGGAGTGCGCTGTGCTTTTCCGCGACTTCTGGGCATGGCAGCATCACATGCCATACATAGCAACTTAGTGATTTGAACCGACTGGTCTTCCGCATGCGATTCTCGTACTATGGCGTCCTTCCAGATAATGTCAAATATTTGTGGGTCGAAAAGGTGCTGTTTCCATTTCCTACTTTGTCGATGTCTTGCTGCTACCGTTCGTGGAGTTTCGAGCAGCTCTACGCTAATAGCTTTATGGTCGCTGTGTATGTAGACGTTGCTTATGGACCATTTTGCTCGTCTTGCTATTTCGCTGCTAGCGAAGGTGAGATCTATAATGGATCGTCTGGTACCTGTATCGAAGTTATATATCCCTGGTTCATTTAGGAGTTCTAGCCTCAAAGAAGTAAGACTTTCGAGGAGAACCCTCCCTCTTTCGTTGGTTCGTCTACTTCCCCACACAGATGACCATGCATTGAAGTCTCCACTCGTGGCTCGTGAGCTAGTTGTGGATAGAAAGACTGTTCTTGGGAGGGATAACTTCCCGAATTTGGATATCCTTTTTTAACATTTTGTGCATGATTTGTTCTATAGTTTTGATTGTCTAATTTCATACATAGGTGAAGGGCCTGTGGAAGGTCAGCGGGTTCTCGGATGCTCAGTAATCGTGGTAAGTCCCCATTTAGACCCCTAATGAAGGTGTCAAGTGCCTTATACCTGTATGATTGTGTCATCATGCGCAGAGATTCCTCACTCATTTCCATACATCCTAATTTATTGAGAATTAACGAAAGGTATTTGTAAACCTGTTGGTAGAAGTCGGCAGTGCTCCTGTTACCCTGCACTAGAGTGGTTAATTGATATTCCAAAGTGTAGATATCTCTTTTATCTGCATAATGCATTGCTAGGCATTTGGTAATTATTTATTCCTAATCACGCTAAGGATTCCGTAATACTTCGGAGTTCCCTTTAGTGTTTCGTAAATACTTAGGGCTTCATTCTGTATTACGAACGATAGCTCAGACGAACGATTCGCCTCCAAATTATTTCCTCTAGCAATGGTATTCTTTATCTTTTTCGTTCGGCCTTTACGTTCATTACTTTATGTCAAACAGGAAGGCGAAATCAATAGTCAAATGATATGTTACCATCGTTTAACATAGTGCAAATACACTATCGATTCGTCTCTGAGGCGACACGAATTTTCGTTTCGTAATAGAGAATGAGGCCCTTTTTTTTCCATGAATTGAACTCACCAGGACGACCGGAAAATCTTTTAAGCACTTAACCACGTCCGGAATCTTATCTAAATCTCCCAAGTTACCCCGATGCCTATTTTCAATTGTTTGGTCTATTGCCGAACTGAGAAATGCGTTGGGATTGAGAGTGGCCTGTACTACACTTGGTCCTTGTTGTTTCAAAACATATGTTGCAATATTAGTTATTAGGACCATTAGGTCATCTATGCTTAATTCTTGTCTATCATTTAATGCCTGAGGGGCGGTAGGATTTTGGGAAAGGGCTTGAGGACGGATTAAGTTATTAGGGTTTGCCATTTCGATATTAATGATTACTATTACTTTTTATTTATTTTCTTTCTAGTTAAATATGTTTTTCTTTCCTATTATTATATATATATATGGGGCGGGTCGATTTAAAAATCGCTCATTGCTCTGTGAAAATCGTATTTTAGGGATCAAAATAAGAAACTTTGCCGAAGGAACCATACCTCTAAAACGAATTCTGATGTCCCCCAATTCGGGTCGAACTTTTGGGTAGGGGCAAATTTTGAAAAATCCCACTTTGACCCATTTAGAGTGCTCCAATCGAGTCCAAATGTATGACCGACCCCCACTAACTTTGGAGACCCCACCCACCGATGCCAGTGGCACACCCCCTAGAACCCTCCTGGGGGTTCACCATACAAACATTTAAAAAAATCGCCGGTTTTGCACTTTACATGAAAAAATCAGCTAAATGGCTATGTTTTTTCTTTATTTTTATTCATTTATTTATAATAATATTTATTATTTATTTATAATAATATCTATTTTTTCTCTTAAGAAATTTATTTAGTCATATGTAAATGAAAAAATTGATTTAAGTGAGTTATAGAAAAGAAACTAAAAAAAATTATTGTTTGAAGTCTTTTTTACTTTCAAGTCTTAGCAATTTCGCACGGCTCTCTAATGTCGTCGCCATAACAGCCTCTACATTTCCCGGTATAACCCGTTTGGAAACGCTAGCTAGCAATTGAACATGTCGTTCCGTTCCTTGTATGTGTGATGGAATTTTTGGATCATTAAACGGTGGATCATCTTGATTTAAATATTCTTTCAATGTATCGTACGGAATGCTTCGCGTGAATGGTGGTTCAAATACGATATTTATATCATTCAAATTGATCATTTCCGTATAACTTGTGCAATTAAATTTTATAAACTCTAAGTTCCATTGGCTCGTCAACATCGGTTCGATAGCGTAGAATTTTCTTGATGGCACAGTCGCGCTTTTCTTTGCTATCATCAAACAACATTGATAACAAGATATTTTCCGAATGCGCATAATATTAATTATCTTTAATTACTTGATTGACAATTTTGCGTAAACAAGGTTCTAGAAATCGTGACCAAGCAATGAACTTGAAAAATAATGCACTGCCGTACACGACAGAGCTGTAATACTTGATATTGAAGTACATTGGCACATAACATATAATTATAAATTCAACCAGAATTCTTAAATTTGCATCTGTATTTTCCGTTGTCACATATAATCGCAATAATCTAGCGGCCTTGGTGAGCCACAGAGAATGTACAATTTTCCCTGGTTTGATGTTAGCCAGATCCACCGGAACCACGCCGCTAGAAATTGCATGGGCCATGTCGTATAAGTACTTCGAATCGGTGGAAAATTCAATTTTTTCTGGAGCAGGGGGCATATTTTGCAACTCAATTTTCTGAAAGCCGTCCACCACCTGAAAATATATAATAATAAAAAAACTAAAAATGGTTGACAATTATAATAAATGAGTGATAGCAATAACTTACCGGAAGAGTTTCACAAGTTTCGATTTGACGGCTCAGTTTTCCGGTTGCCGATCTTGGTCCAGTGCAGGTTGATTTATCCAAAGCTTCAAACAAATGCCGAAACGGAAGTTCGTTGAAGTGTAGAAGGCAAACGAATCAATGCAATGGTCTTTTTAACAGAAATTCGAATCGTCGTATAATTCCACCGTGTGGGCCCTGTTTGTTGGCTCACCGTCAATGCATATTCCAATTAATGCATGCATTGATATATTTTTATCGTTGAAAAAACCATTTTATTTGGTTGCTTTGTATTCAGCGGTTTCATGTTCCAGTCTTACGTAACCAATCAATTCAGAATTGGGTTCCCTCAAAATAACAAGATGAGGTTCTTTTACCATCCTAGTATGATACTTCTCATCAATTTTATCTATCGTTAAAGTATCATCTCTTCTGCCATCGAATGAAAACGCTAACAAATTGGTATCATCTAACCGTTTGCGAAGCACTTCTTGTCTGCATTTCTCTTTTTCTCTGCGAACTTTCGATTTATCCATGATGAGAGGTTTCCCATGCTTATCTTTAATTTTAAAATCTTGCAAAAGAGCTGTTCCCAATGCTGATGCTACTCTGTCAGGCACACCAAATCTGTCACATACCAAGGCAAAGTTAAAACAATCGTTTCTCTCTGTGTATTGTGAACTTGTGCTTCTATCTATATCTTCTTGAACCGGTGGCGGTGCGTATGTTGAATCATCGGGATCTTGGTATGTTGGCATTGATGACATAGACGCTGCTCCTTGCTCTTCAGTTTCCATCATAAATGCATCCATTGTTAGTCTTCTCTGATTATGTTGATCGTGCATGAACTCTTTGGCGCGTTCGGGAACCCAGCCGCATGCACATGGAGCTGCCTTCAAATCGCACTTACATGTTCCAATGTAAAAAATTGTTTCCAGAGATTTTACATACTCTGTAAATTGTTTGGTGTTGTTTCTTCTCTAGATTTGCTCTTGATACGTGTCAAGCAATATATTCAATTTATTAAATACACTTTTTTTCAGCATTATTTCCATACCAAGTTTTTCCCAAATTCCAATCAAATTAACTTGTACTTGAATAGTGAATGATTTATGGGAAAACTTTTTAGCATGTTCGCTTAAGTAAAAATAATATCTCAAAATTAAGATCAGTTAAATCAGTAGACACATCAAAAACAGTAACATCCTGCTTGGGCATATGACTCATTGGGTTTTCGATAGTTGTTGATGTAGTTGCTTCATCTTGCGGTGTAGAGGATGGTGGATTCATTGTAAACTTTTTGATTTGGAATGGTCACTTCACTTATTTTTTTTTTTTTTTGAAATATTTTTTTATCTGAAATTAGCACTTCACAATTTGAGTTCTTCACAACGACTTAATGCATTCACAAAAACTGTTGCCTTATATATGGTCTACAAGACGAGGTAATAAGAATGAAATTGTAATTTCAATTCTACCTGCTGTGTCTTGTGGTGGCTTAAAAAAAACAACACAAGCAATTTTACGATCTGCAATTGTGTCACAGTGATACCTTCATTTTTTAAAACGGTTGAATAAAAAACCCACACAACTATGTTTACAACATGCAAATGCATCACAGTGATGCATTGGTTTTAAAAGGGTTGTAAAAACGCTAATTTCTAATAATTTTTTTTAATTTCTTTTCTATTACTAAGTGAAGTTCATTTTTTCATTTACATATGTTCTGACTAAATAAATTTCTAAAGAGAAAAATAAACTCCAAAAAGAAAAAAACATAGGCATTTCTCTGATTTTTTCATGTAAATTGCAAAACCGGCGATTTTTTTATATGTTTGTATGGTGAACCCCCAGGGGAGTTCCAGGGGGTGTGCCACTAGCATCGGTGGGTCGGGCCTCCAAAGTTAGTGGGGGTCGGTCATACATTTGGACTCGATTGGAGTACTCTAAATGGGTCAAAGTGGGATTTTTCAAAATTGCCCCTACCCAAAAGTTCGACCCAAATTAGCGGACATCAGAATTTGTTTTAGAGGTATGGTTCCTTCGGCAAAGTTTCTTATTTTGATCCCCAGAATATGATTTTTACAGAGCAATGGGCGATTTTTTTGCCTCCCCACAAATCGACCCGGCCTATCTGGATATGTTAACTTTGCGTTTGGCAGTTCACTGGCGGTGCTATCGTAAAAATATTCCACAGTCTTTGTTCCACTTCGCTCGTATTATTTGGCGTAAATGTTGCAAATGACGAAACTGATTAATGTATGAAAATGTTGTTGCTGCGAAAAATGTTAGCAATCCAAAATGTGTTGCTGTTTTGCGCACGGATTGTTGTTTTATTTTACTTCTTTTATGCCGCTCTGAATATGTTAACTTTGCGTTTGGCAGTTCACTGGCGGTGCTATCGTAAAAATATTCAACAGCCTTTGTTCCACTGGTTTTAGGGAGGTATTTAATTTTTACAAAATCAGTCACTATCACTGACACTTCGATATTTTTGTGTTTTTTTATAGAGCTCGGGCTGGTACATGGTACCACCGGTTCGTGTTCCACTACTGGGGGGCCTTTACTATAATCGCGAGTACCACTACCGAGAATCCTTATTTTTATAGGACTTTTTCATTTTGCTAGACGCGAATCCTTACTTGTTCTTTTCAGGATTTTTACGCAACTTTTGGCTAGGGTTTTATATATTCACGTACCCTTACTTTTTACTTTCAGGATTTTTATGCTACTTTTTAACTCGGGTTTTATATATTAACGTATCCTTACTTTTTACTTTCAGGATTTTTACGCGACCTTTTATCTCGAGTTTTATATATTCACGTATCCTTAATTTTTAACTTCACGATTTTTACGCGACTTTTGGCTCGGGTTTTATATATTCACCTATCCTTACTTTTTACTTTCAGGATTTTTACGCGACTTTTTAACTAGGGTTTTATATATTCACGTATCCTTTTTTTTACTTTCAGGATTTTTACGCGACTTTTGGCTCGGGCGCCAGTTACCTCGGATTAAGGTAGGACAGCATGTCCGCATTTGTTGAAGTCAAGTATAAACTTAAACTAGTGATTACAAGTAGTTGGTTTTTATAGTTATAAATTGCTCACTTAACAAAAATGCCTAATATTAAATTGTTTACTTAAGAATGTTTTTTATATCATGTAACAGACGCAATAGTTAAAGTGTTTTGCAAATATTTCCTGTTTACTAAATTTTGGCTATTACTGTTGATGCGACGATTATTGACTTTGGTCAAAATCGGTGCATGTGTTAAATCAGCAATTATTGCATAAAAATTAATAAAGCTCGTGTTAACTAATTGGAACGCAATTTCCTGTTTACTAGGTTTAGCTATTGTTGATGCGGCGATTATTGACTTTAGTCAAAAATCGGTACAAGTGTCAAGTCAGCTATTGTTGGCTGAAAATTAACAAAGCTCGTGTTAACTTGTCCTTTGTCTTTCTTTAAATTCCGTGCTTGGAAATATCGTTAACAACAAATATTAGCCAGCATTATCCTTTTATATCTTGCGTCGCGTAATTTGTGCATAATTTAAAAACGATGCAATGGAAAGTATAAGATCCTTCTTTTTGTTGATTGTGTGTACCTAAACTCCGTATTGAACAGAAGACAAATCACTTACCCTCATAAATGATCAGTAGTATTTTGAAGTTTATTTCGAGTTATAGGACATTCAAAAATCAAAAAACCCATATATGTAATACTCCTATATTGCTACAAAAGGCTAGGTATATTCCCAAACATCAAAGTGCCGATATATTGCTGTTTAAACGTTTTTGTTTTTGTATTCAATAATCGAATGTACCTAAATTTAATTTTTTTCTTGTCACACTTATGCTGCTACAATCACACAATTTTATATGCTGTCTTGTTTTATTTCGAATTCAAAACACATTGCGAGCATTTTCTATTAGCAATATAGGAGTATTACATATGTATATGAAAAAACCTTAACCTTTCCTTTAAAAGTAAACCATTTTTTTTTTTAATTCCTTGATAAAATTTATTTTTTTATTTCTTTTATATACAACAGAACGTTCTTGCTTGAGGCGTGAAACTCTTTTACTTTAAGCATCTTTTTTTAAACGATCTGCTTTAACGATCGCGGTTAGGTCAGTCAGTAGCAGTTAAAGTTTTATATAATTCGATGAAATATTATCAACACGATGCATACGACATTTCCAAGCGCGGCATTTAAAGAAAGACAAAGGACATATACATAATGGATTAAAAACCCCTCAACTAAGAACAGAAGGAAACGTTTGCCTGAATATGATTATCTATGTATGTATATGCAAATGTACGTCTTAGAATTACCTACGCGTGTGTATGTATGGTCGTAGGACTGTGGTCAGTCAGTAGCAGGTAGAATACACAAGTATACGTATGTACACATAAAATTATTGGAAAAACCAAAAGATTTAAAAGAAAATAATTTCGCACCGCAAGCGGGAATTATCAGCTAGTCCAAGCATCAACAAAATAAAATAAAAAACAAGTAAGAACGGGACTGTCTTCGGCTGTGCCGAAGACTTCATACCTTTCATGAATGGGGCTGAACAATAATCTTATCCCGTTCGTAATCTCCGAATAATCGGATGTATAAGATAAGAAATATATAGTGAACAGATCTGCATACCTTAACGATTTTTAAGATAAATATAAAATAAAAAACAGGTAGGTACTTTGTGTGAGGATGCAAAGTTTCTGGTTTTTTGTGGTCTGCGTGTAAAAACTATGACTGCGAATCACGTATTTCAACAATATATGACGTAAACGTAATTATTTGATGAAATTTGATGAATTTTGAAGCTTCTAGCCGTAAAAAGGGGGCAAAAATTGAGTTTATATGGGGTATATAATATATATACCACCGATCTCTATGATTTTTTCAGACAACAATATATGCTATACACGTAAGCATTTGGTGAAATTTGAAGCTTCTAGCTGTTAAAATGGGGAAGAAAATTTTTTCAGACAACAATATATGCTATATACGTGAGCAATCGGTGAAATTTGAAGCTTATAGCTGTTAAAATGGGGTAGAAATTGCGAAAAGTTTCTTATCTGAACAATCGGTTGTATGAGATATATACTATATATACAACCGATCTCTATGATTTTCTCAGACAACAATATATGCTATATACGTAAGCAATCGGTGAAATTTGAAGCTTATAGCTGTTAAAATGGGGTAGAAATTGAGAAAAGTTTCTTATCTGAACAATCGGTTGTATGAGATATATACTATATATACAACCGATCTCTATGATTTTTTCAGACAACAATATATGCTATATACGTAAGTATTCGGTGAAAGTTGAAGCTTCTAGCTGTTAAAATGGGGCTAAAATTTGCGAAAATATATATATATATATATACTATATATATATACTATATATACCACCATATATATACTATATATACCACCGATCTTTATGATTTTTTCAGACAACAATATATGCTATATACGTAAGCATTCGTTGAAATTTGAAGCCTCTAGCTCTTAAAATAGGGCAGTAATTACGAAAAGTTCCTTATCTGAACAATCGGTTGTGGGGATATATACTATATATACGACCGATCTCATCAATTTTTTCAGGCAACAGTATGTGCAATATACGAAAGTATATGGTGAACTTTGAAGCTTCAATCTGTTAAATTGGGTAAGATATTACAAAAATCCTCTTTTTCTGAAAAATCGGTTGTATGGAGGATATATGCTATAGTGGTCCGCTCCGGTCGGTTCCGACAAATGTCTAATCGGATACCGAAATACACCCGCTCACCAAATTTTATCAAGATATCTCAAAAATTGAGGGACTAGTTTGCATACAAACAGACAGACGGACAGACGGACATGGCTAAATCAACTCAGCTCTTCAACCTGATTATTTCGGTATACTTAATGGTGGGTCTATCTATTTTCCTTTAAGGACTTACAATTTTCGGTTTCGTGACGAAATTAGTATACCATTTCATTTTCATGAAAGGTATAACAAGTAAGGAATGCTAAGTTCGGGTGTAACCGAACATTACATACCCACCTGAGAGCTTTGGAGACAAAATAAGGGAAAATCACCATGTAGGAAACTGAATCTAGGGTAACCCTGGAATGTGTTATCAAATGGAAGGTATTAAAGAGTATTTTAAAAGGGAGTGGGCCATAGTTCTATAGGTGGAAGCCATTTCGGGATATCGCCATAAAGGTGGCCCAGGGGTGACTCTAGAATGTGTTTGTACGATGTGGGTATCAAATGGAAGGTAATAATGAGTATTTTAAAAGGGAGTGGGCCTTAGTTGTATAGGTAGACGCCGTTTCGAGATACCGCTATAAAGGTGGACCAGAGGTGACTCTAGAATGTCTTTGTACGATATGGGTATCAAATGAATGGTAGCGATGAGTATTTTAAAAGAGACTGGGCCCTTGTTCTATAGGTGGACGCCTTTTCGAGATATCGCCATAAAGGTGGACCAGGAGTGACTCTACAATGCGTTTGTACAATATGGGTATCAAATGAAAGGTGTTAATGATTATTTAAAAGGGACTAGGCCCTTGTTCTATAGGTGGACGCCTTTTCGAGATATCGCCATAAAGGTGGACCAGGAGTGACTCTACAATGCGTTTGTACAATATGCTTATCAAATGAAAGGTGTTAATGATTATTTAAAAGGGAGTGGACCTTAGTTCTATAGGTAGACGCCTTTTCGAGATATCGCTATAAAGGTGGAGCGATATGATTATCAAATTTAAGATATTAATGAGGGTTTTAAAAGGCTTCGTTGTATATGTGAAGGCGTTTTCGAGATATCGACCAAAATGTGGACCAGGGTGACCCAGAAAATCATCTGTCGGGTACCGCTAATTTATTTATATATCTAATACCACGAGAAGTATTCCTGCCAAGATTCCAAGGGATTTAGATTTCGCCCTGCCGAACTTTTTCGTTTTCCTGTACTTAATATGGTAGGTGTTACACCCATTTTACAAAGTTTTTTCTAAAGTTATATTTTGCGTCAATAGACCAATCCAATTACCATGTTTCATTCCTTTTTTCATATTTAGTAAAGAATTATGGCATTTTTTTAATTTTTCGTAATTTACGATATCGAAAAAGTGGGCGCAGTCATAGTCGGATTTCGGCCATTTTTTATACTAAGATAAAGTGAGTTCAGATAAGTACGTGAACTAAGTTTAGTATAGATATATCGATTTTTGCTCAAGTTATCGTGTTAACGGCCGAGCGGAAGGACAGACGGTCGACTGTGTATAAAAACTGGGCGTGGCTTCAACCGATTTCACCCTTTTTCACAGAAAATAGTTATCGTTATAGAATCTATGCCCCTACCAAATTTCACAAGGATTGGTAAATCTTTGTTCGACTTATGGCATTAAAAGTATTCTAGACAAATTAAATGAAAAAGGGCGGAGCCACGCCCATTTTGAAATTTTTTTTATTTTTGTATTTTGTTGCACCATATCATTACTGGAGTTGAATTTTGACATAATTTATTATATACTCTATTTATATACTCCGTTCGGAATCGGCATAAAACAAGTAGGCCCCGTCCCGCCAATTTGTAGGAAAAATTAAGAAGGAGCCCGACGCAAATTGGAAGAGAAGCTCGGCCTTAAATCTCTTCGGAGGTTATCGCGCCTTACATTTATTTTTTTTTATTTATGGTAATTGGAGTAAATTTCATCATGATATCTTCAACGACTGCCAAATTACAGCTTGCAAAACTTTTAAATTACCTTCTGTTAAAAGTGGGTGATGCCACGCCCATTGTCAAAATTTTTACTAGTTTTCTATTCTGCGTCATAAGGTAAACCCACCTACCAAGTTTCATCGCTTTATCCGTCTTTGGTAATGAATTATCGCACTTTTTTGGTTTTTCGAAATTTTCGATATCGAAAAAGTGGGCGTGGTTATAGTCCGATATTGTTCATTTTAAATAGCGATCTGAGATGAGTGCTCAGGAACCTACATACCAAATTTCATCAATATACCTCAAAATTTACTCAAGTTATCGTGTTTTCGGACAGACGGACGGACGGACGGACGAACATGGCTAAATGCATTTATTTTTTTGCCCAGATCATTTTGATATATAGAAGTCTATATCTATCTCGATTAGTTTATGCCGTTACGGATTATCGTTATGCAAAAAAAAATTAATATACTCTGTGAGCTCTGCTGAGTATAATAAACATAATACCCACACTAACAGTAAAAGTAGGTGGGATTTTTATTTCATATCACCCCTTGCGTAGTTTCTTGAATTTACATACCTAAATATGTATATATAGAGATACGAGTACCCTCATGCACTTGTATATGAATCTTATTTGAAAGGAATCTTCAAGAATACAATATGTACATATGTTAGAATATTCTTATATGCACATTTGGATATTTATATTACAGCGTATAACGCGTTCAAGGACAATCAAAATTTTAAGGAGCGGCAAACACAGACAGGCAGTCGTTTTTGAAACTAGTCACTAGTTCCACTAGAATCTTGTTATATTTAAGATGGATTGCTTCAAACTTTATTTTAGGAATTTTTGTTTGCAAAGTTTACAATTAAGTTAACATTGACCTTAACTAACTTTTGAATCATCAGAATTCGCAAACAATGTTGACAATGACATGTGAAAATATTTTTTTAAGTGAGACCAATTAGATGTTTATACAAACCAAAAGATATTAAAACAAAATTAGTTGCGGCCGCCGTGTGTGATGGTAGCGTGCTCCGCCTATCACACCGGACATCCTGCGTTCACGCCCCGGGAAAAGCACCATCAAAAACTTTAGAAAAAAGTTTTTTCAATTAGAAGAAAATTTTTCTAAGCGGGGTCACCCCTCGGCCGTGTTTGGCAGGCACTCCGAGTGTATTTCTGCCATGAAAAGCTCTCAGTGAAAACTCATCTGCCTCGCAGATGCCGTTCGGAGTCGGCATAAAACAAGTAGGTCCCGTCCCGCCAATTTGTGAGAAAAATTAAAAAGGAGCACGACGCTAATTGGAAGAGAAGCTCGGCCTAGAATCTCTTCGAAGGTAATCGCACCTTGCATTTTTATTTTCTACTATTAATATAAGGGTGGCCAACATAAACATTTTTTGTAACCCATAAAAATTTTATGGAGATTTGATATGCGGAGGAGTTTACAGCAACGGTCTGCTTCGGTCGCAGAAGATGCACCAAAAATCCTAGGCGCTACCACCGATTAAAACGATAGTGGCTACCGAAAAAATCGGATTTTTTTTCGAGAAGTGTTTTTAAAAATTTCTTACTTTGCGAAAAATTTCGAATTCAAACAATTTTTTTTATTTGTTAAATCGATGAAAAAATATTTTTGCATAAATTGAGCATTTTTTAATTTTTGGAAAAGGCTGAGGCAATAATTTTTGTTTCACAAACTTGCAGAAAAATCTGTTAAGTACGAAAAATAGTAGCTGTACCAAAAATTTTATATCTCGTGCTTAATGGTAGAGTTCTACAATTTATTCAAAAGAAAAATGGTTAAAAATGATAGTATTAGACACTGTATCAAACAAGACAATTACTTGAGTTATCCAAGTAAAAATTGCTTTAGGTGGCCCGCTTTACAAACCTTGCATCGCGGAGAAAAAGATGGAACATTTCTATGACGTTTTAGTTTATACTAAATAATTAAGTTTATCCCAAAGGAAGAGCACCGTGTCAAGAACTTGAGGAAAAATTAAAAATAAGAATAAATATAAGTGTGCTATTGTGTAAACATTCCAATTGGTTCCAGTATAGGGTGCTTAGTAATAATTAAGCTATGTACGGCATGCACATCAACAAAAAAGTATGACTTTTTTCTAAAAGAAATTTAATTTATCTTTGTTAGCCACCCAGAAATATTGCGAGTAATACTTACCATTCAAAACTCGAATTGCAAACGTTTAACTTTTTCGTACTATTCTGAGAATTCTATTTTCTACAACTTTACTTGTTCTGTATTGCAATGATTTCTAGGGGAGGAGCTTTTTTTGCGACTGCCTTTTCAGATATCAAACTTGTTCTTGCATACATATGTTTATAATCCATGATGAAGATGTATATATTTGTATATGTATATTTACCTTTTTATATAAGTACGCTGCATAGCCAAAGCCAGCATGTCAACTTTGGTTGGTTGAGTTTTCATCGTGGCGGATACATACATAACTAAATATGTTTGTTAATACGTGCAAAATATAACTTGATATAAATGGGCTGATTGGCTGCGTTTCCACCATGCGCAGACGTACAGCCATTCCGCTTCGGTAGAAGTGCTACCCCAAAATAACATTTCCGTTTGACTCAGACCCAATGACGACACTTTGTTATATTTATGCGTGCAAATGATGCTCACTAGCAAGCATTCACAACATATCAATTGATTAGATTTACCCAGGATAACGACAATACCATCATTTTTTGTAGTCAATGCACGTTCGGGTTTGTTGGTTGTACGGTCCGTTGGTTTGTTGGTGTATTTTGCGCTTGAGAGCTCATTTACGTTTCGCTTCGCTAAGTGCGCGCTGTATCGCCTAATAGGCAGTAACGTGCTCTCCGAAGTCAATCGACGCGCTATGGATACTAATACCAAACATAACCTATATACTTAATTCAAAAAACCAAAAATAAAAATTCACCAACCTGTGAAAAAGTTCCAAACTTGTAATTTTTAATAAGCGTCTTCTCCAAACTTTTTGTAGAGCTAAGGTGTTTATCCTGAGCCAAAAGAATTGTGACAAAAATGGTTAACTAAAATTGCTGAAGTTTTCACTTAAAAATTAACTATATTAAAAGAAAAAGAAATTAAATTACAATGCAAATTACAATTGTCGGTACGACCAACACATCGTACAAATATTTGTACATATGCATGTACATACATACAATAGTATCAATGGCATGTGATTGTGACAATAGACACTTTTTATGTATAAAATTTGATTTTTTTAAGTTAATTTAAAGGTTCTCTGTGGACATTTTTGCTTATTTTAAGCTCCATGTGATTGAAATGAATTTTTGGAAAGGAATCATCCATCAGGCGTTTTCTTTTTGAAAATCATAAAAAAGGTCTAATTTTACTATAAACAAGTTCATCGCTTTGATTAAGAAAATATATAAACAAGTTGGGTCTAAGCCCATTTGCATATTAAAGCTTAGCCGATGGTATGAGAAATTTTCTATAGATATTGATACGACTTTTCAAGAATGCATAGCGAATTATCATTTTCAGTTTTGACAAACTTAATCAATCAATTCGGACTTATCATATTTTTTAACATATAAGAAAACAAGTAAGAAAGGCTAAGTTCAGGTTTAACCGAACATTACATACTCAGCTGCCAATTTACAGCTTGCAAAATTTTAAATTACCATCTTTTAAAAGTGGGCGGTGCCACACGCATTGTCCAAAATTTTAATAATTTTCTATTCTGCGTCATAAGGTCAACCCACCTACCATGTTTCACCGCTTTATCCGTCTTTGGTAATGACTTATCGCACTTTTTCGGTTTTTCGAAATTTTCAATATCGAGAAAGTGGGCGTGGTTCGTTCATGGTTCGTGGTCCGATTTCGTTCATTTTAAATAAAGACCTGAGGAGAGTGCCCAGGAACTTACACACCAAATTTCATTAAGATACCTCAAAATTTACTCAAGTTATCGTGTTTACGTGTTTAACGGACGGACATGACTAAGATCAGTTTGATGTATAGAAGTCTATATCTATCTCGATTAGTTTATGCCGTTACGGGGTACCGTTATGCGAACAAAATTAATATACTCTTTGAGCTCTGCTCAGCTGAGTATAAAAGCCAAATTTTTCGTAAGTCGCTTTAAAAGCCTCAATGGAATCATTGATTTTAGAGGGAAGAATAAAATATGATCTAAATATTTATTAAATTTATTATCCGCGCAATACATTCGAAATGCAATGTATTATTTGCTTAAAGTATTGCTCAGTCCCTCCAGTGGTCTTATTAGCATATTGAGAATTCCAGATGTCGATGTTCATTTGGAATTTCGTCAATTGATGAGCTTCGCGTTTTGCAATCACAGCTCTCGCTCGCTAAAGTTCATTTAAAAATAAATAGTCCAAAATACCCCGACCGCCAGACGTTACTTATTTTCTGATTAAGAAAATATGTATGTATGTCGTAAATGATAGTGTTAGTGGGTACTATGAAAGTATGGATATCAGCTAGTCACAAAAACCACTTCAAATATATCACTATATAAGACTTTGCTGTGTTTGTCGTCTATTACAAACTTGTAGCCCATGTCACTCTCACAACGACTTGGCTGAAAAGTTTTAAGATGGGGTAAACAGTACCTGCGAAATGCGCTGAAACCCCGATCTATACATAGGGGCAGTACCACTCACTCTTTCTTAAATTTGTAAATTGCTTTAATCAAGGTTGCAATGTTAATCAAATTACAAAATTTGAGCAATTTTGCTTCATAAATAACGGGTCTAAGATGATTCAAGGCCTAATTAAGTGTTCGCGATCTAGGTGCTGTAACGCAAAAAAACCCGGACCCTGTAAATCATTGGTAACTTGATGTGTAGAGAATGCCAACACATTCTTTGTAATGCATAAAGAACACGTCTCCATTTATCCCACCTTCTCCTGATCCGTCGGTGTATATGGATCATATATCCCTTCTGAAAATTGTTAATTCAATGTTGAAGCCCATTGATTCGATGATAGTCTTGGGTGACTTTAATCTGCCGCATATATTATGGACCATATCTGACTATGATATTGTACCTATTTCTTCAAAACAGTCCAACAATGAATTTTTAACTGAAATAACTGAACTTTGCCTTAAACAGATCAATATAATACCTAACATGTTCGGGAGGACCCTTGATTTGGTATTTGTTGACGATACATAAAAATGTACTCTAAGCCGAGGTGAACCTCTTACTGTACCTGAAGACCCTTACCAACCTTCCCTGGAAATAGCATACGAATTTGAAAGAAATTCTCCGAGTAGCATTGCTACTAAATACGACTCAAATTTCAGATTTGACTTTGCGAAGGCTAATTTTAGGAAGCTTAATCAAACTTTATCTACAGCAGCTTGGCCCAAATACGGTGTAGATATTGACAAAAATGTTTCTGACTTTTATTCCACCATTTACGGGATTTTGGAAAAACACGTACCTAAGCGAAAACGTGTGTCTATCGAACCAATCCAAATATGGTTCACTAAAGAGCTGAGGTCTTTAGAAAACAGAAAATCGCGCTTCTTCAAATTATTCAAAAGATCGGGCTCTCACTCCGATTACTTGCAGTACTCTATTTTGCGTCATAAATATTTTGAATTAAACAAAAAGTGCTATAATACGTACATCTGTAAGATGAAAAGGAAAATAATTTACAATCCGAAAGCCTTCTATGATTTCGTGAACTCTAAACGTAGGGTTAAAGGGTTTCCCTCTGCTTTAAAATACCAGGATGACTTGTCTAGCGACGATCAAGATATTGTTAACTTCTTTGCAGAATTTTTCAAGTCCAACTATTCCACTGAATTTAATCCTTTTTCAAATGAATATCCATTTCAACTTAACACAATTGATATTGCAGCAATATCTCCTGATCAAGTTTTTTCATATTTAACCCTGGACGGTTATCCTTATTTTTTGTACATTAACGTCATCCTTCGTCATTATGACGACGACTTATTTTAAATCCATTTTCAGAAGGGTATGAGTAGAAATAATGAACGCGTTTTATTTTTAATTTTTTTATTTATTTCATTATTGGTAAATACAAGTCAAAAATACGAAGAAAAACTTATATTCTTTTAACTAAAATTAATATTTCACAGTCGTCTATCAATTGGCTAAAACTTTAAGGGATTGACTTTTAAAAAATAAAAAATCACAATTTGTGGCAGGAATTCTCATACAAGTCTTTAAGTTTCTTAAAACTAAATAATTAGACTTAAATAGGAAAAGCAACATTTAAAGTTCTAACCTCAGATAAGACAGGAGGCACAAACATCAACTTTATACTCTCCACATAGGTGTTTATGGCACTTTGCTTATACCACCTTCGTTATTCTTCGTTTGGAAGAAGGACGCATGGCACAGATCTTCCATTTTTTAGTTTCTGTTGCCGGTATCATATTTTTAGATCGATTTGTGCAGGATGAGGACGTAAAATTAGTATGTAATTTCTTATTGTAGTAGTAATAGTTGGCATATTAAGTCTGTCATCTAAATGACTATTTATAAGGCGAGTAAAAAGCGTTTTTATAAAATCTACACGTTTTAAAGGCTTTTGTCCGACTTCAAACATATTGTGTGTGCAAATTACAAACAAAAAACAAAATTTATAAAAGAAATGTTCAACATATCAAAAAATTGGCATAATGGCCACCTGTTCCTATTATTTTAGAGCATGATATAATATTAGAATTTGATTTTAAAATATTAAGGGGAACTTCGTCTTCATCCACCTCAGTTTCTTCATCTGAAGAGCTTGAATTATGAGCATAATCGCATAGATCCACACTAGTTTCTCCACCTGACGAGCTTCTATTTTAGGTGCATTCGTCTTGATCTACTTCTGTGTCAAGACTTAATTCACTAGTTTCGTTTTCCAACTCATCGTCATCGATCGAGGAGAGAAACTTCTCTATTTCCTCATCATTTAACAGTTGCTTAGTAGTCGTGGCAAACGAAATAAATCATTAGTCGATCATGAAAAATATACCACAAAAACCTGAGAGTTACATAAACGTCATCCTTCGTCAATTTGACTACGCCATAAATCAAAACCGAAAAAAAATCTATTTACGATTTGCGTGCTCCTCTGTATGCGGCATTCAAAGAGAGTAAACAACCGACTATCGCTGTACGAAATCGGAGGTCAACACGAACAATAAAAACATATTTACAGTGAAAATAAGATCGTGCGTAGTCGTATTGTTGAAGGATGACCATCTAGGGTTAAAGTCTTTGAAGGAATCTTACAAGTACGGTCCTGATTTAATTCCCACTTCTTTTCCTAAAAAATGCGCTGAACACACTTATCAGCCTCTAACTGATTTATTTAATCTGTCCCTAAAACGTGGAATTTTTCCTTCTGCTTGGAAGGAATCTTTTCTCATACCCCTGCACAAAAGTGGTAGTAGATCGTGTGTTGAAAACTATCGAGGAATAGCAAAGTTGTCGGCCATCCCAAAGTTGTCTGAAGCTATCGTTACCAATGAGCTAACATTTTCAATTTCTACTTTAATTGCAGAACCGCAATACGGATTCTGTAAAGGTAAATCTACCATTACAAATTTACTGGAATTCACAACTAATTTTTCTAATGGATTTAGAGAAAATCTTCACACCGATGTTATTTATACTGATTTCAGTAAAGCATTTGACAAAGTATCCCACTCCTGATTTATCTACAAGCTGGATCGGCTTGGCTTCCAACCTGGCCTCACCCAGTGGATCTCGTCGTATCTCTGCGGTCGAACGCAAAAAGTTATTTTTAAAAATACTCTTTCAAATGTCATCCATGTTCCCACTGGCGTCCCACAAGGCAGTCACCTTGGTGCAGTTCTGTTCTTGCTTTTTATACTCAGTTGAGCAGAGCTCACAGAGTATATTAAGTTTGATTGGATAACGGTTGGTTGTACATATATAAAGGAATCGAGATAGATATAGACTTCCATATATCAAAATAATCAGGATCGAAAAAAATTTGATTGAGCCATGTCCGTCCGTCCGTCCGTCCGTCCGTTAACACGATAACTTGAGTAAATTTTGAGGTATCTTGATGAAATTTGGTATGTAGATTCCTGAGCACTCATCTCAGATCGCTATTTAAAATGAACGATATCGGACTATAACCACGCCCACTTTTTCGATATCGAAAATTTCGAAAAACCGAAAAAGTGCGATAATTCATTACAAAAGACAGATAAAGCGACGAAACTTGGTAGATGAGTTGAACTTATGACGCAGAATAGAAAATTAGTAAAATTTTGGACAATAGGCGTGGCACCGCCCACTTTTAAAAGAAGGTAATTTAGAAGTTTTGCAAGCTGTAATTTGGCAGTCGTTGAAGATATCATGATGAACTTTGGCAGGAACGTTACTGCTATTACTGTATGTACGCTCAATAAAAAATTAGCAAAATCGGAGAAGGACCACGCCTACTTTTAAAAAAATTTTTTTTAAAGTAAAATTTTAACAAAAAATTTAATATCTTTACAGTATATAAGTAAATTATGTCAACATTCAACTCCAGTAATGATATGGTGCAACAAAATACAAAAATAAAAAAAAATTTGAAAATGGGCGTGGCTCCGCCCTTTTTCATTTAATTTGTCTAGGATACTTTTAACGCCATAATTCGAACAAAAACTAACCAATCCTTTTGAAATTTGGTAGGGGCGTAGATTTTATAACGTTAACTGTTTTCTGTGGAAATGGGCGAAATCGGTTGATGCCACGCCCAGTTTTTATACACAGTCGTCCGTCTGTCCTTCCGCATGGCCGTTAACACGATAACTTGAGCAAAACTCGGCATATCTTTAATGAACTTAGTTCACGTGCTTACTTGAACTCACTTTATCTTGGTATGAAAAATGAACGAAATCCGACTATGACCACGCCCACTTTTTCGATATCGAAAATTACGAAAAATGAAAAAAAATGCCATAATTCTATACCAAATACGAAAAAAGGGATGAAACATGGTAAGGTAATTGGATTGTTTTATTGACGCGAAATATAACTTTAGAAAAAACTTTATAAAATGGTTGTGACACCTACCATATTAAGTAGAAGAAAATTAAAAAAGTTCTGCAGGGCGAAATAAAAAACCCTTAAAATCTTGGCAGGTACTACATATATAAATAAATTAGCGGTATCCAACAGATGATGTTCTGGGTCACCCTGGTCCACATTTTGGTCGATATCTGGAAAATGCCTTCACATATACAACTACCACCACTCACTTTTAAAACTCTCATTAATACCTTTAATTTGATACCCATACCGTACAAACTTATTCTAGAGTCACCCCTGGTCCACCTTTATGGCGATATCTCGAAAAGGCGTCCACCTATAGAACTAAGTCCCACGCCCTTTTAAAATACTCATTAAAACCTTTCATTTGATACCCATATCGTACAAACATATTCTAAAGTCACCCCTGGTCCACCTTTATGGCGATATCTCGAAAAGGCGAACACCTATAGAACGAAGGCCCACTCCCTTTTAAAAATACTCATTAACACCTTTCATTTGATACCCATATCGTACAAACAAAGTCTAGAGTCACCCCTGGTCCACCTTTATTGCGATACCTCGAAAGGCGTACACCTATAGAACTAAGGCCACTCCCTTTTAAAATACTCATTAACACCTTTCTTTTGATACCCATATTGTACAAACAAATTCTTGGGTCACCCCTGGTCCACCTTTATGGCGATATCTCGAAACGGCGTCCACCTATGGAACTAAGGATTACTCCCTTTTAAAATACCCATTAACACCTTTCATTTGATACCCATATCGTACAAACGCATTCTAGAGTCACCCCTGGTCCACCTTTATGGCGATATCTCGAAAAGGCGACCACCTATACAACAACCACCACTCCCTTTTAAAACCCTCATTAATACCTTTAATTTGGTACCCATATCGTACAAACAAATTCTAGGGTCACCCCTGGTCCACCTTTATGGCGATATCTCGAAACGGCGTCCACCTATGGAACTAAGGATTACTCCCTTTTAAAATACTCATTAACACCTTTCATTTGAAACCCATATCGTACAAACGCATTCTATAGTCACCCCTGGTCCACCTTTATGGCGATATCTCGAAAAGGCGACCACCTATACAACAACCACCACTCTCTTTTAAAACCCTCATTAATACCTATAATTTTATACCCATATCGTACAAACACATTCTAGAGTCACCCCTGGTCCACCTTTGTGGCGATATCTCGAAACGGCGTCCACCTATGGAACTAAGGATTACTCCCTTTTAAAATACTGATTAACACCTTTCATTTGATACCCATATCGTACAAACGCATTCTAGAGTCAACCCTGATCCACCTTTATGGCTATATCCCTAAATGGCGTCCACCTATAGAACTATGGCCCACTCCCTCATAAAATACTCTTTAATGCCTTTCATTTGATACACATGTCATACAAACATATTCCAGGTTTTCCCTCGGTTCATTTTCCTACATGGTTATTTTCCCTTATGTTGTCACCATAGCTCTCAACTGAGTATGTAATGTTCGGTTACACCCGAACTTAACCTTCCTTACTTGTTATTAATGATATTTGTACCACTATAAAATATTCCAAAATCTTAATGTATGCTAATGATGTAAAACTGTTTAGGTCGTATGCGTCTATCGAAGAACGTCCCTTGCTTCAAGCGGATTTAAACTGCCTAGTTAATTGGTGCAACGTAAATTCAATGCCTTAATAAATGCAAATTCATGCCCCTCCCTCGAAGATCTTTGCCAGCAGCCTCTTACGTAATTAATAATTTTTGTCTTCTATCAGTAAACTATTTTGTGGACTTGGGAGTAGCGATAGATGCTAAACTTAGTTTTAACCTTCATATTAATGCTACTGTCAATAAGGCTAGAGGTGTTCTATCATTCGCGAAACGATGGTCTAAAGAATTTAGTGACCCTTATGTAACTATAGCGCTTTTCATCACGTTAGTTAGACCGATACTAGAATACGGATCAATAGTCTGGAATCCACAATATCAATACAAAAGCAATTTCTACTTTTATCTTTAAGGAATTTTTAGTGGGACTCTGCGTATAATCTTCCGTCTTATACTGGTCGGTTGAAGCTTATCAATCTTCCAAGTCTTTCAAGTCGTAGAGAAATGCTAGGCGTTATATTTATAACTAAGCTCCTGAATGGATTGATTTCTAGTCCAATTCTTTTAAAAGAAGTAAACTTTAAGGTCCCATCACGAGTGTCAAGACATTACACACCTCTTCTTTTAAGGCAGTGTAGAACTAACTTCGAATTGAATGAACCTTTTCGGTGTTTGTGTCATGATTTTAACATTCATTCTAATTCATTTGATATAACGGATTCACTTTTTACCATAAAGAAAACTGTCTTATCCTATCTTAACTTTTAACAAAAAAAAAAAAAATAATAATAAATAAAAAACAATCGAATAAGTTAAAAATGTTCTGTAATTTAACAATGTAGTATGTATAAGTATAATTTCTAACTGTTATGTATAGTACTCAGCTGATGATTTTTATTCTGTAGCTGAGCAGTTTTAGATCTCGACGCTTAACAAAACTCCGCCTATCAACAACCCGGCAAAAACAAAAAGCCATCCGCGCGTCATACGGATGCGCCCCGCGCGCCGGTCGGGCGGGGTTTGGAAGGTATTAATCCGTTGGATATTATTATTATTATCCTTGATTATCTGAAAAATGGTCTAAGGTCTGAGATAACGGTTACGCATGCCTTGATAATATACACTTACCCTACTCTTTGCAACACAATCTGTTAATCATAAAATAAGAAACATCTGGCGGCCCGGGGATCTAACTCTTAAAGTTAGTTTCGTAAATAAATGGCAAAGCAACACTCACAACCTGCTGTTATTGGCCACCAAGATAAAGGTGCTTGAAAATTTAATATTTCTCTCATAAATACGTACATAATGATCGGGAACTTATACCCAACTGAATAATGGTAGTATGTAATATATTTTAAGGAAAAGAGATAGATATGTATTGTCTTCCTTACATCAAAATTATCAGCATCGAACAAATTTTGATTAAGCCGTGTCTGTCGGTCCGCTAACAGTATAACTTGAGTGACAGTTTAGATATCTTAACGAAATTGTATATGCTGGCTTCTCTGGATCCATAATATATTGGTATTTAAAATGGGTGAAATCGAACGATAACCACGTTCGATATCGAAAATTTCGAAAAATCGAAAAAGTGCGATAATTCCTTACCAAATACGGATAAAGCGATGAAACTTGGTAGATGAGTTGCACTTATGACGCAGAATAGAAAACTAGTAAAATTTTGGACAATGGGCGTGGCACCGCCCACTTTTAAAAGAAGGTAATTTAGAAGTTTTGCAAGCTGTAATTTGGCAGTTGTTGAAGATATCATGATGAAATTTGGCAGGAACGTTACACTTATTACTATATGCCTGCTTAGTAAAAATTAGCAAAATCGGATAACGACCACGCCCACTTTTAAAAATTTTTTTTTTTAAATTCAAATTTTAAAGAAAAGTTAATATCTGTACAGTATATAAGTAAATTAAGTCAACATTCAACTCCAGTAATGATATGATGCAACAAAATACAAAAATAAAAGAAAATTTCAAAATGGGCGTGGCTCCGCCATTTTTCATTTAATTTGTCTAGGATACTTTTAATGCCATAAGTCGAACAAAAATTTACCAATCCTTGTGAAATTTGGTAGAGGAGTAGATTCTAGGACGGTAACTGTTTTCTGTGAAAAAGGGCGAAATCGGTTGAAGCCACGCCCAGTTTTTATACACAGTCGACCGTCTGTCCTTCCGCTCGGCCGTTAACACGATAACTTGAGCAAAAATCGATATATCTTTACTAAACTCAGTTGACGTACTTATCTGAACTCACTTTGTATTGATGTGAAAAATGGCCGAAATCCGACTATGACCACGCCCACTTTTTCGATATCGAAAATTACGAAAAATGAAAAAAATGCCATAATTATATACCAAATACGAAAAAAGGGATGAAACATGGTAATTGTATTGGTCTATTGACGCAAAATATAACTTTAGAAAAAAACTTGGTAAAATGGGTGTGACACCTACCATATTAAGTACAAGAAAATGAAAAAGTTTTGCAGGGCGAAATCAAAAGCCCTTGGAATCTTGGAAGGAATACTGTTCGTGGTATTACATATATAAATAAATTAGCGGTACCCGACAGATGATGTTCTGGATCACCCTGGTCCACATTTTGGTCGATATCTCGAAAACGCCTTCACATATACAACTAAGGCCCACGCCCTTTTAAAATACTCATTAACACCTTTCATTGATACCCATATCGTACAAACAAATTCTAGAGTCACCCCTGGTCCACGTTTATGGCGATATCTCGGAAAGGCATCCACCTATCGAACTAAGGCCCACGCCCTTTTAAAATACTCATTAACACCTTTCATTTGATACCCATATAGTACAAACAAATTCTAGAGTCACCCCTGGTCCACGTGTATGGCGATATCTCGAAAAGGCGTCCACATATAGAACTAAGGCCCACTCCTTTTTAAAATACTCATTAACACCTTTCATTTGATACCCATATCGTACAAACAAATTCTAGAGTCACCCCTGGTCCACCTTTATGGCGATATTTCGAAAAGGCGTCACCTGTAGAACTAAGGCGCACGCCCTTTTAAAATACTCATTAACACCTTTCATTTGATACCCATATCGTACAAACAAATTCTAGAGTCACCCCTGGTCCACCTTTATGGCGATATCTCGAAAAGGCGTCCACCTATAGAACTAAGGCCCACGCCCTATTAAAATACTCATTAACACCTTCATTTGATACCCATATTATACAAACGCATTCTAGAGTCACCCCTGGTCCACTTTTATAACGATATTCCGAAAAGGCGTCCACCTATAGAACTAAGGCCCACGCCCTATTAAAATACTCATTAACACCTTCATTTGATACCCATATTATACAAACGCATTCTAGAGCCACCCTGGTCCACTTTTATAACGATATTCCGAAAAGGCGTCCACCTATAGAACTAAGGCCCACTCCCTTTTAAAACACTTATTAACACCTTTCGTTTGAAACCCATATTGTACAAACGCATTCTAGAGTCAACCCTTTTATAACGATATTCCGAAAAGGCGTCCACCTATAGAACTAAGGCCCACTTCGTTTTAAAACACTTATTAACACCTTTCGTTTGATACCCATATCGTACAAACACATTCTAGAGTCACCCCTGGCCCACCTTAATGACGATATCTCGAAAAGGCGTCCACCTATAGACCTCATGCCCACTCCCTCTTAAAATGCTCAGTAACACCTTTCGTTTGATACCCATATCGTACAAACATTCTAGAGTCACCCTTGGTCCACCTTTATGGCGATATCTCGAAAAGGCGTCCACCTATAGAACTAAGGATTACTCCCTTTTAAAATACTCATAACCATCTTTCATTTGATACCCATATCATACAAACACATTCTAGAGTCACCCCTGGCCCACCCTAATGGCGACATTTCGAAAAGGCGTCCACCTATAGACCTAATGCCTACTCCCTCTTAAAATGCTCAGTAACAATTTTCGTTTGATACCCATATCGTACAAACATTCTAGAGTCACCCCTGGCCCACCCTAATGGCGATATCTCGAAAAGGCGTCCACCTATAGACCTAATGCCCACTCCCTCTTAAAATGCTCAGTAACACCTTTCATTTGATTCCCATATCGTACAAACACATTCTAGAGACACCCCTGGTCCACCTTTATGGAGATATCTCGAAACGGCGTCCACCTATGGAACTAAGGATCACTCCTTTTCAAAATACTCATTAACAGCTTTCATTTGATACCCATATCGTACAAACATATTCTAGAGTCACCCCTGGTCCACCTTTATGGCGATTTCTCGAAAAGGCGTTCACCTATAGAACTAAAGCCCATTCCCTTTTAAAATACTCATTACCACCTTTCATTTGATACCCATATCGTACAAACACATTCTAGAGTCACCCCTGGTCCACCTTAATGGCGATATCTCGAAAAGGCGTCCACCGATAGACCTAAGGCCCACTCCCTCTTAAAATGCTCCGTAACGCCTTTCATTTGATACCCATATCGTACAAACAAATTCTAGAGTCAGCCCTGGTCCACCTTTATGGCGATATCCCCAAATGGCGTCCATCCATAGAACTATGGCCTACTCTCTCTTAAAATACTCTTTAATACCTTCCATTTGATACACATGTCATACAACCACATTCCAAGGTTACCCTAGGTTCATTTTCCTACATGGTGGTTTTCCTTATTTTGTCTCCATAGCTCTCAACTGAGTATGTAATGTTCGGTTACACCCGAACTTAGCTTTCCTTACTTGTTTTTATATATATTTATAATAAATTTTATTATTATTTCTTTTGAAAAACGCAATTTTTATTTATTCTAGCTGAAAGCTAAGTCAATTGGTTTACCTTTCCAATAAAATATATATTAATATGCTCCGGAAGCACCGGTTTGCTTTTTATTATACTCAGCTGAGCAAAGCTCACAGAGTATATTAATTTCGTTCGCATAACCGTACCCCGTAACGGGATAAACTAATCGAGATAGATATAAAAAATAATAAAATAAATGTAAGGCGCGATAACCTCCGAATAGATCTAAGGCCGAGCTTCTCTTCCAATTTGCGTCGTGCTCCTCTTGATTTTCCATACAAATTGGTCGAACATGTTCCCACATGTTTTATGCCGACTCCGAACGGCATCTGCAAGGCAGATGAGTTTTCACTGAGAGCTTTTCATGGCAGAAATACACCCGGAGCGCTTGCCAAACACTGCCGAGGGGCGACCTCGCTTAGAAAAATTTTCTTCTAATTTAAAGATCTTATTTCTAAAATGTTGATGTTGCTTTTCCCAGGGCATACGGTGTGGTAGGCGGAGCACGCTACCATCACACCACGGTGGCCGCCAAGAGATAGATATAGACTTCTATATATTTATTATTTTATTTATTTATTTATTTATTATTACGGTCTTTAAGACCTAGTTTAAGTTAAAATAAGAGATTAAACATAAATACTCATGTCACATTTAGTGACGTACAATATAAAAACAATTTTTCTTTGAACTTACTAATATTTTCACAGTCTTTCAAATCAGAAGGTAACTCATTATACATTTTATACCCTAAATATTCAAGAGACCTTTTGGCGAACTCAGTTCTTATTCTAGGCAGTCTTATATTATTGCAATTTCTTGTTCCATAATTGTGGATTTCATGATTATAATGTATTTTACTACTCAGGTAATTCGGTAACATTCCTAACCTAAGTTGGTGTATAAATTTCAATGTGAAATAACTAACTGACTGTTTAATACTAAGCCAGTTTAATCTATTGAGCATTACAATTTTTGGCGTTCTTGGAGGACATTTTAAAATAAATCGCATTGCCTTGTTTTGCTGTATTTGAAGTTTCTTAATATATATATCATTACTTAATAGCAGAATAGTAGGACAATAAATAAAGTGTGGTTCAATAATTGAACGATATACCAATATTTTATGACTTTGACTGATATGTTTACATGTTCTATACATGAAGCCTATTTTCTGTGCAATTTTCCTTTCCAGATAAGTTACATGCTCTCCAAAATTTAGATTATCATCAATCAGAACTCCTAAATACTTAATTTTGTCTACTCTTTGGATTTCCATGTTTTTTACCTTCAGCGTAATATTATTTAAACTATTGTTACTTATGATATTAGTGTTTTTACAAAATATCATGAACTTAGTTTTTTCGACATTTAATTTCAGTTTTCTAAGGCATAACCATTTGTATAGCGAGTCCAGGTCTTCTTGTACTTTCAGCATGGCACATTCTGCATATTTTTCACTTATGATAAGCAATGCATCATCCGCAAATAGACGTATTTTACAATATTTTAAGCATCTTTTGATATCATTGATATACAATGTAAACAATATTGGCGCCAAGACCGAGCCTTGTGGTAAACCAATGTTAACATCCACCACTGATGAAACCTCCTTTCCAATTATCGTTCTCTGTTTTCTGTCACCCAAATAACTCCGGAACCATTCCAAAGCCTTTCTTCTTATACCAATTTTAAACATAACGTCCAATAGCTCAGATCTATCGACAGTTTCAAAAGCCCGTTTTAAATCCAAGAAGACAGACACCGTAAATTTTTTGTCCGCCATGTCTTCTTTCCAATCTGCAATTACCATATTCAACGCTGTTTCACAAGAATGGCTCTTCCTGAATCCCGATTGTTCTGGGATAATCACATTGTGCTTCTCTAAGTATGCCACAAGTTGATCCTTCACCACTGTCTCCATAATTTTTTCATCTGTAGGTAACGTGTTAATTGGACGTAGTTCCTCGGGTTTCATTGTATTTTTTACTTTTTCAACAGGTATTATTGTTGAAATTTTCCAGTAACTAGGTACAATACCGCTGTTTAAGGATTCGTTAATTATGTCTTTGTAGAAATTAGCAGTATATGTCATGGCATCTTTAACGACACCCTCCGATAAAAGCTTGTCGCCGCCATATTTGTTTTTAAGTGATTTTGTGATAATAATAATATCGTCCACTACAATGTCAGTAAATTTAAATGTTTCAAATGGATTACTATGATTTGCGCTTATTTCATCCCCATTTACAATTTCTTCGATGCTATCATTAATTTCAACAATACTTTGTATAAAAAAGTTATTTAGGGCATTAGCTATATCATATTAATTTTCCAGGCATTCACCGTTAATTACAATTTTAGTGATATGTTTTTTAACATCATTAAGCTCGACGAGGTCTTTTAGACACTTCCACATACGTTTCATATCGCCATTGTTATGATTTACTCTATCTTCCATGTATTTCTTTTTTTTATAAATTATGGTTCTTTTATATATTTTCTTAATGACGTTATATTCGTCCCAAAATCCAGTATTTCGAGCAGTTTTATAAGATTCTATTTTTCTTTTATGCAGGTTTGTTAATTCTCGGTCGTACCACTTATTTCTTATCTGTATTTGGGTCCTCTTTATATAAGTCAGTGCTTGCATAGCCACAGTTAAAACTTCGTTTAGGGCTGAAATCGCATGTTCGTAGCAAAGTTAAAAGATTTTCAGCACTATAGTACTCCCAACATGTAACAGTAGCACACCTTCTCATTTTACAAAGCTTTGTTGTTGGCACTTCGAAGTGGATTGTCTCATGGTCAGAAATGCGATGTTCACCTATATTTACTGCTTTAACTTTATCATTGTTACTGAATAGCAAATCAATTCTTGTAGACGAGTACTCTGTTATCCTTGTGTCGAAGTTTATCCTTTGTATCATTGCCATTTGTGCAAATAAACTTGTTAGCTGGTTTGAGTATGTTGACGATACATTTACATTGATATTAAAATCACCAATTATTAAATTATTATCCGCCTCCTTGAGATGTTCAGTGATGATTTCATTTAGATAAGTAATAAAGGTGGAGTCACTGCTACTTGGTGAGTGATATAGTACACCGATTTTCCATTTTAACGCGCATTTGTTTATTTTTACAATAATGCACCACATATTCATGTTGATAGCTTTATTACAAACTATGCTAAATTGTATATTTTCATTCACATACATGACAACACCGCCAGTGTGCCTACTTTGAGAGTCGCAACGAATGCATTTGTATGTCGGAATACTAAGTTCAGAATCCAAGATATGTTCTGTTGTACACGTTTCCGTACATAACACAATACTTGGTCTTCTTATTTCAATAAGACGTTCCAGCTCGATTTTATTTGCTATGATACTACTAATATTAAGATAAATGCATTCCAAGTTGTATATATTGCTATCTCGATTTGAATAATATTTTGACTTTTGCCCTGCTGTAAGGATTTTCTTTGGTTGCTAATAAACAACTTTCCTTTTCCTTGCATCTAGCTTTTGTTGGTATACGGGACAAGTTCTATCCAGAGTATCATGGTTTTCGTCAAGTCCTAGATTCAGCTGCTTGTTTGCTCGTATGCAGTTAATGCACTTGTTTACTGCATCCTTTATGCATTGTGTATGCTTATGCTCACCCAAGCATTTTGTGCATACTTCCTTTTCCTTGCAGTCAGCCGCTTTGTGATTGAAGCCTTTGCATTTAAAACAACACAATACCTGCACTGCATCGTATACTCGGCAACGTTCCCAACCTACATTAAACCTCTCTCCAGCTAGTACATTTGCGAACGCTTCAACATTCATTTCTATCACAGCATTATAATAGTTTTTCGCGTTCTTTTTCACTTCATATTGCTTAACAATTTTGATGTCCGTTTCACTTAAACAAATGTTTTGTCGTTTAATCCTTTGCACCAGTTCCTCGTCGCTATATTTAAAATTTATACCAGTCACCATGACTGCTGGTTTCACTTTTTTGGGAATCTTGACCTCATAGTTATTTCCCAGATTGTTCTCAATGGCATTTTTTATTTTGTCACGCTCATGGTCATTTTCGCTTTCAACAATAACAACTCCGCTTTGCCTTGCTACTATATTAGTTATTTGCAGCCCTTTAGGATCAACTTTCGAGTTTAGGTCAGTTTTGGTTATTTCTATATTTTGCTTTTTATTCGGCTTGACAATTAGGGGATGATTCTTTCTAATGTCTGGTAACACTTCTTTTTTTTGTCCATCATTTTTTGTTATCGCTGCGTATGACACTTTGGCTTCAACACTATTAACATTTTTCTTTATTTCATTGCACATTTTTTTATTCTCTTTACTTATTTCTTCAATCATTTTCTTATTGTCATCCTTGTTTGTTTTCAACTCATCACAGACCTGCTCGCTGCTTCGCTTGAAGCCTTCAGCAATTTCCCGTATTTTGTTCACTTCTACAACACTCTTTTCGCATGATTCTTGCGCTTTTTGCATTGCCTTAATTCTGTCGCTAAATGCAACTTCCACTGCTTTTAAAACTTGCTTTATTTCTCTTTCATGTTTCTTGAGCGCATTATCAAATTCATTCCTGTACTCAGATAGTTGTTTGCCATTTTTGCTCACTACCATCTGCATATCTTTTAGAATGTCATCTACGTTATGCACATACTGCACACAATCATTACACATAAATCTAAGCATATCACATTCGTCTAATTTATTAACACTGTATTGGTCTATGCCAGAGCATTTTGGTGCTAAATGATAATATCTCCCACATACCCCTTCGCAACGAATTTTTGACACTTCTCCACGTATTGTACTTTTGCACTTGTCGCATTTACTCTCCATTTTTTATATAGAATGAATATATGTATATATATGTATCAAACTTTGTAAGTGTATGCGTTTTCCTTTCTTTATTTAGAGTCACTTTCTCGCAAATATATTAAATTTAAAAAATCAAACTTTATCTGGTATAATATTCTTGAAACCAACTTCTGCTTCCGCTTTTTGAGTCTCTGTCTCACACATTATTTATTCTTAAGAAGTATTTGAATATAGTTTTACCATTTTAAAATGTAAAATTCAAGGAGCAGAAATAAACACAACCGTACCGTTTTACCGTTTTTTCAGAAAAATCAAAATGATCTGGGCGAAAAAAGAAATTCGTTTAGCCATGCCCGTCCGTCCGTCCGTCTGCCCGTAAACACCATAACTTGGGTAAATTTTGAGGTATCTTAATGAAATTTTGTATGTAAGTTCCTGGACATTCATTTCAGATTGCTATTTAAAATGAACGAAATCGAAAATTTCGAAAAACCGAAAAAGTGCGAAAATGCATTACCAAAGACGGATAAAGCGACGAAACTTGGTAGATGAGTTGAACTTATGACGCAAAATAGAAAATTAGTAAAATTTTGGACAATGGGCGTGGCACCGCCCACTTTTAAAAGAAGGTAATTTAAAACTTTTGCAAGCTGTAATTTGGCAGTCGTTGAAGATATCATGATGAAATTTGGCAGGAACGTTACTCTTATTACTATATGTACGCTTAATAAAAATTAGCAAAATCGGAGAAGGACCACGCCCACTTTTAAAAAAAAATTTTTTTAAAGTAAAATTTTGACAAAAAATTTAATATCTTTACAGTATATAAGTAAATTATGTCAACATTCAACTCCAGTAATGATATGATGCAACAAAATACAAAAATAAAAGAAAATTTCAAAATGGGCGTGGCTCCGCACTTTTTCATTTAATTTGTCTAGGATACTTTTAATGCGATAAGTCGAACAAAAATTTACCAATCCTTGTGAAATTTGGTAAGGGCATAGCTTCTATTACGATAACTGTTTTCTGTGAAAATGGACGATATCGGTTGAAGTCACGCCCAGTTTTTATATAGAGTCTGTTCCTCCGCTCGGCCGTTAACACGATAACTTGAGCAAAAATCGATATATCTTTACTAAACTTAGTTCACGTACTTATCTGAGCTCACCTTATCTTGGTATGAAAAATGGGAGAAATCCGACTATGACCACGCCCACTTTTTCGATATCGAAAATTTCGAAAACTGAAAAAAATGTCTATACCAAATACGAAAAAAGGGATGAGACATGATGATTGGACTGGTTTTTTGACGCAAAATATAACTTTAGAAAAAACTTTGTAAAATGGGTGTGACATCTACCATATTAGGTTGAATAAAAAGAAAAAGTTCTGATGGGCGAAATCAAAAGCCCTTGGAATCATGGCAGGAATACTGTTCGTGGTATTACATATATAAATAAATTAGCGGTACCCGACAGATGATGTTCTGGGTCACCCTCTTCCACATTTGGTCGATATCTCGAAAACACCTTCACATATACAACTAAGGGCCACTCGCTTTTAAAACCCTCATTAATTCCTTTAATTTGATACCCAAATGGCGGCCACCGTGGTGTGATGGTAGCGTGCTCCGCCTATCACACCGTATGCCCTGGGTTCAACTCCCGGGCAAACAACATCAAAATTTTAGAAATAAGGTTTTTCAATTAGAAGCAAATTTTTCTAAGCGGGGTCGCCCCTCGGCAGTGTTTGGCAAGCGCTCCGGGTGTATTTCTGCCATGAAAAGCTCTCAGTGAAAACTCATCTGCCTTGCAGATGCCGTTCCGAGTCGGCATAAAACATGTAGGTCCCGTCCGGCCAATTTGTAGGGAAAATCAAGAGGAGCACGACGCAAATTGGAAGAGAAGCTCGGCCTTAGATCTCTTTGGAGGTTATCGCACCTTACATTTTTTTTTTATGGTACAAAATAGAGTCACCCCTGGTCCACCTTTATGGCGATATCTCGAAAAGGCGTCCACCTATAGAACTAAGGCCCACTCCCTTTTAAAATACTCATTAACACCTTTCATTTGATACCCATATCGTACAAACACATTCTATAGTCACCCTAGTCGACCTTTATGGCGATATCTCGAAAAGGCGTCCACCTATAGAACTAAGGCCCACTCCCTTTTAAAATACTCATTACCACCTTTCATTTTATACCCATATCGTACAAACCAAATTCTAGAGTCACCCCTGGTCCACCTTTATGACGATTTCACGAAAAGGCGTCCACCTATAGAACTATTGCCCACTCCCTTTTAAAATACTCTTTAATACCTTCCATTTGGTACACATGTCATACAAACACATTCCCTAGGGTTACCCTAGGTTCATTTTACTACATGCTGATTTTCCTTTATTTTGTCTCCAAATCTCTCAGCTGAGTATGTAATGTTCGGTTACACCCAAACTTAGCCTTTCTTACTTGTTTTATATTGCATTCTTTTTACAAATATACTTAATAAGTGTTTTCTGTATCAATTATTCTATATTTTTCAACGAATATTTGTGATGGTTGTGAAAAAATGCTTTTTGCATCATTTTTCCATACTTTCAATGAACATTAGTCTTCGTAACTTTGATATTTTAGAGCAAGTTCCCAGAGCCGCCTGGCGTTACTATGATCGTAAGTACACCTGCTATTTTGGGCCGTGGCCAATTTCCCGGTACAGTTCGCTGAAGAATCATAAAAATGTAGCTAAATTTACTTATAGTCTCAGTCCTTTTCCCAGCCTGCACTTGTACACAAAGGTATTAAAAACGGTATTACGTAATGGCATAAGGAATCGATATATGTAGATATAGACTTCATTATATCAAAATGTTCACCATCGAGACTGAGCCATGTCAGTTCGTCCATGCATCCGGTAACACGATAACTTCAGTAAAAATTGAGATATATGTATTTACGAAATATGACATACTGGCTTATCTTGGCCGAAATAGATTGGCATTGAAAATGGGTATAATCAAATTACCAATTTTTCGATACCGAAAATTTCGAAAAATATAAAAAATGCGGTAATTTAATACCAAAGAAAGAGAAAGCAATACATCTCGATATGTGGGATGGCCTTATGAACAGAAATAGAAACTAGGAAAACTTTGAAAAATGGGCGTGCCACTGCCCAAGTTTTTCAACCAGTAAATAAAAGCCATTGAATACTTTATGAAAATTAACAGAATAGGTATGGAGCCAATGCCCTCTTTAAAAAGATCGATACCGAGATTTCGAAAAATGGAAATATTGCGATAAATAATTACCAAACGCTGATAAAGCGATGGAACTTGACATGTGTGTTGCCTTTATGTCGAAAAACAAGTAAAAGGTCTAAGTTCAGGCGAAACTGAACATTTTATACCCAGCTCTACTTGAAACACTAAAGTAGGAGTGGCTTTCAGGCGGGTTCGCTAATTTTTAGAGCAAACAGTTGAAGAAATGAAAAAATTAGGGAGTTTTTTGTTCGACTTATGTTATTAAAAGTATTTTGGAAAAGGTAACAAAAAAAGGGGCGGGTCATGCCCATTTCAAAATTTGTTTAAGTTTTGTTCTTAGCTCAACCGTATCACTACTGAGGTAGAATATCAATCAAATGTAGTTAAATATCATAGCGTTATTGGGAACTTTGTTAAGGTTAGACCTCTAGGAAAAGTGGGCGTGGCCTTTAGTTATACTCAGTGTGCTTTTCACACAGAGTATATTAACTTTGATTGGGTAACGGTTAGTTGTACAGGTATAAAGGAATCGAGATAGATATAGACTTCCATATATCAAAATCTTCAGTATCAAAAAAAATTTGATTGAGCCAGGTCCGTACGTCCGTCCGTTAACACGATAACTTGAGTAAATATTGAGATATATTCACCAAATTTGGTACATGAGCTTATCCGGACCTAGAATAGATTGGTATTGAAAATGAGCGAAATCGGATGATTTTTATACTCAGTTGAGCAGAGCTCACAGAGTATATTAACTTTGATTGGATAACGGTTGGTTGTACAGGTATAAAGGAATCGAGATAGATATAGACTTCCATATATCAAAATCATCAGGATCGAAAAAAAATTTGATTGAGCCATGTCCGTCCGTCCGTCCATTAACACGATAACTTGAGTAAATTTTAAGGCATCTTGATGAAATTTGGTATGTAGGTTCCTGAGCACTCATCTCAGATCGCTATTTAAAATGAACAATATCGGACTATAACCACGCCCACTTTTTCGATATCGAAAATTTCGAAAAACCGAAAAAGTGCGATAATTCATTACCAAAGACGAATAAAGCGATGAAACTTGGTAGATGAGTTGAACTTATGACGCAGAATAGAAAATTAGTAAAATTATGGAAAAAGGGCGTGGCACCGCCCACTTTTAAAAGAAGGTAATTTAAAATTTTGCAAGCTGTATTTTGGCAGTCGTTGAAGATATCACGATGAAATTTGGCAGGAACGTTACTCCTATTACTATATGTATGCTTAATAAAAATTAGCAAAATCGGAGAACGACCATGCCCACTTTAAAAAATTTTTTTTTTCTTTAGTCAAATTTTAACAAAAAATGTAATATCTTTACAGTATATAAGTAAATTACGTCAACATTCAACTCCAGTAATGATATGGTGCAGCAAAATGCAAAAATAAAAGAAAATTTCAAAATGGGCGTGGCTCCGCCCTTTTTCATTTAATTTGTCTAGGATACTTTTAATGCCATAAGTCGAACAACAATTTACCAATCTTAGTGAAATTTGGTAGGGGCTTATAGTCTGGGACGATAACTTATTTTTGTGAAAAAGGGCGAAATCGGTTGAATCCACGCCCAGGTTTTATACACAGTCGACCGTCTGTCCTTCCGCTCGGCTGTTAATACGATAACTTGAGCAAAAATCGATATATCTTTACTAACCTCAGTTCACGTACTTATCTGAACTCACTTTGTATTGGTATAAAAATGGCCGAACTCGGACTATGCCCACGCCCACTTTTTCGATATCGAAAATTACGAAAAACGAAAAAATTCCATAATTCTATACCAAATACGAAAAAAGGGATGTAACATGGTATTTGGATTAGTCTATTGACGCAAAATATAACTTTAGAAAAAAACTTTGTAAAATGGGTGTAATACCTACCATATTAAGTAGAATGAAATGAAAAAGTTCTGCAGGGCGAAAAAAACCCTTGAAATCTTGGCAGGAATACTGTTCGTGGTATTATATATATAAATAAACTAGCAGACCCGTCAGACGTTGTTCTGCCCTAAATTTGGTCTACCTGCATACATTTTAATAAGCTTTTTCTCTCTAACTCTGCCCTCCCCTCTTCACTTCTTCTTAATCATTTTATTCACTCCTCCCTCCGTCTTTTTCGCTTCATCAATCTCTATTTTCGTCTCAATATATCTCTTTCTCAGTCTCCTTATCCTTCCCTCTTTTCTCTTCTCTCAAGTTTTTCCCATTCTTCTTCATCCCTTATTGCCAGTCCCAGAGGGTGGTATGTATTTTGTTCCAGTCCAATTCCGAGTTCCAGTCCCACTCCGAGTCTCAGTCCCAAACCTAGTCCTAATCGCCCGTCTCTGGTCTACTTCCACGAAAAAAGGATCGTAAATACTAATATAGGCAAATTTGTATACCAAATTTCAGACAAATCGAATAGGACGTATGTAAATAGGTATGTGGGTATTATCAATTCATGCTTTTTTTCGGCTTCGCATGCATATTTATCAGTTTTGCGAGGTTGATGCGACTAAATCGAATATCAGAATGAAAATTACTTTAAAGCTCTGAGCAACAGCTTCCATTTGATATCCATGTTACACACACATTCTAGTGGTATCCGGGTCCACGTTTTGGGCTATATCTCGAGACCCTAGTCACCCAGCGGTATAAAGCACACATCAACAGTTTCAATTTGATACCCATAATGTAAAAACACATCCTAGTGTTACCCTGGTCCACGTTTTGGCCTATATATCGAGACCCTAGTCACCTATAATGTAACGTTTTGGCCTATATCTCGAGACCCTAGTCACCCAGCGGTATAAAGCACACATCAAAAGTTTCAATTTGATACCCATAATGTAAAAACACATCCTAGTGTTACCCTGATCCACGTTTTGGCCTATATCTCAAGACCCGAGTCACAAACAGATATGAAAATTACCCTGTACTAAAGCACTCATCAACAGCTTTCATTTGTTATCCTTTTTGTATAAGCACTTTCTAGGGGTATCAGGGTCCACGTTTTGGCCTCAATCTCGAGACCCTAGTCACCAATAGGTATGAATACTACTCTGTACTAAAACACTCATCAACAGCTTTCATTTGTTATCCATATTCTATAAACACATTCTAGGGGTATCCGGGTCCACAATTTGGCCTATATCTCGAGACCCTAGTCACACACGGGTACGAAAAATACCCCGTATCAAATTACCCATAAACAGCTTCCGTTTGATGCCTACATTTTACAAACATTTCCTAGGATTACCCAGGTCCACGTTGTGATCTCAGGACCCTATCCAGAACTGGATAAAAAGTATCCTATGTCTGTCTCTTGGTTCTAAGCTACCCCTCCACCAATTTTCAGCCAAATCTGTTCATCCGTTCTTGAGTTATAAATAGTGTAACTAACACCACTTCCTCTTATATATGTACATATATACATCACATTAGAAACTTCAAAAATAACAGTATTTCTCCACTATTTAATGGATGTTATTATACAATCTACAAACTTCAATCACTCTATCTATTAAAAAAAAGCGTATGAAAATCCGTTGCGTAGTTTTAAAGGTTTAAGCATTCAAAGGGACATGGGACAGAAAAAGCGACTTTGTTTTATGATATGTAGTAATACATGCAAAAATACCAAAAAATAAAACTTTTTTGAAGAATTTTTAGGAAATGTTTAATATTTTTAACGAAAGATTTGTTTTTCAATAGATGTATCCATTTATGTTACATAAATATGTACATATGTACATACCTATGCCAAGCTGATATGATAAGAAAATACATACAAATGTACATTCATACATGCCTATAAACCTACAACCGAAGTTAAATAACGCAGCGAATGCTATATATGTACGTATGTATGTGTCGCATCAAGCCTCACTCAAAAGCAATTATCGCGGACAGTTCACAGCAAACAAACACACATACGCATTTTTTGATAAATATGTTACTTTTATTTAAACAATTTGGCTGATATAAGAAAGGAATCAAGTATTTTTTTTATGCAGATCGAAGGTAAATATTTCAGAGTTTTACTGAAAAGTAGAATTTTTGAAATCCATCCATCCGTTTATAAGTTATAGCTGTGTAAAAAAAAAATGTTATGATTTTTTGCTACATTTTGGCAATTTGCCACGCCCCTATAACATATATCTTCAAATTATATTAACTGTACCATCTCACGTAGCTAAGCTTTCAAATGCAAAAAACCGTTTTAAAATCGGAGCATTCTGTGTGAAGTTATGTGCATACATGGCATTTAGCGACTTTATTTTATAAGATTTATAGATAAACTGAATCAAAAAAGGTCCAATAAAATACAACATATTTCAAAAGACAACTAATAAAAGCTGTACAGAACCGATATTGAAAACCAATAAGTATTGAATGTATTATGAATAAATTGGGAGTTCCCCTTTTCATATCTATTTTGATATATACGCTCATAAATTTGAATTTTCGATTCTAAATTCAGAGCATGTATTGTATGTATGTAGATTCGCATTACTAAAGATTTTTGTTTATGTACGACCATTACAGTATCATAAGAAATTGAAAATGAATATTGTAAGACATTTTTCGTGGGCGGGTTTTTTGCTTCTACCAATCATAGGCAGCGAAAAAAAATCAAGTATACTTATAGTCCCATCCTTGATTTTGATATGAGTATGTTACTTTACATACTATTTTATTACTTTTTGCAAGCAGCCAAACTAATTGCAAGGGCCAAACATCCCACAGATGAGCTTGGGAAATAAACCTTTCATACTATTCAAAATCTTACTTGAGCTGTTTACAACGCGTCGGAGTTTTTGATGCAGATGCTGCAAGGGTTCAATTGTTTATCAACATTTACTTTGCCTCTGATGAGAAATGTTAAAACCATTGATGTGATAAACTTACCGACATTAACATCAACTTTTACAGCATTTCAAGAGAACAAATTTCACCGCCAGTATCTGAAGCAGAGTTGGGCCAAATTTATTCGATAAAGAATAAAAGATTGTCGGTTATTTACGAATGCAGATAATGTTTTTTAAAAACATTTTGTTTTAGTGACGAATAAATTTTTCGTTATGCAAATTATAAATAAACAGGAAAAAAACGTGTTTTCTTTCAGTTAATATAAAAAGTTTTTTTTGCTTCATATTTAAATGGGCAAACTATAAGTTTTTGAAACAAATTTTCTATCGGAAAATTACTCAAAAATTACTTATCAATAAAAAATGTATTCAATGGTAATTTATTCACGCAGAAGTTATTTATGAATAATTTTCCTAAGATACATTTTCATTCGAATAATTATCTAAATAAAAATTTATTTGAATAACGCCCAACTCTTACCTGAAACAATCCAGGGCCCGTATCGTGTTACACCATCACGTATGAAAAATCACTTTCACTCAAACGATAAATATAAATCTGTCAATCTATTCGTTAAAAGGATAACAAATTTTGGATCTAATGGTACTCGTAGTCACTATTTCACAGATGTACTTAATCCAATTCCCCGTTTCAGATCTATTGCGATTTAAAAAATTGATTTGGATCAAGGATCGTAAACACGATACGGGACCAGTATCTAAAGTAATGGTCACAGTATTGGGTGCAGGGCCATACCGGAGGTCGTGGGGCCTTGTGCAAAATTCAAAGGAGTGATTAGCATTACAAAAAAATAAATATTCTTATATCACTACATTTGACTAGTAAATTAATGACTAATACTCAATGTAAAATCCCTGAAACATTATAACTTCAAGTTTTTTTGCACATATTGTGAGTTTCTTGTGTCCCTCGTTCTAGAAAATTTTTTTTCTACTTTTCATACTCGCTAAATAATCAATTGTTTTTGAAAAATCAATTTTTCGAGCTCTTTCATTTTTCAATAGATAGGACTGCCAGTCCACTTAATCGTTCATTACCCATCGAAATCCGCAAATAATTTTTGATCATGTTTAATTTTGAAAACGATCGCTCAGCGGTCACGTAAATTGTCCGCGTGTTACGAGTTGTGGGTCCCTCTACATCCGACTAGGTTTTAATATAATCTGCGCGCACGGTTCTCGAGTCTCGAGTCGTTCGTATATAAGTGGAATTTCATTGTGTCCATTTACACGACTATATATTAAAGGGCTTAAAATCCTTCAATAATTAGATAATTTTCACTCACTAATAGTAGCTCATTCGGCACATTCGAAACGTTGATTTTCACTGATCCACAATTCAAAATCCAAGGCGAAGCCGAGAGTTTTTAGCGGATAGTCTAAATCGACGTTTAGTATGTGTAGAATACGGTATTTTACTCAATTTCTGCTTTTGGATTAGAATTTGAATAAAATAAATTTAAAAAATAAAATTTTTCCCATAATTTAGTGTATACATTTTTCGATGAAACTTTTGCGACTCGGGGGTTTGGTGGTCCCTCGGAGCTGGAAACCCTGGTGCACCGCTCCGCTTGCACCAGTCTCGGTACGGCCTTGATTGGGTGACAATTAGAGGACAGCCAACATCAATTAAATTGGTTCGATGTAGACCAACTGCCAACTTCTCCAGTAAATAATTTGTCAAAAACTGTAAGTTCTTGATCTAGATTTATTTTCTTATTTATTTTTTACAAAATGTTAGCTATTGGATTCCAAATTATGCAAATCGTTTTTGCAGAAGCTGAAAATATTGCTGACAATGATAACGATCTTAGACATCCAATACCAATACTGGATGGATGACAAGTTATCAATTATCAACGACGACGATGAAGAAAGTTAAAAACTGCAAAGTTGTTAAAAAAAGTGTTTTACACATCTCCCGATATATTGTAGTAAAAAGGCGAATATCATTTTCCTGCAGAATAAATTTCTGGTGACAAAATATATTTTCCAATGGCATCTCTCCGGTGCACATAGAGGTATTTGAGCAATCTGGGCGGCCAAAAATCAATTTCTCAAAACGCATCAAATAAAAAAAAATTATTTTTAGTAGGCCAATACTCTAGCGTAATAATAATTATTTATTTTCATAATTCAAATGCCTAGTGTGGACATCCACTCAAAGTTGGACCATTCGTGCGTATCTTGCGGCAGTTTTTCACGTTCTTAGAGTATATATATTTTAAATTGATATCTTTACGGGTTTCAGTGAAGTTTATAAAAAAGAAGCCATGGATTCTTATGAAACAGGCAAGTTTGTATAATATTTATGTATTTTAAGATTTATATAGTCCTTAACGCCTTCGTAATACAATTTTTAAAAAGTGATGTATTGGGGCAAAATTGTTTCCCAATTTTTTTTTTCCAAAAGGTTTCTGTTTTAGTGCTCCGCTTTGCATCGCATTGATTCCAATTTTTTTAGAAAGCCTGTGTTTTGTAAATTTAAATAGTGGAAAGATTGGTTCCGCTTATTCCCGCTTTTTGAAAAAAATTGGTAATTTTGAGCGTTGCACAGTGGTGCCATCTCCATAGGGTGAGCAATAAAAAATAGTAAACGTACTCCAATTTAGTTGAATTTCGGCGCGTGATCTTGTTGTAGCATAAAAAGAATATATATGCAATATGGTGATAATTGGTGTCGTGCCACACCTCCTACTATTGTGGGCGGTTATATTAAAAGATGTCTGATTTTAATGAAACTCAGTTTGGACGTTAATCTCACGTTTGGAAACGCAATTGTAGAATTTGATCTTGTTTGGTGAATCAATGCGCTGATGCCGAATCCTAGATCTATTTGGCCAATATACCCCAAAAACCGCACTCGATTACTTACATTTTTTTTGTATGTTCTGTATATACAGTATTAAGATTTTTTATACTCAGTTGAGCAGAGCTCACAGAGTATATTAAGTTTGATTGGATAACGGTTGGTTGTACATATATAAAGGAATCGAGATAGATATAGACTTCCATATATCAAAATAATCAGGATCGAAAAAAAATTTGATTGAGCCATGTCCGTCCGTCCGTCCGTCCGTCCGTTAACACGATAACTTGAGTAAATTTTGAGGTATCTTGATGAAATTTGGTATGTAGGTTCCTGAGCACACATTTCAGATCGCTATTTAAAATGAACGATATCGCCACCTTTTTCGATATCGAAAATTTCGAAAAACCGAAAAAGTGCGATAATTCATTACAAAAGACCGATAAAGCGACGAAACTTGGTAGATGAGTTGAACTTATGACGCAAAATAGAAAATTAGTAAAATTTTGGACAATGGGCGTGGCACCGCCCACTTTTAAAAGAAGGTAATTTAAAAGTTTGCAAGCTGTAATTTGGCAGTCGTTGAAGATATCATGATGAAATTTGGCAGGAACGTTACTCTTATTACTATATGTGCGCTTAATAAAAATTAGCAAAATCGGAGAAGGACCACGCCCACTTTTAAAAAAAAATTTTTTTAAAGTAAAATTTTGACAAAAAATTTAATATCTTTACAGTATATAAGTAAATTATGTCAAGATTCAACTCCAGTAATGATATGGTGCAACAAAATACAAAAATAAAACAAAATTTAAAAATGGGCGTGGCTCCGCTCTTTTTCATTTAATTTGTCTAGGATACTTTTAACGCCATAAGTCGAACAAAAATTAACCAATCCTTTTGAAATTTGGTAGGAGCATAGATTTTATGGCGTTAACTGTTTTCTGTGAAAATGGGCGAAATCGGTTGATGTCACGCCCAGTTTTTATACACAGTCGTCCGTCTGTCCTTCAGCATGGCCGTTAACACGATAACTTGAGCAAAAATCGATATATCTTTACTAAACTCAGTTCACGTACTTATCTGAACTCACTTTATCTTGGTATGAAAAATGAACGAAATCCGACTATGACCACGCCCACTTTTTCGATATCGAAAATTACGAAAAATGAAAAAAATGCCATAATTCTATACCAAATACGAAAAAAGGGATGAAATATGTTAAGGTAATTGGATTGTTTTATTGACGCGAAATATAACTTTAGAAAAAACTTTATAAAATGGTTGTGACACCTACCATATTAAGTAGAAGAAAATTAAAAAAGTTCTGCAGGGCGAAATAAAAAACCCTTAAAATCTTGGCAGGTACTACATATATAAATAAATTAGCGGTATCCAACAGATGATGTTCTGGGTCACCCTGGTCCACATTTTGGTCGATATCTGGAAAATGCCTTCACATATACAACTACCACCACTCCCTTTTAAAACTCTCATTAATATCTTTAATTTGATACCCATATCGTACAAACTCATTCTAGAGTCACCCCTGGTCCACCTTTATGGCGATATTTCGAAAAGGCGAACACCTATAGAACGAAGGCCCACTCCCTTTTAAAAATACTCATTAACACCTTTCATTTGATACCCATATCGTACAAACAAAGTCTAGAGTCACCCCTGGTCCAGAAAGGCCCACTCCCTCTTAAAATACTCATTAACTCTTTCGTTTGATACCCATATTGCACAAACGAATTCTAGAGTCACCCCTGGCCCACCTTTATGGCGATATCTCGAAACGGCGTCCACCTGTGGAACTAAGGATTACTCCCTTTTAAAATACTCATTAACACCTTTCATTTGATACCCATATCGTACAAACGCATTCTAGAGTCACACCTGGTCCATCTTTATGGCGATATCTCGAAAAGGCGTCCACCTATAGAACTAAGGCCCACTCCCTCTTAAAATACTCATTAACTCTTTTCGTTTGATACCCATATTGCACAAACGAATTCTAGAGTCACCCCTAGTCCACCTTTATGGCGATATCTCGAAAAGGGGTCCACCTATAGAACTAAGCCCTTTTAAAATAATCATTAACACCTTTCATTTGATACCCATATCATACAAACAAATTCTAAAGTCACCCCTGGTCCACCTTTATGGCGATATCTCGAAAAGGCGAACACCTATAAAACGAAGGCCCACTCCCTTTTAAAAATACTCATTAACACCTTTCATTTGATACCCATATTGCACAAACGAATTCTAGAGTCACCCCTGGCCCACCTTTGTGGCGATATCTCGAAACGACGTCCACCTATGGAACTAAGGATTACTCCCTTTTAAAATACTCATTAACACCTTTCATTTGATACCCATATCGTACAAACGCATTCTAGAGTCACACCTGGTCCATCTTTATGGCGATATCTCGAAAAGGCGTCCACCTATAGAACTAAGGCCCACTCCTTCTTAAAATACTCATTCACTGCTTTCGTTTGATACCCATATCGTACAAACAAAGTCTAGAGTCACCCCTGGTCCACCTTTATTGCGATACCTCGAAAATGCATCCACCTATAGAACTAAGGCCCACTCCCTCTTAAAATACTCATTAACTCTTTCGTTTGATACCCATATTGCACAAACGAATTCTAGAGTCATCCCTGGCCCACCTTTATGGCCATATCTCGAAACGGCGTCCACCTATAGAACTAAGGCTCACTCCCTTTTAAAATACTCATTAACACCTTTCGTTTGATGCCCATATTGTGCAAACAAATTCTAGGGTCACCCCTGGTCCACCTTTATGGCGATATCTCGAAACGGCGTCCACCTATGGAACTAAGGATTACTCCCTTTTAAAATGCTAATTAACACCTTTCATTTGATACCCATATCGTCCAAACGCATTCTAGAGTCACCCCTGGCCATCTTTACGGCGATATCTCGAAAAGGCGTCCATCTATAGAACTTAGGTCCACGCCCTTTTAAAATACTCATTAATACCTTTCATTTGATACCCATATCGTACAAACGCAATCTAGAGTCAACCCTGATCCACCTTTATGGCTATATCCCTTAATGGCGTCCACCTATAGAACTATGGCCCACTCCCTCATAAAATACTCTTTAATGCCTTTCATTTGATACACATGTCATACAAACACATTCCAGGGTTTCCCTCGGTTCATTTTCCTACATGGTTATTTTCCCTTATGTTGTCACCATAGCTCTCAACTGAGTATGTAATGTTCGGTTACACCCGAACTTAACCTTCCTTACTTGTTTTTATTAAGGTTTTTCTGGTCGAGTAATCACCCGTAAAGAATTATTCCATCACATGAAAAAACCAGATGCGGAACGTATTAACGAGAAATTAAACAGTTTAGACAAATACCTTCTAAGTTTCGGACCTTATGCAATAAAAGATACCATTGAAACTTGAAAGAGACATACGTCGTTTGAAATCCAAGATGATGACCTGCCTGACATACCCTCTGATGATGAGCCCTAAAGAATGATAACTAATCATGCGAGTGGACTTCTGTTACAAATAACAGTGCATCGGATTGGGATACGAGTTTTAGCTTTAGTATTGATTATTTACTAGTCTGGTAATACCGCTACACGTAAGCCATGTATAGAAATTCACTATTTTTCCGCAGCCTTAAATTTTTTTGATAATTACTTAATAAATCGTGTGAGAATTATCGATGCCAGGCATATAAAAATAAATGCCAAAAATCAGCGAAACGTGCGATCTGCTTGTAAGTTGTACACTATTATACTAGAATGAATTATTATACTAGAATGTACGTAGAATTTTTTGGACCACCGTATATATAATAAAATGAAATAAAAAGTTAAATATAACTGAAATCACGATGAGTAACATAATTAAACAATTTAAAGCAAAAAACAATGATTTTTTAAGAAACTTTGCTGTCCGTGGACTTCTTTGGACCACTGTATATATAATAAAATAAAATAAATAGTTAAATATAACTGAAATCACTATGAGTAATATAATTAAATAATTTAAAGCAAAAAACAATGATTTTTTAAGAAACTTTGCGGTCCGTAGAATTTTTTGGACCACTGTATATATAATAAAATAAAATAAATAGTTAGATATAACTGAAATCACCATGGATAACATAATTAAATAATTTAAAGCAAAAAACAATGATTTTCTAAGAAACTTTGCGGTTCGTAGACTTTTTTGGACCACTGTATATATAATAAAATAAAATAAATAGTTAAATATAACTGAAATCACCATGAGTATCATAATTAAACTTTTTAAAGCCAAAAAATAATTTTGGCCACCCAGATTGCTCAAATACCTCTATGTGCGGAGGTAGGACAGCAACACGTAACTGTCTTATTATGTGTTTTCAGAATCCCGAGGAAAAAATCTATTCGGGACTTCAAGCCGTTTTTTATACTCAGTTGAGCAGAGCTCACAGAGTATATTACCTTTGATTGGATAACGGTTGGTTGCACTGGTATAAAGGAATCGAGATAGATATAGACATCAAAATCATCAGCATCGAAAAAAAATTTCATTGAGCCATGTCCGCCCGTCCCTCCGTTAACACGATAACTTGAGTAAATTTTGAAGTATCTTGATGAAATTTGGTACGTAGGTTCCTGGGTACTCATCTCAGATTGCTATTTAAAATGAACAATATCGCACTATAACCACGCCCACTTTTTTGATATCGAAAATTTCGAAAAACCGAAAAAATGCGATAATTCATTACCAAAGACGGATAAAGCGATGAAACTTGGTAGGTGAGTTGAACTTATGACGCAGAATAGAAAATTAGTAAAATTTTGGACAATGGGCGTGGCACCGCCCACTTATAAAAGAAGGTAATTTAAAAGTTTTGCAAGCTGTAATTTGGCAGTCGTTGAAGGACCGTTATTACTATTACTATATGTATGCTTAGTAAAAATTAGCAAAATCGGAAAACGACCACGCCCAATTTAAAAAAAATTTTTTTTTAAGTCAAATTTTAACAAAAAAAAGTAAGGAAGGCTAAGTTCGGGTGTAACCGAACATTACATACTCAGTTGAGGGCTATGTAGACAAAGTAAGGGAAAATCACCATGTTGGAAAATTAACCTAGGGTAACCCTGGAATGTGTTTGTATGACATGTGTATCAAATAGATGGTATTAAAGAGTATTTTAAGAGGGCCATGGTTCTATGGGTGGACGCCATTTAGGGATATCGCCATAAAGGTGGACCAGGACTGACTCTAGAATTTGTTTGTACGATATGGGTATCAAATGAAAGGTGTTTATGAGTATTTTAAAAGGGAGTGGGCCTTAGTTCTATAGGTGGACGCCTTTTCGAGGTATCGCGATAAAGGTGGACCAGGGGTGACTCTAGAATGCGTTTGTACAATATGGGTATCAAACGAAAGGTGTTAATGAGTATTTTAAAAGGGAGCGGGCCTTAGTTCTATAGGTGGACGCCTTTTCGAGATATCGCCATATAGGTGGACCAGGGGTGACTCTAGAATGCGTTTGTACAATATGGGTATCAAATGAAAGGTGTTAATTAGTATTTTAAAAGGGAGTGGGCCTTAGTTCTATAGGTGGACGGCTTTTCGAGATATCGCCATAAAGGTGGACCAGGGGTGACTCTAGAATTTGTTTGTATGATATGGGTTTCAAATGAAAGGTGTTAATGAGGATTTTAAAAGGGAGTGGACCTTAGTTCTATAGGTGGACGCCTTTTCGAGATATCGCCATAAAGGTGGACAAGGGGTGACTCTGGAATTTGTTTGTACGATATGGGTATCAAAAGAAAGGTGTTAAAGAGAATTTTACAAGGGAGTGGCCCTTAGTTCTATAGGTGGATGCCTTTTCGGGATATCGTTATAAAGGTGGGCCAGGGTTGACTCTAGAATGCGTTTGTACAATATGGGTATCAAATGAAAGGTGTTAATGAGGATTTTAAAAGGGAGTGGGCCTTAGTTCTATATGTGGACGGCTTTTCGAGATATCGCCATAAAGGTGGACCAGGGGTGACTCTAGAATTTGTTTGTATGATATGGGTATCAAATGAAAGGTGTTAATGAGGATTTTAAAAGGGAGTGGGCATTAGTTCTATAGGTAGACGCCTTTTCGAGATATCGCCATAAAGTTGGACCAGGGGTGACTCTAGAATTTGTTTGTATGATATGGGTATCAAATGAAAGGTGTTAACTAGTATTTTAAAGGGGAGTGGGCCTTAGTTCTATAGGTGGACGGCTTTTCGAGATATCGCCATAAAGGTGGACCAGGGGTGACTCTAGAATTTGTTTGTATGATATGGGTATCAAATGAAAGGTGTTAATGAGGATTTTAAAAGGGAGTGGGCCTTAGTTCTATAGGTGGACGCCTTTTCGACATATCGCCATAAAGGTGGACAAGGGGTGACTCTGGAATTTGTTTGTACGATATGGGTATCAAAAGAAAGGTGTTAAAGAGAATTTTACAAGGGAGTGGCCCTTAGTTCTATAGGTGGATGCCTTTTCGGGATATCGTTATAAAGGTGGGCCAGGGTTGACTCTAGAATGCGTTTGTACAATATGGGTATCAAATGAAAGGTGTTAATGAGGATTTTAAAAGGGAGTGGGCCTTAGTTCTATATGTGGACGGCTTTTCGAGATATCGCCATAAAGGTGGACCAGGGGTGACTCTAGAATTTGTTTGTATGATATGGGTATCAAATGAAAGGTGTTAACTAGTATTTTAAAGGGGAGTGGGCCTTAGTTCTATAGGTGGACGGCTTTTCGAGATATCGCCATAAAGGTGGACCAGGGGTGACTCTAGAATTTGTTTGTATGATATGGGTATCAAATGAAAGGTGTTAATGAGGATTTTAAAAGGGAGTGGGCATTAGTTCTATAGGTAGACGCCTTTTCGAGATATCGCCATAAAGTTGGACCAGGGGTGACTCTAGAATTTGTTTGTATGATATGGGTATCAAATGAAAGGTGTTAACTAGTATTTTAAAGGGGAGTGGGCCTTAGTTCTATAGGTGGACGGCTTTTCGAGATATCGCCATAAAGGTGGACCAGGGGTGACTCTAGAATTTGTTTGTATGATATGGGTTTCAAATGAAAGGTGTTAATGAGGATTTTAAAAGGGAGTGGACCTTAGTTCTATAGGTGGACGCCTTTTCGAGATATCGCCATAAAGGTGGACAAGGGGTGACTCTGGAATTTGTTTGTACGATATGGGTATCAAAAGAAAGGTGTTAAAGAGAATTTTACAAGGGAGTGGCCCTTAGTTCTATAGGTGGATGCCTTTTCGGGATATCGTTATAAAGGTGGGCCAGGGTTGACTCTAGAATGCGTTTGTACAATATGGGTATCAAATGAAAGGTGTTAATGAGGATTTTAAAAGGGAGTGGGCCTTAGTTCTATATGTGGACGGCTTTTCGAGATATCGCCATAAAGGTGGACCAGGGGTGACTCTAGAATTTGTTTGTATGATATGGGTATCAAATGAAAGGTGTTAATGAGGATTTTAAAAGGGAGTGGGCCTTAGTTCTATAGGTGGACGCCTTTTCGACATATCGCCATATATGTGGACCAGGGGTGACTCTAGAATGCGTTTGTACAATATGGGTATCAAATGAAAGGTGTTAATTAGTATTTTAAAAGGGAGTGGACCTTAGTTCTATAGGTGGACGGCTTTTCGAGATATCGCCATAAAGGTGGACCAGGGGTGACTCTAGAATTTGTTTGTATGATATGGGTATCAAATGAAAGGTGTTAACTAGTATTTTAAAGGGGAGTGGGCCTTAGTTCTATAGGTGGACCGCTTTTCGAGATATCGCCATAAAGGTGGACCAGGGGTGACTCTAGAATTTGTTTGTATGATATGGGTATCAAATGAAAGGTGTTAAGGAGGATTTTAAAAGGGAGTGGGCCTTAGTTCTATAGGTGGACGCCTTTTCGAGATATCGCCATATAGGTGGACCAGGGGTGACTCTAGACAGCGTTGGTACAATATGGGAAAGGTTATAATGAGTATTTTAAGAGGGAGTGGGCCTTAGTTCTATAGGTGGACGCCTTTCCGAGATATCGCCATAAAGGTGGACCAGGGGTGACCCTTTAATTTGTTTGTACGATATGGGTATCAAATTAATGGTATTAATGAGGGTTTTAAAAGGGAGTGGTGATAGTTGTATATGTGAAGGCGTTTTCAAGATATCGACCAACATGAGGACCAGGGTGACTCAGACCATCATCTGTTGGGTACCGCTAATTTATTTATATATGTAATACCACGAACAGTATTCCTGCCAAGATTCCAAGGGCTTTTGATCTCGCAATGCAGAACTTTTTCATTTTATTTTACTTAATATGGAAGGTGCCACACACATTTTACAAAGTTTTTTTCTAAAGTTATATTTTGCGTCAATAGACCAATACAATTACCATGTTTCATCCCTTTTTTCGTATTTGGTATAGAATTATGGCATTTTTTTCGTTTTTGGTAATTCTCGATATCGAAAAAGTGGGCGTGGTTATGGTTGGATTTCGGCCATTTTTTATACCAGTACAAAGTGAGTTCAGATAATTACGTGAACTGAGTTTAGTAAAGATATATCGATTTTTGCTCAAGTTATCGTGTTAACGGCCGAGCGGAAGGACAGGCGGTCGACTGTGTATAAAAACTGGGCATGGCTTCAACCGATTTCGCCTTTTATCACAGAAAACAGTTATCGTCTTAGAATCTAAGCCCCTAGCAAATTTCACAAGGAGTGTTAAATTTTTGTTCGACTTATGGCATTAAAAGTATCCTAGACAAATGAAATGAAAAAGGGCGGAGCCACGCCCATTTGGAAATTTTCTTTTATTTTTGTATTTTGTTGCACCATATCATTACTGGAGTTGAATGTTGACATAATTTACTTATATACTGTAAAGATATTTTATTTATACTCAGTTGAACAGAAGTCACAGAGTATATTAACTTTGATTAGATAACGGTTGGCTGAACAGGTATAAAGGAATCGAGATAGATATAGACTTCCATATATCAAAATCATCAGTATCAAAAAAAATTTGATTGAGCCGTGTCCCTCCGTCCGTCCGTCCGTTAACACGATAACTTGAGTAAATTTTGAGGTATCTTGATGAAATTTGGTGCGCAGGTTCCTGGGCACACATCTAATATCGCTATTTAAAATGAACGATATCGGACTATAACCACGCCCACTTTTTCGATATCGAAAATTTCGAAAAATTGAAAAAGTGCGATAATTCATTACCAAAGGCGTATAAAGCGATTAAACTTGGTAGGTGAGTTGAACGTATGACGCAGAATATAAAATTTGTAAAATTTTGGACAATGGGCGTGCCACCGCCCACTTTTAAAAGAAGGTAATTTAGAAGTTTTGCAAGCTGTAATTTGGCAGTCGTTGAAGATATCATGATAAAATTTGGCAGGAACGTTACTGCTATTTCTATATGTATGCCTAATAAAAATTAGCAAAATCGGAGAACGACCACGCCCACTTAAAAAAATTTTTTTTTAAGTCAAATTTGAAAAAAAAAAAGTTAATATCTTTACAGTATATAAGTAAATTATGTCAACATTCAACTCCATTAATTATATGGAGCAACAAAATACAAAAATAAAAGAAATTTTCAAAATGGGCGTGGCTCCGCCCTTTTCCATTTAATTGGTCTAGGATACTTTTAATGCCATAGGTCGAACAAAAATTTACCAATCCTTGTGAAATTTGTTAGGGGATTAGATTCTAGGACGATAACGGTTTTCTGTGAAAAAGGGCGAAATCGGTTGAAGCCACGCCCAGTTTTTATACACAGTCGACCGTCTGTTCTTCCGCTCGGCCTCTAACACGATAACTTGAGCAAAAATCGATATATCTTTACTAAACTCAGTTCACGTAATTATCTGAACTCACTTTGTACTGGTATAAAAAATGGCCGAAATCCAACCATAACCACGCCCACTTTTTCGATATCGAGAATTACGAAAAATGAAAAAAAAAATTTCCATAATTCTATACCAAATACGAAAAAGGGATGAGACATGATGATTGGATTGGTTTATTGACGCAAAATATAACTTAAGAAAAAAACTTTGTAAAATGTGTGTGGCACCTTCCATATTAAGTAAAATAAAATGAAAAAGTTCTGCATTGCGAGATCAAAAGCCCTTGGAATCTTGGCAGGAATACTGTTCGTGGTATTACATATATAAATAAATTAGCGGTACCCAACAGATGATGGTCTGAGTCACCCTGGTCCTCATGTTGGTCGATATCTTGAAAACGCCTTCACATATACAACTATCACCACTCCCTTTTAAAACCCTCATTAATACCATTAATTTGATACCCATATCGTACAAACAAATTAAAGGGTCACCCCTGGTCCCACCTTTATGGCGATATCTCGGAAAGGCGTCCACCTATAGAACTAAGGCCCACTCCCTCTTAAAATACTCATTATAACCTTTCCCATATTGTACCAACGCTGTCTAGAGTCACCCCTGGTCCACCTTTATGGCGATATCTCGAAAAGGCGTCCACCTATAGAACTAAGGCCCACTCCCTTTTAAAATACTCAATAACACCTTTCATTTGATACCCATATTGTACAAACTTATTCTAGATTCACCCCTGGTCCACCTTTATGGCGATATCTCGAAAAGGCGTCCACCTATATAACTAAGGCCCACTCCCTTTTAAAATACTCATTAACACCTTTCATTTAATACCCATATTGTACAAACGCATTCTAGAGTCACCCCTGGTCCACCTTTATGGCGATATCTCGCAAAGGCGTCCACCTATAGAACTAAGGCCCACTTCCTTTTAAAATACTCATTAACACCTTTCATTTGATACCCATATCGTACAAACAAATTCTATAGTCACCCCTGGTACACCTGAATGGCGATATCTCGAAAAGGCGTCTACATATAGAACTAAGGCCTAAGCCCCTTTAAAATACTCATTAACACCTGTCATTTGATACCCATATCGTACAAACAAATTCTAGAGTCATCCCTGGCCCACCTTTATGGCGATATCTCGAAAAGGCGAAAACCTATAGACCTAAGGCCCACTCCCTTTTAAAATACTCACTAACTCCTTTCATTTGATACCCATATTGTACAAACGCATTCTAGAGTCACCCCTGGTCCACCTTTATGGCGATATCTCGAAAAGGCGTTCACCCATAGAACTAAAGCCCGCTCCCTTTTAAAATACTCATTAACACCTTTCGTTTGATACCCATATTGTACGAACGCATTCTAGAGTCACCCCTGGTTCACCTTTATTGCGATATCTCGAAAAGGTGTCCACCCATAGAACTAAGGCCCGCTCCATTTTAAAATACTCATTAACACCTTTCGTTTGATACCCATATTGTACAGACGCATTCTAGAGTCACCCCTGGTCCACCTTTATGGCGATATCTCGAAAAGGCGTCCACCCATAGAACTAAGGCCCGCTCCCTTTTAAAATACTCATTAACACCTTTCATTTGATACCCATATCGTACAAACAAATTCTAGAGTCAGCCCTGGTCCACCTTTATGGCGATATCCCTAAATGGCGTCCACCTATAGAACCATGGCCCTCTTAAAATACTCTTTAATACCATCCATTTGATACACATGTCATACAAACACATTCCAGGGTTACCCTAGGTTAATTTTCCAAAATGGTGATTTTCCCTTACTTTGTCTACATAGCTCTCAACTGAGTATGTAATGTTCGGTTACACCCGAACTTAGCCTTCCTTACTTTTTTTTGTTAAAATTTGACTTAAAAAAAATGTTTAAAGTGGAAGTGGTCGTTTTCCGATTTTGCTAATTTTTATTAAGCATACATATAGTAATAGTAATAACGGTCCTTCAACGACTGCCAAATTATAGCTTGCAAAACTTTTAAATTACCTTCTTTTATAAGTGGGCGGTGCCACCCCCATTGTCCAAAATTTTACTAATTTTCTATTCTGCGTCATAAGTTCAACTCACCTACCAAGTTTCATCGCTTTATTCGTCTTTGGTAATGAATTATCGCACTTTTTCGGTTTTTCGAAATTTTCGATACCGAAAAAGTGGGCGTGGTTATAGTACGATATTGTTCATTTTAAACAGCAACCTGAGATGAGTGCACAGGAACCTACATACCAAATTACATCAAGATACTTCAAAATTTACTCAATTTATCGTGTTAACGGACGGACGGACGGACATGGCTCAATGAAATTTTTTTTTCGATGCTGATGATTTTGATGTCTTCCTTTATACCTGTGCAACCAACCGTTATCCAATCAAAGTTAATATACTCTGTGAGCTCTGCTCAACTGAGTATAAAAAAACGACTTGAAGTCCCGAATAGATTTTATCCTCGGGATTCCGAAAACACATAATAAGACAGTTACGTGGTGCTGTCCTACCACCGCACATAGAGGTATTTGAGCAATCTGGGTGGCCAAAATTATTTTTTGGCTTTAAATAGTTTAATTATGTTACTCATGGTGATTTCAGTTATATTTAACTATTTATTTTATTTTATTATATATACAGTGGTCCAAAAAAACCTACGAACCGCAAAGTTTCTTAGAAAATCATTGTTTTTTGCTTTAAATTAATTAATTATATTATCCATGGTGATTTCAGTTATATTTAAATATTTATTTTATTTTATTATATAAACAGTGGTCCAAAAAATTCTACGCACCGCAAAGTTTCTTAAAAAATCATTGTTTTTTGTTTTAAATTATTTAATTATATTACCCATGGTGATTTCAGTTATATTTAACTATTTATTTTTTATTATTATATATACAGTGGTCCAAAAAAGTCTACGGACAGCAAAGTTTCTTAAAAAATCATTGTTTTTTGCTTTAAATTGTTTAATTATATTACTCATCGTGATTTCAGTTATATTTAACTTTTTATTTTATTTTGTTATATATACAGTGGTCCAAAAATTCTACGTACATTCTAGTATAATAATTCATTCTAGTATAATAATGTACAACTTACAAGCAGATCGCACGTTTCGCTGATTTTTGGCATTTATTTGTATATGCCTGGCATTGCGAATTCTCACACAATTTATTTAGTAATTATCAAAAAAATTTAAGGCTGCGGAAAAATAGTGAATTTCTAGCTTACGTGTAGCGGTATTACAAGACTAGTAAATAATCAATACTAAAGCTAAAACTCGTATCCCATTCCGATACACTGTTATTTGTAACAGAAGTCCACTCGCATGGTTAGTTATCATTCTTTAGGGCTCATCATCAGGCAGGTCATCATCTTGGATTTCAAACGACGTATGTCTCTTTGAAGTTTCAATGTTATCTTTTTTTGAATAAGGTTCGAAACTTAGAGGGTATTTGTCTAAACTGTTTAATTTCTCGTTAATACGTTCCGCTTCGGGTTCTTTCATGTGATTGAATAATTCTTTACGGGTGATTGCTCGACCAGAGAAACCTTAATTTAAAAAAATCTTAATACTGTATATACAGAACATACAAAAAAAATGTTGGTAATCGAGTGCGGTTTTCGGGGTACATTGGCCAAATAGATCTAGGATTCGGTATCAGCGCGTTGATTCACCAAAAAAGATCAAATTCTACAATTGCGTTTCTAAACGTGAGATTAACGTCCAAACTGAGTTTCATTAAAATCAGACATCTTTTAATATAACCGCCCACAATAGTAGGGGGCGTGGCACGATACCAATCACCATATTGCATATATTTTCTTTTTATGCTACAATAAGATCACGCGCCGAATTTCAACTAAATTGGAGTACGTTTACTATTTTTTATTGCTCACCCTATGGAGATGGCACCACTGTGCAACGCTCAAAATTACCAATTTTTTCAAAAAGCGGGAATAAGCGGAACCAATCTTTCCACTATTTAAATTAACAAAACACAGGCTTTCTAAAAAAAGTGAAATCAATGCGATGCAAAGCGGGGCACTAAAACAAAAACCTTTTGGAAAAAAAGAATTGGGAAAAAATTTTGCCCCAATACACCACTTTTTAAAAATTGTATTACGAAGGCGTTAAGGACTATATAAATCTTAAAATACATAAATATTATACACACTTACCTGTTTCATAAGAATCCATGGCTTCTTTTTTATAAACTTCACTGAAACCCGTAAAGATATCAATTGAAAATATATATACTCTAAGAACGTGAAAAACTGCCGCAAGATACGCACGAATGGTCCAACTTTGAGTGGATGTCCACACTAGGCATTTGAATTATGAAAATAAATAATTATTATTACGCTAGATGTCTAAGATCGTTATCATTGTCAGCAATATTTTCAGCTTCTGCAAAAACGATTTGCATAATTTGGAATCCAATAGCTAACATTTTGTAAAAAATAAATAAGAAAATAAATCTAGATCAGGAACTTACAGTTTTTGACAAGTTATTTACTGGAGAAGTTGGCAGTTGGTCTACATCGAACCAATTGAATTGATGTTGGCTGTCCTTTGATTATCACCCAATCAAGGCCGTACCGTAAGCGGAGCGTTGCACCAGGCTCCCCAGCTCCGAGGGGCCACCAAACCCCCGAGTCGCAAAAGTTGCACCGAAAAATGTATACACTAAATTATGGGAAAAATTTTATTTTTTTAATTTATTTTATTCAAATTCTAATCCAAAAGCAAAAATTTGAGTAAAATACCGTATTCTACACATACTAAACGTCGATATAGACTATCCACAAAAAACTCTCGGCTTCGCCTTGGATTTTGAATTGTGGATCAGCGAAAATCAACGTTTCGAATGTGCCGAATGAGCTACTATTAGTGAATGAAAATTATCTAATTATTGAAGGATTTTAAGCCCTTTAATATATAGTCGTGTAAATGGACACAATGAAATTCCACTTATATACGAACGACTCGAGAACCGTGCGCGCAGATTATATTAAAACCTAGTCAGAAGTAGAGGGACCCACAACTCGTAACACGCGCACAATTTATATGACCGCTCAGCGATGGTTTTCAAAATTAAACATGATCAAAAATTATTTGCGAAGTTCGATGGGTAATGAACGATTAAGTGGACTGGCAGTCCTATCTATTGAAAAATGAAAGAGCTCGGAAAATTGATTTTTCAAAAACAATTGATGATTTAGCGAGTATGAAAGGTAGAAAAAAACTTTTCTAGAACGAGAGACACAAGAAACTCACAACATGTGCAAAAAAAACTTGAAGTTATAATGTATCAGGGATTTTACATTGAGTATTAGTCATTTATCAAAGCAACATCAAAAATTTTAGAAATAAGGTTTTTCAATTAGAAGAAAATTTTTCTAAGCGGGGTCGCCCCTCGGCAGTGTTTGGCAAGCGCTCCGGGTGTATTTCTGCCATGAAAAGCTCTCAGTGAAAACTCATCTGCCTTGCAGATGCCGTTCGGAGTCGGCATAAAATCATGTAGGTCCCGTCCGGCCAATTTGTAGGGAAAATCAAGAGGAGCACGACGCAAATTGGAAGAGAAGCTCGGCCTTAGATCTCTTCGGAGGTTATCGCGCCTTACATTTACATTAGTCATTAATTTACTAGTCAAATGTAGTGATATAAGAATATTTATTTTTTTGTAATGCTAATCACTCCTCTGAATTTTGCACAATGCCCCACGACCTCCGGTACGACCCTGCACCCAATAATGTGACCATTACTTTAGATACTGGTCCCGTATCGTGTTTACGATCCTTGATCCAAATCAATTTTTTAAATCGCAATAGATCTGAAACGGGGAATTGGATTAAGTACATCTGTGAAATAGTGACTACGAGTACCCATTAGATCCAAAATGTGTTATCCTTTTAACGAATAGATTGACAGATTTATATTTATCGTTTGAGTGAAAGTGATTTTTCATACGTGATGGTGTAACACGATACGGGCCCTGGATTGTTTCAGGTAAGAGAGTTGGGCGTTATTCAAATACATTTTTTATTTAGATAATTATTCGAATGAAAATGTATCTTAGGAAAATTATTCATGAATAACTTCTGCGTGAATAAATTATCATTGAATAAATTTTTTATTGATAAATAATTTTTGAGTAATTTTCCGATAGAAAATTTGTTTCAAAAACTTATAGTTTGCCCATTTAAATATGAAGCAAAAAAAAAAACTTTTTACATTAACTGAAAGAAAACACGTTTTTTTTTCCTGTTTATTTATAATTTGCATAACGAAAAAATTTATTCGTCACTAAAACAAAATGTTTTTTAAAAAACATTATCTGCATTCGTAAATAACCGACAATCTTTTATTCTTTTCGAATAAATTTGGCCCAACTCTGCTTCAGATACTGGCGGTGTAATTTGTTCTCTTGAAATGCTGTAAAAGTTGACATTGACCACCATGGTAGGTTTATCACATCAATGGTTTTTGACATTTCTCATCAGAGGCAAAGTAAATGTTGATAAACAATTGAACCCTTGCAGCATCTGCATCAAAAACTCTGGCGCGTTGTAAACAGCTCAAGTAAGATTTTGAATAGTATGAAAGGTTTATTTCCCAAGCTCATCTGTGGGATGTTGGCCCTTGCAATTAGTTTGGCTGCTTGCAAAAAGTAATAAAATAGTATGTAAAATAACATACTTATATCAAAATCAAGAATGGGGACTATAAGTATACTTGATTTTTTTTTCGCTGCCTATGATTGGTAGAAGCAAAAACCCCGCCACACGAAAAATGTCTTACAATATTCATTTTCAATTTCTTATGATACTGTAATGGTCGTACATAAATAAAATTCTTTAGCAATACGAATCTACATACATACAATACATGCTCTGAATTTAGAATAGAAAATTCAAAATTTATGAGCGTATATAGCAAAATAGACATGAAAAGGGGAACTCCCAATTTTATTCATAATATATTCGATACTTATTGGTTTTCAATAGTGGTTCTGTACAACTTTTATTAGTTGTCCTTTTAAAATATGTTGTATTTTTATTGGAATTTTTTTTGATTTCAGTTTATCTATAAATCTTATAAAATAAAGTCGCTAAATGCCATGTATGCACATAACTTCACACAGAATGCTCCGATTTTAAAACGGTTTTTTGCATTTGAAAGCTTAGCTACGTTAGATGGTACAGTTAATATAACTTGAAGATATATATTATAGGGGCGTTGCAAATTGCCAAAATGTAGTAAAAAATAATAAAATTTTTGTTTATACAGCTATAACTCATAAACGGATGGATGGATTTAAATAATTCTACTATTCAGTAAAACCTTGAAATATTTACCTTCGATCTGCATCAAAAAAAAAAATACTTGATTCCTTTCTTATATCAGCCAAATTGTTTAAACAAAAGTAACATTTTTACCAAAAAATTCGTGTGTGTGATTGTTCGGTGTCAACTGTTCGCGCTAATTGCTTTTGAATTAGGTATGATGCTACACATACGTACATATGTTCATAGCATTCGCTGCGTTATTTAAATTCGGGCGTAGGTTTATAGGCATGTATGAATGTAGATTTGTATGTATTTTCATATCATATCAGCTTGGCACAGATATGTACATACATATTTATGTAACATAAATGGTTAAGAATGCATACATCTATTGAAAAATAATCTTTACTTAAAATTATTAAACATTTCCTTAAAATTCTTCTTGGTATTTTTGCATGTATTACTACATATTATAAAACAAAGTCGCTTTTTTTCATGCGCCTTTTTTAATAGATAGAGTGATTGAAGTTTGTAGATTGTATAATAACATCCATTAAATAGTGGAGAAATACTGTTATTTTTGAAGTTTCTAATGTGATGTATATATCTACATATATAAGAGAAAGTGGTGTTAGTTACACTATTTATAACTCAAGAACGGATGAACAGATTTGGCTGAAAATTAGTGGAGGGGTAGCTTAGAACCAGAAGACAGACATAGAATACTTTTTATCCAGTTCTGGATAGGGTCTTGAGATCACAACGTGGACCTGGGTTATCCTGGGATATGTTTGTAAAATGTGGGCATCAAATGGAAGCTGTTTATGGGTACTTTGATACGGGGTATTTTTCGTACCCGTGGGTGACCAGGGTCTCGAGATATAGGCCAAAATGTGGACCCGGGTACCCCTAGAATGTGTTTATAGAATACGGATAACAAATGAAAGCTGTTGATGAGTGCTTTAGTACAGGTTAATTTTCATATCTGTTTGTGACTAGGGTCTTGAGATATAGGCCAAGACGTGGATCAGGGTAACACTAGGATGTGTTTTACATTATGGGTATCAAATTGAAGCTGTTGATGAGTGCTTTAGTGCAGGGTAGTTTCCATACCTATAGATGACTAGGGTCTCGATATATAGGCCAAAACGTGGACCAGGGTAACACTAGGACGTGTTTTTACATTATGGGTATCAAATTGAAGCTGTTGATGTGTGCTTTAGTAAAGAGTAATTTATACCGCTGGGTGACTAGGGTCTCGAGGTATAGGCCAAAACGTGGACCCGGATACCCCTAGAATGTGTGTATAATATGGATATCAAATGAAAGCTGTTGCTCAGAGCTTTAAAGTAATTTTCATTCTGATATTCGATTTAGTCGCATCAACCTGGCAAAACTGATAAATATGCATGCGAAGCCGAAAAAAAGCATGAATTGATAATACCCACATAGCTATCTACATTCTTCCTATTCGATTTGTCTGAAATTTGGTATATAAATTTGCCTATATTAGTATTTACGATCCTTTTTTCGCGGAAGTAGACCAGAGACGGGCTGGGAATGCGATTAGGACTAGGATTGGGACTGAGACTCGGAGTGGGACTGGAACTCGGAATGGGACTGGAACAAAATACATACCACCCTCTGGGACTGGCAATAAGGGATGAAGAAGAATGGGAAAAACTTGAGAGAAGAGAAAAGAGGGAAGGATAAGGAGACTGAGAAGGAGGTATAGTGAGACGAAAATAGAGATAGATGAAGCGAAAAGGACGGAGGGGGAAGTGAATAAAATGATTAAGAAGAAGTGAAGAGGTGAGGGCAGAGTTATAGAGAAAAGCTTATTAAAATGTATGCAGGTAGACCAAATTTAGGGCAGAACAACGTCTGACGGGTTTGCTAGTACGTACATATGTACATTCATACATGCCTATAAACCTACGCCCGAATTTAAATAACGCAGCGAATGCTATATATGTACGTATGTGTGTGTCGCATCAAGCCTCACTCAAAACCAATTAGCGCGTACAGTTCACAGCGAACAAACACACATACGCATTTTTTGATAAAAATGTTACTTTTGTTTAAACAATTTGGCTGATATAAGAAAGGAATCAAGTATTTTTTTTTTGATGCAGATCGAAGGTAAATATTTCAAAGTTTTACTGAAAGGTAGAATTTTTTAAATCCATCCATCCGTTTATGAGTTATAGCTGTGTAAACAAAAATTTTATGATTTTTTACTACATTTTGGCAATTTGCGACGCCCCTATAATATATACCTTCAAATTTTATGAACTCACGTAGCTAAGCTTTCAAATGCAAAAAACCGTTTTAAAATCGGAGCATTCTGTGTGAAGTTATGTGCATACATGGCCTTTAGCGACTTTATTTTATAAGATTTATAGATAGATAGTTTAGCGGTATCCAACAGATGATGTTCTGGGTCACCCTGGTCAACCGTTATGGCGATATCTCGAAAAGGCGTCCACCTATAGAACTAAGCCCCACGCCCTTTTAAAATACTCATTAACACCTTTCGTTTGATACCCATATTGACAAACGCATTCTAGAGTCACCCCTGGTCCACCTTTATGCCGGTATCTCGAAAAGGCGACCACCTATACAACTACCACCATTCCCTTTTAAAACCCTCATTAATACCTTTAATTTGGTACCCATATCGTACAAACACATTCTAGGGTCACCCCTGGTCCACTTTTATGGCGATATCTCGAAAAGGCGTCCACCTGTAGAACTAAACCCCACCCTTTTGAAATACTCATTAACACCTTTCGTTTGATACCCATTATGTACAAACGCATTCTAGAGTCACCCCTGGTCCACCTTTGTGGCGATATCTCGAAAAGGCGTCCACCTATGGAAATAAGGATCACTCTCTTTTAAAATACTCATTAACACCTTTCATTTGATACCCATATTGTACAAACACATTCTAGAGTCACCCCTGGTCCACCTTTATGCCGATATCTCGAAAACGCTACCACCTATACATCTACCACCACTCCCTTTTAAAACCCTCATTAATACCTTTAATTTGGTACCCATATCGTACAAACACATTCTAGGGTCACCCCTGGTCCACCTTTATGGCGATATCTCGAAAAGGCGTCCACCTGTAGAACTATACCCCACGCCCTTTTGAAATACTCATTAACACCTTTCGTTTGATACCCATTATGTACAAACGCATTCTAGAGTCACCCCTGGTCCACCATTGTCGCGATATCTCGAAAAGGCGTCCACCTATAGAAATAAGGATCACTCTCTTTTAAAATACTCATTAACACCTTTATCGTACAAACAAATTCTAGAGTCAACCCTGATCCACCCCTATGGCGATATCCCTAAATGGCGTCCACCTATAGAGCTAAGGCCCACTCCCTTTTAAAATATTCATTAACCCCTTTCATTTGATACCCATATCGTACAAACAAATTCTAGGGTCACCCCTGATCCACCTTTATGGCGATGTCTTGAAACGGCGTCTTCCTATGGAAATAAGGATCACACCCTTTTAAAATACTCATTAACACCTTTCATTTGATACCCATATCGTACAAACAAATTCTAGAGTCAACCCTGATCCACCTTTATGGCGATATCCCTAAATGGCTTCCACCTATAAAACTATGGCCCACTCCCTCTTAAAATACTCTTTAATAACTTTCATTTGATACACATGTCATACAAACACATTCAAGGGTTACCCTCGGTTCATTTTCCTATATGGTTATTTTACCTTATGTTGCCACCATAGCTCTCAACTGAGTATGTAATGTTCGGTTCACCCGAACTTAACCTTCCTTACTTGTTATATATATAAAATTTTAGAAAACACAAAAACCTGATAATTTAGTAAATAACACACCTAGAATGTTGAAATTTGACATGTGGAATGATATTGAGACTCTAGATAAAAATTTGGAAAAAATTTTTAAAATGGGCGTGGCACCGCCCACTTGTTATAAAATCAATTTTACAAATATTACTAATCATAAATCAAAAATCGTTAAACCTATTGTAACAAAATTCGGCGGAGAGGTTGCCTTTACTATAAGGAATTCTTCGAAGGAAAATTAACGAAATCGGTTAAGGACCACGCCCACTTTTATATAAAAGATTTTTAAAAGGGTCGTGGACGAATAAAATAAGTTATATCTTTGCAAAAAAGAGCTTTGTATCAATGGTATTTCATTTCCCAAGTGGATTTAAAACAGTAAATAGGAAAAATTTCAAATCTAAAAAAATGGGCGTGGCACCGCCCCTTTTATGACTAAGCAATTTGCTATATTTCGGGAGCCATAACTCGAAGAAAAATTAACGGATCGTAATAAAATTGAGTACACAAATTTTCCCTATAGCAGGAAATATTTCTAGAAAAAATGTACGAGATGGGTTAAAGACGACGCCCACTTTTATATAAAAGATTTTTAAAAGGGTCGTAGACGAAAATAATAAGCTATTACTTAGCGAAAAAGAGCTTTGTGTCAATAGAATTTTACTTTCTAAATTGAATTATAACATTAAATTAGAAAATACTAAAATTTTTGAAAATGGGTGTGGCACCGCCCCTTTTATGGCTTAGCAATTTTCTATGTTTCGGGAGCCCTAACTCGAAGAAAAATTAACATATCGTAATGAAATTGTGTACACATATTTTCCTTATAGCAGAAAATATTTCTAGTAAAAATGGACGGGATAGCTTAAAGACCACGGTAACTTATAAATAAAGCAAGTTTAAAAGAGTCGTAGACTAAAATAATAAGCTATAACTTAGCAAAAAATAGTTTTGAATCAATGATATTTTATTTATCAAGTTTTATTGTAAGAGGAAATAGGGAGACATTTTTTTTTTAAACGGGCGGTGCCACGTGTTATGTAGAAAAGTAATTTATCTGAAATGAAATGTACAATTGTAGCTCACGCTGAGTATATAATGTTCGGTTATACCCGAACTTAGACACCTTTACTTGTTTTAATTATCTTCACTAAGTCTATTTTATTTGGGAAGGATAGTGTCTCTGCCAAATTTCAATGTAATGGCTTTTGATTTACGGCTTGTTAAACTTCTAAATTTTCTTCCTCTAAATCTGGGTGGTGCCACACCCATATTCCAAAATTTTTTGGAATTTATGTTTTCCGTCATAAAACCAATCCACGTACTAAATTTCATTACCTTATCGCTATCCGCTTTTGAAATATCTAATTTTTTCATTTTTCTAAATTATTCAAGGTTCGATTCGAGCTCAAGGCCAGAACAATTATTTTTTTCTAATGATAATTATTGTTATTTTTTAATTTTTCTAAATTAGAAAAATTGTATTTTGTTTTTGGAATAGTAAGTAGAAAATTTTTCAGACAACCTGCCATAGCTGCGCAGATAGATCCATTTCGAAGCGTGCTAAGCCTTCATCATCAGTACGCTTTAGGCATGCTGCGCTAACCATTTAGCTATACAGCGGTGGTTTGTTTGACTGGCAAATTTTCTACTTCTATTCCTTTTTACAAACTATATTTACTCAGTGTTGCGCCATCTGGTGCAAATCACTGATAATGCTGGATTTTTGTTTATTGTCAATTACTTTGTTTGACATTCCCAAGTGCTCATGGTTTATAAAAAATTGTTTTTGTTTTTATCGGCCTATTGATAAATGATTCAAGGTTCGATTCGAGCTCAAGGCCAGAACAATAATTTTTTTCTAATGATAATTATTTTTATTTTTTAATTTTTCTAAATTTGAAAAATTGTATTTTGTTTTTGGAATAGTAAGTAGAAAATTGTTCAGACAACCTGCCATAGCTGCGCAGATAGATTCATTTCGAAGGGTGCTAAGCCTTCATCATCAGTACGCTTTAGGCATGCTGCGCTAACCATTTAGCTATACAGCGGTGGTTTGTTTGACTGGCAAATTTTCTACTTCTATTCCTTTTTACCAACTACATTTACTCAGTGTTGCGCCATCTGGTGCAAATCACTGATAATGCTGGATTTTTGTTTATTGTCAATTACTTTGTTTAACATTCCCAAGTGCTCATGGTTTATTAACAAATGGGAATGTCAAACAAAGTAATTGACAATAAACAAAAATCCAGCATTATCAGTGATCTGCACCAGATGGCGCAACACTGAGTAAATATAGTTGGTAAAAAGGAATAGAAGTAGCAAATTTGCCAGTCAAACCAACCACCGCTGTATAGCTAAATGGTTAGCGCAGCATGCCTAAAGCGTACTGATGATGAAGGCTTAGCACCCTTCGAAATGGATCTATCTGCGCAGCTATGGCAGGTTGTCTGAAAAATTTTCTACTTACTATTCCAAAAAAAAAATACAATTTTTCAAATTTATAAAAATTAAAAAATAACAATAATTATCATTAGAAAAAAATTATTGTTCTGGATTTGAGCTCGAATCGAACCTTGAATCATTTATGGACGGACGGACATGGCTTAATCAATTTTTTTTTAATACTAATGATTTTGATATATGGAAGTCTGCCTACATCTATCTCGATTCCTTTATACCCGTAAAATCAACTATTATCCAATTAAGGTATAATATCCTATTTACACGTACAGATGGATATAATAAAAAAGATTTGGAAAAATTAAAGAAATGGGCGTGGTATCGCCTTCATTTAGAAAAATACAACTTAGAAGTGCGTAAGCCTTAACTCGAAACCCGCTGAAGGTATCATATTGAAATTTAGGTTTCCGTTTCTATTATGCATACATCTTGCGAAAATATTTGTAATTGGTGGGCGACACACTTTAAAGAAAATCTTTATTGATAATTCGAAAAGGGACAAAGTGCGATAATTCATTTCCAAAAGTAGATAAAATAATCAAACTTGACATCTATGTTGATTTTATGACATATATTATATCTTTTAATGCGAATCCCTTCTACTTACAAATTTCTATCGAAATTTCGAATGGCGAATTTAACCAAGTCTTCACTACGTTGAGTCGAAACCATTTTGTAGGGCTATTTCTCACCAGTTTCCTCTTAAAATATAGATTCAAACTACTATTTTACTAAATTTTAATCAGCCGATTACCAAGTCGCAAATGTGCATGTCATATAATTTTTGCAACAATTTTATTTTTTCCTGTTTGTATGGTCTCATTTAAACGTAATATTTACATTTTTAATAGCTTGAAATGGCTAAAGGGACATATTAATTTCAAACACAAGTAACCCTTTTTCTATTCTTATTAAGGAAACGTATTCCATATAAAATAAAACAGCTTTCGTTTAGTATATATGGTGAAATAACATTGCCTATTTTCACGATACTACTTATGGTGTAAATGTTTCATTTTGGTGTGGACCTGCACATTCTAAAGTTTGTCCGGCCGTAAATCAAAAGTCAATGCAGAAAACACGTTGGAATTTGACATAGAGGTTCTCCTTGCTATTATATATCATTTTATGAAAACTAACAAAATCGGTTGGGGTCCACTCCAACTTTAATCAAAACCAATATCGTAATTTTGAAAAATGAAAAATTAATTATCAAAGACAGCTATTGTGATGAAATTTTATCTGTGGGTTGACCTAATACGATAATTAGAAATTTGGAAAAATTTTTGTAAAGTGGGCGTCGCACCGCCCACGTTTGGAGGAAAAAAATTTAAAAGTTTTTCAAACTTATATCAAGAAGAATTTCCGAGCTCTAGGCCACACATATATATTAGTAATAAAAATGCAATTGATTATACCATATATGTTGTATTTATTTATTTTGTCGATATTTCGATTTCAATTAGAAATCATCTTCAGGGCTGTAAAAAATACATTTTTCTATAAAAACCATAAATGCACAAACATAATCTGACACTTACACTTGTGAATGCACATTGTCGACTAATTTAAAATTCCAATGCAGAACACAGAATATCATAAACAGAAACAAAGATGAATAATAAACAGTAATAATAAATAAAATATCTGCTAACAACAATGTATATATTAACTTAAGGACACCCTCAGCATTATTGTTGCTAACTTTTCTTCATGTTGCTCTTAAAATTCATGCGTATGTCATTAGGTGTATTGATAATATGTAGCATTTCAAGAGTGTACCGCATGGAATATTGTTTTTCTTCTTGCAATATTGTAACATTTTCTAAATCCGGAGAGTGTCCCGTGGTCTTGCAATGTTGCGATAAAGCCGTTCTGTTGTCGTTAGAGTGGTCGCGATTTTTGATGTTCGATTTGTGAGTGGAAATCCTTGTCTTTAGTTTTGATTTAGTAGTACCCACATATACTTTGTTGCATACGTGGGACCCGTCGCCATTACATTTAATTTTGTATATTACGTCGGATTTCTCGTATTTTTCGATTTGCCTTTTGTATTGCTGTATATTTGTTGTAGGGTATTTTTATACTGGAACTCGATTTGGAATTTTTCTTTGTCATACATGTTTGAATGTTTTATTCGGTTAGACAAACCAGGTACAAATACGGCAGTCTTATATATTTTCTTTATGTTTTGTTCTTTGTTTTTATTCGTAGCGTAAAATTTGGGATATAACCATTGATAAGGTGGATGGGAAGCTCGTTGTTTTGAAGTATTTTTTTGATGATGCTTATATTTTTCGGGTGATATATTCTATCGCTGATAGAGAGAACTCGCCTGATAAAATTTTTGGCCGTGTTTATTATTATACTCCGATCATGTTTCGAGTTAAAATTAGTCGACAAGGTGCATTCACAAGTGTAAGTGTCAGATTATGTTTTTGCATTTATGGTTTTTATAGAAAAATGTATTTTTTACAGCCCTGAAGATGATTTCTAATTGAAATCGAAATATCGACAAAATAAATAAATACAACATATATGGTATAATCAATTGCATTTTTATTACTAATATATATGTGTGGCCCAGAGCTCGGAAATTCTTCTTGATATAACTTTTGAAAGGCCGAAAATTAAAATAAAAACAACATCAGTTTTTCAAACTGTAAAACAAAAGGCAAAAAATCGGTTTGGCGCCCACGCTCACATATAGAAATTTCGAGAAATGGAAAAAATACAATAAACCATTACCAAAAACATTTTATTACTTTCAGTTTGGTATAAAATGTTAGCTTACTTACTCAAGATGGTAAATGATGCTAGATCTCCCGTGATAGAACAAAATAATGTAACTATTTTCTTGAGCATTGTGTGAAATTAAGGATTTGGGTAGAAGTCTATATCTCCCTCAAATATCAAGCTATTTGAAAGCCGTTTATACTTTTGAATTGCCTAAACTATAAAGTTTTTTATTTGTAAGGGGCTAAAAATGTTGATTTCTACTTTTGGAATAATTAATTAAATTGTAAATTTACGCGCTTAGAAACTGACATGTTTTTGTTTTGCATTTCATATAAAATAATTTTTTTTTGTCACAACCAAACCATGTAACTTGGACTTAAGTTATATGAAATCATAACACAAAAACTCTTTTTCTTGCATTTAAATTTTTTGTGCACGTAACTTCAGATATTTTTAAAATGAAGAAATTTCAGAGTCCATCACCGATTGGGCAATGAGACTTCTGGTGAAGCTCTTAAGGATATTGTGTTAATTTTTTGGCCAAAAGTGCAATATTCGTAGTAATAACGAGGATTCTTTAAACTTGCGTACTTTTGTCGTGTACCCGTTTTAAGGTTTTCATACATTTTAAGTTACGTTGTTTTATTTCGGTTTTAGGTTAAGGTACTTAGAAATGATATAAAAACAAGTAAGGAAGGCTAAGTTCGGGTGTAACCGAACATTATATACTCAGTTGAGAGTTATGGAGACAAAATAAGAGAACATCACCATGTAGGAAAATTAACCTAGGGTAACCCTGGAATGTGTTCGTATGGCATGTGTATCAAATGGAAGGTATTAAAGAGTATTTAAAGAGGGAGTGGGCCATAGTTCTATAGGTGGACGCCATTTAGGGATATCGCCATAAAGGTGGACCAGGGCTGACTCTAGAATTTTTTTGTACGATATAAGTACCAAACGAAAGGTGTTAATGAGCATTTTAAAAGGGAGGGCCTTAGTTCTATAGGTGGACGCCTTTTCGAGATATCGCCACAAAGGTGGAACAGGGTTGACTCTAGAATGCGTTTGTACAATACGGGTATCAAAAGAAAGGTGATAATGAGTTATTTTAAAAGAGAGTGCCTTAGATCTATAGGTGGACTAGGGGTGACTCTAGAATGTGTTTGTACGATATGAGGTATCAAATTAGAGGAATAAAGGGTTTTAAAAGGGAGTGGTGGTAGTTGTATATGTGAAGGCGTTTTCGAGATATCGACCAAAATGTGGACCAGGGTGACCAGAACATCATCTGTCGGGTACCGCTAATTTATTTATATATGTAATACCACGAATAGTATTCATAGCCAAGATTCCAAAGGCTTTTGATTTCGCGCTGCAGACATTTTTTCATTTTTCTTCTACTTCATATGGTAGGTGTCACACCCATTTTACAAAGTTTTTTTCTAAAGTTATATTTTACGTTAATAAACCAATCCAATTTCCATGATTCATCCCTTTTTTGGTATTTGGTATAGGATTATGTCATTTTTTTTTCATTTTTCGTAATTCTCGATATCGAAAAAGTGGGTTGTGGGTCATACTCGGATTTCCGTCATTTTTTATTACCAATACAAAGTGAGTTCAGATAAGTGCGTGAACTGAGTTTAGTAAAGATATATCGATTTTTGCTCAAGTTAGTCGTGTTAACGGCCGAGCGGAAGGACAGGCGGTCGACTGTGTATAAAAACTGGGCGTGGCTTCAACCGATTTCGCCTTTATATCACAGAAAACAGTTATCGTCTTAGAATTCTAAGCCCATAGCAAATTTCACAAGGAGTGTTAAATTTTTGTTCGACTTATGGCATTAAAAGTATCCTAGACAAATGAAATGAAAAAGGGCGGAGCCACGCCCATTTTGAAATTTTCTTTTATTTTTGTATTTTGTTGCACTATATTCATTACTGGAGTTGAATGTTGACATAATTTACTTATATATACTGTAAAGGTATTATATTTATACTCAGTTGAGCAGAGCTCACAGAGTATATTAACTTTGATTGGATAACGGTTGGTTGTACAGGTATAAAGGAGTCGAGATAGATATAGACTTCCATATATCAAAACCATCAGTATCGAAAAAAAATTTGATTGAGCCATGTCCGTCCGTTAACACGATAACTTGAGTAAATTTTGAGGTATCTTGATGAAATTTGGTACGCAGGTTCCTGGGCACACATCCCAGATCGATATTTAAAATGAACGATATCGGACTATAACCCACGCCCACTTTTTCGATATCGAAAATTTCGAAAAATCGAAAAAGTGCGATAATGCATTACCAAAGGGTCGTATAAAGCGATTAAGCTTGGTAGGTGGGTTGAACGTATGACGCAGATAGAAAATTTGTAAAATTTCGGACAATGGGCGTGGCACCGCTCCACTATTAAAAGAAGGTAATTTAGAAGTTTTGCAAGCTGTAATTTGGCAGTCGTTGAAGATATCATGATGAAATTTTGGCAGGAACGTTACTGCTATTTCTTATATGTATGCTTAATAAAAGTAAGCAAAATCGGAGAACGACCACGCCTACTTAAAAAAAAAAAAAATTTTTTTAAGTCAAAGTTAAAAAAAGACGTTAATATTTTTACAGTATATAAGTAAATTATGTCAACATTCAATTCCAGTAATTATATGGGCCAAAACAATACAAAAAATAAAAGAAATTTCAAAAATGGGGGTGGCTCCGCCCTTTTTCACCTAATTTGTCTAGGATACTTTTAATGCCATAGGTCGAACAAAAATTTACCAATCCTTGTGAAATTTGGTAGGGGCTTAGATTCTAGGACGATAACAGTTTTCTGTGAAAATGGGCGAAATCGGTTGAAGCACAGCCCAGTTTTTATACACAGTCGACCGTCTGTCCTTCCGCTCGGCCGCTAACACGATAACTTGAGCAAAAGTCGATATATCTTTACTAAACTCAGTTCTACGTAATTATCTGAACTCACTTTGTACTGGTATAAAAAAAAAATGACCGAAATCCGTCATAGTCGGACGCCCGCTTTTTCGATATCGAAAATTACGAAAAATGAAAAAAAAATTCCATAATTCTATACCAAATACGAAAAAGGGATGAAAACATGGTAACTTTGTAAAATGGGTGTTGACACCTTCCATATTAAAGTAAAGTAAAATGAAAAAAGTTCTGCATTGCGAGATCAAAAGCCCTTGGAATCTTTGCAGAATACTGTTCGTGGTATTGCATATATAAATAAATTAAGCGGTACCCAAACAAATGATGGTCTGGGTCACCCTGGTCCTCATTTTGTTCGATATCTTTGAAAAACGCCTTCACATATACAACTACCAACCACTCCCTTTTAAAAACCCTCATTAATACCTTTTAATTTGATACCAATATCGTACAAAACACATTATATGGGTCACCCCTGGTCCACCTTTATGGCGATATCTCGAAAAGCCGTCCACCTATAGAGCTAAGGCCCACTCCCTTTTAAAATACTCATTATAACCTTTCGTGTTGAATGCCCATATTGTACCAACGCATTCTAAGAGTCAACCCTGGTCCACCCTTTATAACGATATCCCGAAAAGGCATCCAACCTATAGAACTAAGGCTACTCCCTTTTAAAAATGTCTATAACCACCTTTCACTTGATACCCATATCTATCACATTCTAGAAGTCACCCTGTCCAACCTTTATAAGGCGAAATCTCTGATAAACTCGTCCACCTAAACTACACACCTCCCTTCAAAACCCACACCTTAACACCAACAAAAACATACCCATATCATACACACCAAATCTAATCACCCCTGGTCCACCTTATGCGATATCTCTACACCTCACTTCTAACAGACACACAACTGCGCACTCACCTTTAAAATACTCATAACACCTTTCATTTGATACCCATATGTACAAACGTATTCTAGAGTCACCCCTGTCCACCTTTAGGCGATAGCTCGAAAAGGCGTACCAACTTAAAATACAGTCCACCTCATTAAACTAATTACACTCCCCTTTAAAATACTCATAACACCTTCATTAATACCCATATGAGCACCTTAATCCTTGGCGATATCTCGAAAATGCGTCCACTATAGAACTAAGGACCACTCCCCTTTAAACAACTAAACTCATTAACACCTTTCAATTGATACCCATATCGTACAAACAAATTCTATAGTCACCCCTGGTCCACCTTTATGGCGATATCTTGAAAAGGCGTCTACCTATAGAACTAAGGCCAACGCCCTTTTAAAATACTCATTAACACCTGTCATTTGATATCCATATCGTACAAACAAATTCTAGATTCATCCCTGGTCAACCTTTATGAACGATATCTCGAAAAGGCGAACACCTATAGAACTACGACACACTACCTTTTTTAAAATACTCAATTAGCACCTTTCATTTGATACCCATGATACCCATATTGTAAAAACGCATTCTAGAGTCACCCCTGGTCCACATTTATGGCGATATCTCGAAAAGGCGTCCACCCATAGAACAAAGGTCCGCTCCCTTTTAAAATACTCATTAACAACTTTCGTTTGATACCCATATTGTACAAACGCATTCTAGAGTCACCCCTGGCCCACCTTTATGGCGATATCTCGAAAAGGCGTCCACCTATAGAACTAAGGCCCACTCCCTTTTAAAATATTCATTAACACCTTTCATTTAATACCCATATCGTACAAACAAATTCTATAGTCACCCCTGGTCCACCTTTATGGCGATATCTCGAAAAGGCGTCTACCTATATAACTAAGGCCTACTCCCTTTTAAAATACTCATTAACACCTGTCATTTGATACCCATATCATACAAACAAATTCTAGAGTCATCCCTGGTCCACCTTTATGAAGATATCTCGAAAAGGCGAACACCTATAGAACTACGACCCACACCCTTTTAAAATACTCATTAACACCTGTCATTTGATACCCATATCGTACAAACAAATTCTAGAGTCATCCCTGGTCCACCTTTATGACGATATCTCGAAAAGGCGAACACCTATAGAACTACGACCCACACCCTTTTAAAATACTCATTAACACTTTTCATTTGATACCCATATCGTAGAAACAAATTCTAGATTCAGCCCTGGTCCACCTTTATGGCGATGTCCCTAAATGGCGTCCACCTATAGAACCATGGCCCTCTTAAAATACTCTTTAATACCATCCATTTGATACACATGTCATACAAACACATTCCAGGGTTACCCTAGATTAATTTTCCAACATGGTGATTTTCCCTTACTTTGTCTACATAGCTCTCAACTTAGTATGTAATGTTCGGTTACACCCGAACTTAGCCTTGCTTACTTTTTTTTGTTAAAATTTGACTTAAAGAAAAAAATTAGTTTAAAGTGGGCGTGGTCGTTTTCCGATTTTGCTAATTTTTATTAAGCATACGTATAGTAATAGTAATAACGGTCCTTAAACGACTGCCAAATTACAGCTTGCAAAACTTTTAAATTACCTTCTTTTATAAGTGGGCGGTGCCACGCCCATTGTCCAAAATTTTACTAATTTTCTATTCTGAGTCAAAAGTTCAACTCACCTACCAAGTTCCATCGCTTTATCCGTCTTTGGTAATGAATTATCGCACTTTTTCGGTTTTTCGAAATTTTCGATATCGAAAAAGTGGGCGTGGTTATAGTGCGATATTGTTCATTTTAAATAGCAATCTGAGATGGGTGCCCAGGAACCTACATACCAAATTTCATCAAGATACTTTAAAATTTACTCAAGTTATCGTGTTAACGGGCGGACGGACGGACGGACATGGCTCAATGAAATTTTTTTTCGATGCTGATGATTTGATGTCTATATCTATCTCGATTCCTTTATACCTGTGCAACCAACCGTTATCCAATCAATGTTAATATACTCTGTGAGCCCTGCTCAACTGAGTATAAATAAAATAATTTAAAAAAAATGTTTAAGTTAAACGTTTTATTGAAAACAATACTTACATGAAATAATAATAATACGAAAAGCTAGAAAATAATTAGGTAGGTCCTAGGTACTAGTCATCACACTCCTTATCAATCTAGGGCGTTGATCAGACAATTAAATAAAAGCGTTGGACGCGTGAAATTTCAAAAAATGTGAGGCGTAGCATAACCTGATTAAGGTTCAGTTGGTTTTACTCATGACTATCAATATAAATATGACGCGTCCAACGCTTTTATTTAATTGTCTGATCAACGCCCTAGATTGACAAGGAGTGTGATGACTAGTACCTAGGACCTACCTAATTATTTTCTAGCTTTTCGTATTATTATTATTTCATGTAAGTATTGTTTTCAATAAAACCGTTTAACTTAAAATTTTTTTTTTAATTATTTTATTTTCAAGTTTTTAGTCTTTATTTAATTGCCTATTATTTCTCATTCTATTTAGTTCATTTAGTGACTCATTATTACAAGGACTCTTTTCTGACAATTTGTTACAACCTAGGTCCTCAATACATAATCCTTCCAAAGACTTTACTCGACTCTGCGCCACGTATGCTTGTCCCTCCTCCAACTCCAAAATATTTTGATGTCACTTCTACTGGACAGTATGCGATATTTGTTCCAAATATGAGCCAAATCGGCATCATAGGTCGCTTTCTATTTATGTATGTATTATGTGTTCCAAATATGGTCCAAATCAAATCGGACCACAAATACGATTTTTGAATATCTCGATCCTTGCGCCACCTAGCGGCGATTTTTTTGATAGGTCGCTTTCTATTCTTGTATGTATTATGTGTTCCAAGCATGAGCCAAGTCGGACCACAAATACGATTTTTGTGAATATCTCGATCCTTGCGCCACTTAGCGACGATTTTTTTGATAGGTCGCTTTCTATTCTTGTATGTATTATGTGTTCCAAGCATGAGCCAAATCGGACCACAAATAAAAAATATCTCGATCCATGCGCCACCTAGCGGCGATTTTTTTCACAGGTCGATTTCTATTCTTGCGTGTATTATGTATTCCAAACATGAGCCAAATCGGACCACAAATGCGAATTTTGCGAATATCTCGATCCATGCGCCACCTAGCGGCGGTTTTTTTTTCACAGGTCGATTTCTATTCTTGCATGTATTATGTGCTCCAAATATGAGCCAAATCGGACCACAAATGCGAATTTTGCGAATATTTCGATCCATGCGCCACCTAGCGGCGATTTTTTTACAGGTCGATTTCTATTCTTGCATGTATTATGTGTTCCAAATATGAGCCAAGTCGGACCACAAATGCGAATTTTGCGAATATCTCGATCCTTGCGCCACCTAGCGGCGATTTTTTTTCTTATTATTGCATTGTCATCGGGTTCTGAACTGTATTCCAAGTTTCAAGCTTGTAGCTTATCGGGAAGTTACTTAAATTTCAATTACAAAATTTGTTCACAACGGCCGCGCGGTCGTGCATGCGGCCTGCCTGTCAACTCAAGCTAAATAAAACCGTTTAAAAACGGCTTGAAGTCCCGAATAAATTTTTTCCTCGGGATTCCGAAAACAGATAATAAGACAGTTACGTGTTGCTGTCCTACCACCGCACATAGAGGTATTTGAGCAATCTGGGTGGCCAAAATTATTTTTTTGGCTTTAAATAGTTTAATTATGTTACTCATGGTGATTTCAGTTATATTTAACTATTTATTTTATTTTATTATATACAACCCTTTACCCGCGGCCCCGTCCGCAAGGAGAAATTAAAATATATGGGTTATTCGCGTTAGCCTGCTTACAAGTTATCTGTTTAAAATTTTGTTTTCTGTCTAATGCATTTTATTTTTGTAATTGAGTAAAAAAAAAGAACTAAATGAGCTGATAACCTGATAGGATCCCAAATGATCCCGAAATTATCCAGAAAAAGTTACGAAAAAACCATCCAGAAATGCCCGAAAGGGTCTCCAAAAGTTCCCGGAATAGTCCCAAAAAAACCCGAAATGACAACGACACGATTCTAGACGTATCCAGAGAACCACACAGAAATGATCCCTGAAGGTGTTCCAAAATGATCCCGAAAAGGTTCCGAAATGACCCTGACGGGCTCCCGGGCGGATCTAAAAAACCATCCACAAAATATCCAGGAAGGGTCCCTAAATAATCCCCCCATACTCCAGAAAAAGTTCCGAAATGGCTCCGAGGGGATCCACAACGCATCGCAAAAACCATACAGAAATGATTCCGGAAGGATCCCAAAATGATCCCGAAATAGTCCGGAAATGACCCAGATGGGATCCCGCACGGATCCAGAAATGATCCCGGAAGGGTCCAAAAACTATCCCGGAAAAGTAACAAAAAATCCCGAAATGGCTCCTACGGCATCCCGGACGGATCCAGAAATGATCTCGGCAGGTTCCCCAAATGATCCCAAAATGGTCCCGAAATGACCCTGATGGATCCGGCAAACCATCAAGAAATTATGCCGGAAGGGTCCCCAAATGATCCCAAAATAATACAGAAAAAGTCACGAAACGACCCCTAGAGGATCACCAAATGATCCCGAAATAACCACGACGGGATCCCGGACAAATCCCGAAAACCATCCAGAAATAATGCCGGAAGGGATCCCAAATGATTCCGAAAAGTCCCGCATTGATTCCGACGGGATCCCGAACGGATACCGAAAATCATCCAGAAATGATGCCGGTAGGTACCCAAAATGATCCCGAAATAGTCCCCAAATGACCCCGAAGAGATCCCGGACGGATACCGAAAACCATCCAGAAATGATGCCAGTAGGTACTCCAAATGATCCCGAAATAGTCCCGGAATGACCCCGTCCGCATCCCGGACGGAACCCGTAAACTATCCAGAAATGATGTCGAAAGGGTCCCCAAATGATCCCGTATTAGTCGAGAAAAAGTCCCGAAATGACCCCGACGGGATCCCGGACGGATCCCGAAAACCATCCAGAAATGATGCCGGAAGAGTCCCCAAATGACCCCGACATACTCCAGAAAAAGTTCCGAAATGGCCACGAGGGGATCCACGACAGATCGCGAAAACCATACAGAAAGGATTCCGGAAGGATCCCAAAACGATTCCGAAATAGTACGGAAATGACCCAGATGGGATCCCGCACAGATCCAGAAATGATCCCGGAAGGGTCCAAAAACTATCCCGGAAAAGTAACAAAAAATCCCGAAATGGCTCCTACGGTATCCCGGACGGATCCAGAAATGATCTCGGAAGGGTCCCCAAATGATCCCTAAATGGACCCGAAATGACCCTGATGGATCCGGCAAACCATCAAGAAATTATGCCGGAAGGGTCCCCAAATGATCCAGAAATAAAACAGAAAAAGTCACGAAACGACCCCTAGAGGATCCCCAAGTGATCCCGTATTAGCCCCGAAAAGGTCCCGAAATAACCCCGACGGGATCCCGGACAAATCCCGAAAACCATCCAGAAATGATGCCGGAAGGGATCCCAAATGATTCCGAAAAAGTCCCGCAATGATTCGACGGGATCCCGAACGGATACCGAAAATCATCCAGAAGTGATGCCGGAAAGGTCCTCAAATGATCACCTAATAATCCCAAAATGACCCTTAAGGGATGCTGGACGGATCCCGTAAACCATCCAGAAAAGATCCCGATACAGTCCCGAAGAAGTCCCTAAATGACCCTGACGGGATCCCGGACAGATCCCGAAATCCATCCAGAAATGATCTTGGGAGGGACCCCAATTGATCCCGAAAAAGTCCCGCAATGATTCCGACGGGATCCTGAACGGATACCGAAAACCATCCAGAAGTGATGCCGGAAAGGTCCTCATTTGATCACCTAATAGTCCCAAAATGACCCTGACAGCATCCCTGACTGATCCCGAAATCCATCCAGAAATGATCTTGGGAAGGTCCCAAAATGATCCCGAAATAGTCTCGGAAAAGTCCAGAAATTACCCTGACGGGTTCCCGGACGAATCCTGAAAGCCATCCTTAAATGATCCCGAAAAAGTCCCGAAATGACCCTGACGGGACCCCGAAAGGATCCCGAAAACTATCCAGAAATGATGCCGGAAAGGTCCTCAAATGATCTCCTAATAGTTCCGAAAAGACCCTAACGGGATCCCGAACGGATCCCGACAACTATTTAGAAATGATGCCGAAAGGGCCCGCAAATGATCCCGTATTAGTCGAGAAAAAGTCCCAAAATGACCCAACGGTATGCCGGACGAATCCCAAAAACCATCCAGAAATGATGCCGGAAGGGACCCCAAATGATCCCGAAAAAGTCCCGACGGGATCCTGAACGGATACCGAAAACCATGCAGAAGTGATGCCGGAAAGGTCCTCAAATGATCATCTAATAGTCCCAAAATGACCCTGACGGCATCCCTGGCTGATCCCGAAATCCATCCAGAAATGATCTTGGGAAGGTCCCAAAATGATTCCGAAATAGTCTCGGAAAAGTCCAGAAATTACCCTGACGGGTTCCCGGACGAATCCTGAAAACCAATCTTAAATGTTGCCGAAAAAGTCCCGAAATGACCCTGATGAGACCCCGAAAGGATCCCGAAAACTATCCAGAAATGATGCCGGAAAGGTTCCGAAAAGACCCTGAGGGGATCCCGAACGGATCCCGAAAACTATCCAGAAATAGTACCGAAAGGGCCCGCAAATTATCCCGTATTAGTCGAGAAAAAGTCCCGAAATGACCCCGCCGGGACGCCGGACGATTCCCAAAAACCATCTAGAAATGATGCCGGAAGGGACCCCAAATGATCCCGAAAAAGTCCCGCAATTATTCCGACGGGATCCTGAACGGATACCGAAAACCATTGAGAAGTGATGCCGGGAAGGTCCTCAAATGATCACCTAATAGTACCAAAATGACCCTGAGGGGATGCCGGACAGATCCCGAAATCCATCCAGAAATGATCTTAGGAAGGTCCCAAGATGATCCCGAAATAGTCTCGGAAAAGTCCAGAAATTACCCTGACGGGTTCCCGGACGAATCCTGAAAGCCATCCTTAAATGATCCCGAAATGATCCTGACGGTATCCAGAAATGATGCCGGAAAGGTCCTCAAATGATCCCCTAATAGTCCCGAAATGACCGTGACGGGATCCCGACAACTATCCAGAAATGATGCCGAAAGGGTCCGCAAATGATCCCGTATTAGTCGAGAAAAAGTCCCGAAATGACCCTGACGGGATCCCGGACGAATCCCAAAAACCATCCAGAAATGATGCCGGTAGGTATCCCAAATAATCCCGAAATAGTCCCGAAATGACCTCGTCGGCATCCCGGACGGATTCCGAATATTATCCAGAAATGATGCCGGAAAGGTCCCCAAATGATCCCCCAATAGTCCCGAAATTACCCTGATGGGATCCCGGATGGATCCCGAAAACCATCCAGAAATGATGCCGAAATGGTTCCCAAATGATCACGTTTTAGTCGCAAAAAAGTCCCGAAATAACCCCGACGGGATCCCGGACGGATCCCGAAAACCATCGAGAAATGATGCCGAAAGGGTTCCCAAATGAATCCGTATTAGTCGCGAAAAAGTCCCGAAATGACCCCGACGGGATCCCGGACGGATCCCGAAAACCATCCAGAAATGATGCCGGAAGAGCCCGCAAATGATCCCGCAAAAGTCCCCAAATGACCCCGTCGAGATCCCGGACGGATTCCGAAAACCATCCAGATATGATGCCGGAAGAGCCCACAAATGATCCCGAAAAAGTCCCCAAATGACCCCGACGAGATCCCGGACGGATACCCGAAACCATCCGGAAATGATGCCGAAAGGGTTCCCAAATGTTCCCGTATTAGTCGCGAAAAAGTCCCGAAATGACCCCGACGGGATCCCGGACGGATCCCGAACACCATCCAGAAATGATGCCGGAAGAGCCCCCAAATGATCCCGAAAAAGTCCCCAAATGACCCCGTCGAGATCCCGGACGGATCCCGAAAACCATCCAGATATGATGCCGGAAGAGCTCCCAACTGATCCCGAAAAAGTCCCCAAATTACCCCGACGAGATCCCGGACGGATCCCGAAAACCATCCAGAAATTATGCCGAAAAGGTCCCCAAATGATCCCGTATTAGTCGCGAAAAAGTCCCGAAATGACCCCGACGGGATGCCGGACGAATCCCGAAGACCATCCAGAAATGATGCCTCAAGGGTCCCGAAATAACGCCCAAAAAGTCCCGTAATGATCCCGGAAATCATCAAGAATTTATCTCTCGAAGGTACGCAAATGATCCCGAAAGTACCCCGACGGGATCCCGGACGGATCCCGAAAATCATCCAGAAATGATGCCGGAAGGGTCCCCAAATGATCGCGAAATAGTCCCGAAATGATTCCGGAATAGTCCTGAAAATGTCCCAAAATAACCCCGACGGGATCCCCGTCGGATCACGAAAACTATATAGAAATGATCCCGGAAGGGTCCCAAAATGATCCCGAAATAGTCTCGGAAAAGTCCAGAAATTACCCTGACGGGTTCCCGGACGAATCCTGAAAGCCATCCTTAAATGATCCCGAAATGATCCTGACGGTATCCCGAAAGGATTCCGAAAACTATCCAGAAATGATGCCGGAAAGGTCCTCAAATGATCCCCTAATAGTCCCGAAATGACCGTGACGGGATCCCGACAACTATCCAGAAATGATGCCGAAAGGGTCCGCAAATGGTCCCGTATTAGTCGAGAAAAAGTCCCGAAATGACCCTGACGGGATCCCGGACGAATCCCAAAAACCATCCAGAAATGATGCCGGTAGGTATCCCAAATAATCCCGAAATAGTCCCGAAATGACCTCGTCGGCATCCCGGACGGATTCCGAATATTATCCAGAAATGATGCCGGAAAGGTCCCCAAATGATCCCCCAATAGTCCCGAAATTACCCTGATGGGATCCCGGATGGATCCCGAAAACCATCCAGAAATGATGCCGAAATGGTTCCCAAATGATCCCGTTTTAGTCGCGAAAAAGTCCCGAAATAACCCCGACGGGATCCCGGACGGATCCCGAAAACCATCGAGAAATGATGCCGAAAGGGTTCCCAAATGATCCCGTATTAGTCGCGAAAAAGTCCCGAAATGACCCCGACGGGATCCCGGACGGATCTCGAAAACCATCCAGAAATGATGCCGGAAGAGCCCGCAAATGATCCCGCAAAAGTCCCCAAATGACCCCGTCGAGATCCCGGACGGATTCCGAAAACCATCCAGATATGATGCCGGAAGAGCCCCCAAATGATCCCGAAAAAGTCCCCAAATGACCCCGACGAGATCCCGGACGGATACCCAAAACCATCCGGAAATGATGCCGAAAGGGTTCCCAAATGATCCCGTATTAGTCGCGAAAAAGTCCCGAAATGACCCCGACGGGATCCCGGACGGATCCCGAACACCATCCAGAAATGATGCCGGAAGAGCCCCCAAATGATCCCGAAAAAGTCCCCAAATGACCCCGTCGAGATCCCGGACGGATCCCGAAAACCATCCAGATATGATGCCGGAAGAGCTCCCAAATGATCCCGAAAAAGTCCCCAAATTACCCCGACGAGATCCCGGACGGATCCCGAAAACCATCCAGAAATTATGCCGAAAAGGTCCCCAAATGATCCCGTATTAGTCGCGAAAAAGTCCCGAAATGAGCCCGACGGGATGCCGGACGAATCCCGAAGACCATCCAGAAATGATGCCTAAAGGGTCCCAAAATAACCCCGAAAAAGTCGCGTAATGATCCCGGAAATCATCAAGAATTTATCTCTCGAAGGTACGCAAATGATCCCGAAAGTACCCCGACGGGATCCCGGACGGATCCCGAAAATCATCCAGAAATGATGCCGGAAGGGTCCCCAAATGATCGCGAAATAGTCCCGAAATGATTCCGGAATAGTCCCGAAAATGTCCCAAAATAACCCCGACGGGATCCCCGTCGGATCACGAAAACTATATAGAAATGATCCCGGAAGGGTCCCAAAATGATCCCGAAATAGTCCCGAAATTACCCCGGCGGGATCCCGAACCGATCCCGAAAACCATCCAGAAATGATCCCGGAAGGGTCTCGATATGACCCTTACGGGATTACAAATAAGGTGAAGCTAATTATAAACTGTATGTGCCAGATACCAAAAACTTTTGATTTAGGAGAAAATTTATACTGAGTTATAACAATTTATAGATTTTACACAGGGGGAGATAAAGGGGGGGCCGGAGGGTGTCACTGCTTACTTTGTAAGCCCTCGACTTATTTTACCCCTTGAGTCTGTGATATTGGTGAAGGACAGTATACGTAAAGTTATAATGTGTAAAAATTATTAAAAAGTAATTGCTCGAAGGGGTCGTGGGACCCCCACCCCTCTTTCCATGTTCGAAAAAAATTTCGCTAGTAGACTACTGTCTGTGTCCCAAATTTCATCAAAATCCGTGTAGCCGTTCTGGCGTGATTCAGTCGCAAAGACTAAAAATTATAATAATTAAATTATAACTGTTCGTGGGGGGCAGGGACCTCCCCCTTTTGAAAAATATATAGCTAGTAGATCCTTCTGGACTATTGGCTATATGTGTGCCAAATTTCATCCAAATCCGTCCAGCCGTTCTTGCGTGATTGAGTTACAAAGATAAACGTCTGGACAAACATCCAAACATCCAAACATCTTCACATCCAAACTTTGCCATTTATAATATACTAGGGTGACCCAGAACATTATCGGTTGGATACCGCTAATTTATTTATATATGTAATACCTGGCAAGATTTTAAGGGTGTTTTATTTCGCCCTGCAGAACTTTTTCATTTTCTTCTACTTAATATGGTAGGTGTCACAACCATTTTATAAAGTTTTTTCTAAAGTTATATTTCGCGTCAATAAAACAATCCAATTACCTTACCATGTTTCATCCCTTTTTTCGTATTTGGTATAGAATTATGGCATTTTTTTCATTTTTCGCAATTTTCGATATCGAAAAAGTGGGCGTGGTCATAGTCGGATTTCGTTCATTTTTCATACCAAGGTAAAGTGGGTTCAGATAAGTACGTGAACTGAGTTTAGTAAAGATATATCGATTTTTGCTCAAGTTATCGTGTTAACGGCCATGCGGAAGGACAGACGGACGACTGTGTATAAAAACTGGGCGTGGCATCAACCGATTTCGCCCATTTTCACAGAAAACTGTTAACGCCATAAAATCTATGCCCCTACCAAATTTCAAAAGGATTGGTTAATTTTTGTTCGATTTATGGCATTAAAAGTATCCTAGACAAATTAAATGAAAAAGGGCGGAGCCACTCCCATTTTGAAATTTTCTTTTATTTTTGTATTTTGTTGCACCATATCATTACTGGAGTTGAATCTTGACATAATCTACTTATATACTGTAAAGATATTAAATTTTTTGTTAAAATTTTACTTTAAAAAATTTTTTTTTTAAAAGTGGGCGTGGTCCTTCTCCGATTTTGCTAATTTTTATTAAGCGTACATACAGTAATAAGAGTAACGTTCCTGCCAAATTTCATCATGATATCTTCAACGACTGCCAAATTACAGCTTGCAAAAGTTTTAAATTACCTTCTTTAAAAAGTGGGCGGTGCCACGCCCATTGTCCAAAATTTTACTAATTTTATATTTTGCGTCATAAGTTCAACTCATCTACCAAGTTTCGTCGCTTTATCTGTCTTTTGTAATGAATTATCGCACTTTTTCGATTTTTCGAAATTTTCGATATCGAAAAAGTGGGCGTGGTTATAGTCCGATATCGTTCATTTTAAATAGCGATCTGAGATGAGTGCTCAGGAACCTACATACCAAATTTCATCTAGATACCTCAAAATTTACTCAAGTTATTGTGTTAACGGACGGACATGGCTCAATCAAATTTTTTTTCGATCCTGATTATTTTGATATATGGAAGTATATATCTATCTCGATTCCTTTATATATGTACAACCAACCGTTATCCAATCAAACTTAATATACTCTGTGAGCTCTGCTCAACTGAGTATAAAAATACATTTTGTTTTTAAATTAAATTAACTGATATGAAAGGGGTGAAAGAATTACTATTCATAGAACAAAGGAGTCAAACTACAATTAGCTAAAACTAAAGAGAATTTTTTAGATGAAAATAGTGTTGCTTTTTGGGGTATTTAGTTGGTTAAAATATTACAAAAAGTGTAATTATAGTTATAACAGTTCGTTACACGATTCATTTAAAAAACTCAAAAATAGAACGAAAAAGCTGTATTAGATTGAAGATAAAACATGCCGAATTTTAATTACGAATAATCAGCAGCAAATCCACGCACATAAAAGCTCATAATTTAAAAAGGCATGTGTGCTGAAATACCGGTTGGGAAGAGACCTAAAATGATCCCGGAAGGGTCCCAAGATGATACTAAAATTCCAGGACAGATCCCGAAAATCATCCAGAAATTAACCAGGAGGGGTCCCAAAATGATTCAGAATAGTCCCGAAAAAGTCCCGAAATTACCCTTATGGGTTCCCGTACAGATCCCGAAAACCATCCAGAAATGATACCGAAAGACTCCCCAAATCATCCCGTATTAGTCCCGAAAAAGTACAGGAATGGCCCCGACGGGATTCCTGACTGATCCCGAAAACCATCCAGAAATTATGCCGGAAGTGACACCAAATGATCCCGAAATGGACCCGACGGGATCCCGGATGGATCCCGAAAACCATACTGAAATGATGTCGGAAAATATCCCAAATGATCCCGAAATAGCCTCGAAAAAGGCTCGAAATGATCCCGACGGGATCCCGGACGGATCCAGAAAACTATCCAGAAATGACGCCGGAAAGGTCCTCAAATGATCCCCTAATAGTCCCGAAATGGCCCTGACGGGATGCCGGACGGATCCCGCAGACTATCCAGAAATGATGCCGAAAGGGTCCCCATTTGAGCCCGTATCAGTCGAGAAAAAGTCCCGAAGTGACCCCGACGGGATCCCGAAAACTTTCTAGAGATGATGGCGGAAGGTACCCCAAAATGATCCCGAAATAGTCCCGAAATGACCCCTACGGGATCCAGAACGAATCGAAAGGGTCTCCAAATGATCCCGAATTAGTCGAGAAAAAGTCCCGAAATGACCCCGACGGGATCCCGGACACATCCCGAAAACCATATAGAAATGGTGCCGAAAAATACCCCAAATGATCCCGAAAAGGTGCAGAAATGACCCCGACGGGATACCGGACGGATCCAGAAAACTATCCAGAAATGATGCCGGAAAGGTCCTCAAATTATCCCCTAATAGTCCCGAAATGGCCCTGACGAGATGCCGGACGGATCCCGCAGACTATCCAGAAATGATGCCGAAAGGGTCCCCATTTGAGCCCGTATCAGTCGAGAAAAAGTCCCGAAGTCACCCCGACGGGATCCCGAAAACTATCTAGAGATGATGGCGGAAGGTACCCCAAAATGATCCCGAAATAGTCCCAAAATTACCCTGCTGGGATCCCGAACGGATCCCGAAAACCATCCAGAAATGATGCCGAAAGGGTCTCCAAATGATCCCTAATTAGTCGAGAAAAAGTCCCGAAATGACCCCGACGGGATCCCGGACGCATCCCGAAAACCATATGGAAATGATGCCGAAAAATACCCCAAATGATCCCGAAAAGGTGCAGAAATGACCCCGACGGGATCCCGAAAACCATCTAGAAATGTGCCGGAAGGTACCCCAAATGCTCCTGAAAAAGTCGCGAAATGACCCGGACGGAATCCCGGACGAATCCCTAAAACAATCCAAAAATGATGCCGAAAGGGTCCCCAAATGATCCCGTATTAGTCGAGCAAAAGTCCCGAAATGACCCCGTCGAGATCCCCGACGGATCCCGGAAAATATGCAGAAATGATGCCGGAAAGGTCTTCAAATGATCCCCTAATTGTCATGAAATTACCCTGACGGGATCCCGGACGGATCCCTAAAACCATCCAGAAATGATGCCCTGAAATTACCCCGACGGTATCCTGAAAACCATCCAGAAATGATGACGGAAGGGACCCCAAGAAATTCCGAAAAAGTCCCGAAATAACCCCGAAGGATCCCGGACGGATACCGAAAACCATCCAGAAATGATGCCTGTAGGTACCCCAAATGATACCGAAAAAATCCCGAAATGACCCCGGCAGGATCCCGGACGGATACCGAAACCCATCCAGAAATGATTCCGGTAGGTACCCCAAATGATACCGAAAAAATCCCGAAATGACCCCGGCAGGATCCCGGACGAATACCGAAAACCATCCAGATAGGATGCCGGAAAGGTCCTCAAATGATCCCCTAATGGTCCCGAAATTACCCTCACGGGATCCCGACAGATCCCGAAAACCATCCAGAAATGATGCCGGAAGGGACGCCAAATGATCCCGAAAAAGTCCCAAAATGACCTCGACGGGATCCCGGACGAATACCGAAAACCATCCAGAAATGATGCCGGAAGGGATCCCAAATGATCCCGAAAAAGTCCCAAAATGACCCTGACGGAATCCCGGACGGATACCGAAAACCATCTAGAAATGATGCCTGTAGGTACCCCAAATGATCCCGATAAAGTCCCAAAATGACCCCGACGGGATCCCGGACGAATCCCGAAAACCATCCAGAAATGATGCCGGAGAGGAACCCAAATGATCCCGAAAAAGTTCCAAAATGACCCCGACGGGATCCCGGACGGATCCCGAAAACCATCCAGAAATGATGCCGGAAGGGACCTCAAATGATCCCGAAAAAGTCCCGAAATGATCGCGACGGGATCCCGGACGGATACCAAAAACCATCCAGATGTGATCCCGGTAGGTACCCCAAATAATCCGGAAATAGTCCCGAAATTACCCCGTCGAGAGCCCCGACGGATCTAGGAAACTATGCAGAAATGATGCCGGAGAGGTCCTCAAATGATCCCCTAAGAGTCCCGAAATGAACCCGCGCGGATCCCGGACGGATCCCGAAAACCATCCAGTAACGATGCGGAAAGGGTCCCCAAATAATCCCGTATTAGTAGAGAAAAAGTCCCGAAATAACCAAGACGGGATCCCCGACAGATACCGAAATCCATCCAGAAATGAAGCTGGAAGGGACCCCAAATGATCCCGTATTAGTCGAGAAAAAGTCCCGAAATGACCCCGACGGTATCTCGGACGAACCCCGTAAACTATGCAGAAATGATCCCGAAATAGTCCCGAAATGATCCCGTCAAGATCGCCGACGGATCCCGGAAACTATGCAGAAATGATGCCGGAAAGGTCTTCAAATGATCCCCTAATTGTCCCGAAATTACCCTCTCGAGATCCCGGACGGATACCGAAATCCATCCAGAAATGATGCCGAAAGGGTCCCCAAATGATCCCGTATTAGTCGAGAAAAAGTCCCGAAATGACCCCGACGGTATCTCGGATGAACCCCGTAAACTATGCAGAAATGATACCGAAATAGTCCCGAAATGACCCCGTCGAGATCCCCGACGGATCCCGGAAACTATGCAGAAATGATGCCGGAAAGGTCTTCAAATGATCCCCTAATAGTCCCGAAATGATCCCGAACGGATCCCGAAAATCATCCAGAAATGATGCCGGAAGGGTCCCCAAATGATCGCGAAATAGTCCCGAAATGATTCCGGAATAGTCCCGAAAATGTCCCAAAATAACCCCGACGGGATCCCCGTCGGATCACGAAAACTATATAGAAATGATCCCGGAAGGGTCCCAAAATGATCCCGAAATAGTCCCGAAATTACCCCGGCGGGATCCCGAACCGATCCCGAAAACCATCCAGAAATGATCCAGGAAGGGTCTCGATATGACCCTTACGGGATTACAAATAAGGTGAAGCTAATTATAAACTGTATGTGCCAGATACCAAAAACTATTGATTTAGGAGAAAATTTATACTGAGTTATAACAATTTATAGATTTTACACAGGGGGAGATAAAGGGGGGGTCGGAGGGTGTCACTGCTTACTTTGTAAGCCCTCGACTTATTTGACCCCTTGAGTCTGTGATATTGGTGAAGGACAGTATACGTAAAGTTATAATGTGTAAAAATTATTAAAAAGTAATTGCTCGAAGGGGTCGTGGGACCCCACCCCTCTTTCCATGTTCGAAAAAAATTTCACTGGTAAACTACTGTCTGTGTCCCAAATTTAATCAAAATGCGTGTAGCCGTTCTGGCGTGATTCAGTCGCAAAGACTAAAAAATATAATAATTAAATTATAACTGTTCGTAGGGGGCGGGGATCTCCCCCCTTTTGAAAAATATATAGCTAGTAGTTCCTTCTAGACTATTGGCTATATGTGTGCCAAATTCCATCCAAATCCGTGCAGCCGTTCTTGCGTGATTGAGTCACAAAGACAAACGTCTGGACAAACATCCAAACATCCAAACATCCAAACATCCAAACATCTAAACATCCAAACATCCAAACATCTTAACATCCAAACTTTCCCATTTATAATATATATATTAGATATATTAGATTAGATATTAGATACAGTGGTCCAAAAACGTCTACGAACCGCAAAGTTTCTTAGAAAATCATTGTTTTTTGCTTTAAATTATTTAATTATGTTATCCATGGTGATATCAGTTATATTTAACTATTCATTTTATTTTATTATATATACAGTGGTCCAAAAAATTCTACGGACCGCAAAGTTTCTTAAAAAATCATTGTTTTTTGCTTTAAATTATTTAATTATATTACTCATGGTGATTTCAATTATATTTAACTATTTATTTTATTTTATTATATATACAGTGGTCCAAAAAAGTCTATGGACAGCAAAGTTTCTTAAAAAATCACTTTTTTTGCTTTAAATTGTTTAATTATGTTACTCATCGTGATTTCAGTTATATTTAACTTTTTATTTTATTTTATTATATATACAGTGGTCCAAAAAATTCTACGTACATTCTAGTATAATAATGTACAACTTACAAGCAGATCGCACGTTTCGCTGATTTTTGGCATTTATTATACTCAGTTGAGCAGAGCTCACAGAGTATATTAACTTTGATTGGATAACGGTTGGTTGTACAGGTATAAAGGAATCGAGATAGATATAGACTTCCATATATCAAAATCATCAATATCGAAAAAAATTCGATTGAGCCATGTCCGTCCGTCCGTCCGTCCGTCTGTCCGTTAACACGATAACTTGAGTAAATTTTGAGGTATCTTGATGAAATTTGGTATGTAGGTTCCTGGGCACTCATCTCAGATCGCTATTTAAAATGAAAGATATCGGACAATAACCACGCCCACTTTTTCGAAATCGAAACTTTCGAAAAATCGAAAAAGTGCGATAATTCCTTACCAAATACGGATAAAGCGATGAAACTTGGTAGGTCAGTTGAACTTATGACGCAGAATAGAAAACTAGTAAAATTTTGGACAATGGGCGTGGCACCGCCCACTTTTAAAAGAAGGTAATTTAGAAGTTTTGCAAGCTGTAATTTGGCAGTCGTTGAAGATATCATGATGAAATTTGGCAGGAACGTTACACTTATTACTATATGCCTGCTTAATAAAAATTAGCAAAATCGGAGAACGACCACGCCCACTTTTTAAAATTTTTTTTTTAAATTCAAATTTTAAAAGAAAAGTTAATATCTTTACAGTATATAAGTAAATTAAGTCAACATTCAACTCCAGTAATGATATGGTGCAACAAAATACAAAAATAAAAGAAAATTTCAAAATGGGTGTGGCTCCGCCCTTTTTCATTTAATTTGTCTAGGATACTTTTAATGCCATAAGTCGAACAAAAATTTACCAATCCTTGTGAAATTTGGTAGGGGCTTAGATTCTAGGACGATAACTGTTTTTTGTGAAAAAGGGCGAAATCGGTTGAAGCCACGCCCAGTTTTTATACACAGTCGACCGTCTGTCCTTCCGCTCGGCCGTTAACACGATAACTTGAGCAAAAATCGATATATCTTTACTAAACTCAGTTGACGTACTTATCTGAACTCACTTTGTATTGGTGTAAAAAATGGCCGAAATCCGAATGTGACCACGCCCACTTTTTCGATATCGAAAATTACGAAAAATGAAAAAAATGCCATAATTATATACCAAATACGAAAAACGGGATGAAACATGGTAATTTTATTGGTCTAGTGACGCAAAATATAACTTTAGAAAAAAACTTGGTAAAATGGGTGTGACACCTACCATATTAAGTAGAAGAAAATGAAAAAGTTTTGCAGGGCGAAATCAAAAGCCCTTGGAATCTTGGAAGGAATACTGTTCGTGGTATTACATATATAAATAAATTAGCGGTACCCGACAGATGATGTTCTGGATCACCCTGGTCCACATTTTGGTCGATATCTCGAAAACGCCTTCACATATACAACTAAGGGCCACTCCCTTTTAAAACCCTCATTAATACCTTTAATTTGATACCCATATCGTACAAACACATTCTAGAGTCACCCCTGGTCCACGTTTATGGCGATATCTCGAAAAGGCGTCCACATATAGAACTAAGGCCCACTCCTTTTTAAAATTTTCATTAACACCTTTCATTTGATACCCATATCGTACAAACAAATTCTAGAGTCGCCCCTGGTCCACCTTTATGGCGATATTTCGAAAAGGCGTCCACCTTAAGAACTAAGGCCCACGCCCTTTTAAAATACTCATTAACACCTTTCATTTGATACCCATATCGTACAAACAAATTCTAGAGTCACCCCTGGTCCACGTTTATGGCGATATCTCGAAAAGGCATCCCATCCACCTATAGAACTAAGGCCCACGCCCTTTTAAAATACTCATTAACACCTTTCATTTGATACCCATATAGTGCAAACAAATTCTAGAGTCACCCCTGGTCCACGTTTATGGCGATATCTCGAAAAGGCGTCCACATATAAAACTAAGGCCCACTCCTTTTTAAAATACTCATTAACACCTTTCATTTGATACTCATATCGTACAAACAAATTCTAGAGTCACCCCTGGTCCACCTTTATGGCGATATTTCGAAAAGGCGTCCACCTATAGAACTAAGGCGCACGCCCTTTTAAAATACTCATTAACACCTTTCATTTGATACCCATATCGTACAAACAAATTGTAGAATCACCCCTGGTCCACCTTTAAGGCGATATCTCGAAAAGGCGTCCACCTATAGAACTAAGGCCCACGCCTTTTTAAAATACTCATTAACACCTTTCATTTGATACCCATATTATACAAACGCATTCTAGAGTCACCCCTGGTCCACTTTTATAACGATATTCCGAAAAGGCGTCCACCTATAGAACTAAGGCCCACTCCCTTTTAAAACACTTATTAACACCTTTCGTTTGATACCCATATTGTACAAACGCATTCTAGAGTCAACCCTGGTCCACTTTTATAACGATATTCCGAAAAGGCGTCCACCTATAGAACTAAGGCCCACTCCGTTTTAAAACACTTATTAACACCTTTCGTTTGATACCCATATTGTTCAAACGCATTCTAAAGTCAACCCTGGTCCACTTTTATAACGATATTCCGAAAACGCGTCCACCTATAGAACTAAGGCCCACTCCCTTTTAAAACACTTATTAACACCTTTCGTTTGATACCCATATTGTACAAACGCATTCTAGAGTCAACCCTGGTCCACTTTTATAACGATATTCCGAAAAGGCGTCCACCTATAGAACTAAGGCCCACTCCGTTTTAAAACACTTATTAACACCTTTCGTTTGATACCCATATTGTAAAAACGCATTCTAAAGTCACCCCTGGTCCACTTTTATAACGATATTCCGAAAAGGCGTCCACCTATAGAACTAAGGTCCACTCCCTTTCAAAATACTCATTAACACCTTTCATTTGATACCCATATAGTACAAAGAAATTCTAGAGTCACCCCTGGTCCACTTTTATATCGATATTCCGAAAAGGCGTCCACCTATATAACTAAGGCCCACTCCCTTTTAAAACACTTATTAACACCTTTCGTTTGATACCCATACAAACAAATTCTAGAGTCGCCCCTGGTCCACCTTTATGGCGATATTTCGAAAAGGCGTCCACCTTAAGGACTAAGGCCCACGCCCTTTTAAAATACTCATTAACACCTTTCATTTGATACCCATATCGTACAAACAAATTCTAGAGTCACCCCTGGTCCACGTTTATGGCGATATCTCGAAAAGGCATCCCATCCACCTATAGAACTAAGGCCCACGCCCTTTTAAAATACTCATTAACACCTATCATTTGATACCCATATAGTGCAAACAAATTCTAGAGTCACCCCTGGTCCACGTTTATGGCGATATCTCGAAAAGGCGTCCACATATAAAACTAAGGCCCACTCCTTTTTAAAATACTCATTAACACCTTTCATTTGATACTCATATCGTACAAACAAATTCTAGAGTCACCCCTGGTCCACCTTTATGGCGATATTTAGAAAAGGCGTCCACCTATAGAACTAAGGCGCACGCCCTTTTAAAATACTCATTAACACCTTTCATTTGATACCCATATCGTACAAACAAATTCTAGAATCACCCCTGGTCCACCTTTATGGCGATATCTCGAAAAGGCGTCCACCTATAGAACTAAGGCCCACGCCTTTTTAAAATACTCATTAACACCTTTCATTTGATACCCATATTATACAAACGCATTCTAGAGTCACCCCTGGTCCACTTTTATAACGATATTCCGAAAAGGCGTCCACCTATAGAACTAAGGTCCACTCCCTTTTAAAACACTTATTAACACCTTTCGTTTGATACCCATATTGTACAAACGCATTCTAGAGTCAACCCTGGTCCACTTTTATAACGATATTCCGAAAAGGCGTCCACCTATAGAACTAAGGCCCACTCCGTTTTAAAACACTTACTAACACCTTTCGTTTGATACCCATATTGTTCAAACGCATTCTAAAGTCAACCCTGGTCCACTTTTATAACGATATTCCGAAAACGCGTCCACCTATAGAACTAAGGCCCACTCCCTTTTAAAACACTTATTAACACCTTTCGTTTGATACCCATATTGTACAAACGCATTCTAGAGTCAACCCTGGTCCACTTTTATAACGATATTCCGAAAAGGCGTCCACCTATAGAACTAAGGCCCACTCCGTTTTAAAACACTTATTAACACCTTTCGTTTGATACCCATATTGTAAAAACGCAGTCTAAAGTCACCCCTGGTCCACTTTTATAACGATATTCCGAAAAGGCGTCCACCTATAGGACTAAGGTCCACTCCCTTTCAAAATACTCATTAACACCTTTCATTTGATACCCATATAGTACAAACAAATTCTAGAGTCACCCCTGGTCCACTTTTATATCGATATTCCGAAAAGGCGTCCACCTATATAACTAAGGCCCACTCCCTTTTAAAACACTTATTAACACCTTTCGTTTGATACCCATATTGTACAAACGCATTCTAGAGTCAACCCTGGTCCACTTTTATAACGTTATTCCGAAAAGGCGTCCACCTATAGAACTAAGGCCCACTCCGTTTTAAAACACTTATTAACACCTTTCGTTTGATACCCATATTGTTCAAACGCATTCTAAAGTCAACCCTGGTCCACTTTTATAACGATATTCCGAAAAGGCGTCCACCTTAAGAACTAAGGCCCACGCCCTTTTAAAATACTCATTAACACCTTTCATTTGATACCCATATTGTACAAACAAATTCTAGAGTCACCCCTGGTCCACGTTTATGGCGATATCTCGAAAAGGCATCCACATATAGAACTAAGGCCCACGCCCTCTTAAAATACTCATTAACACCTTTCATTTGATACTCATATCGTACAAACAAATTCTAGAGTCACCCCTGATCCATCTTTATGGCGATATCTCGAAACGGCGTCAATCTATAGAACTTAGGCCCACGCCCTTTTAAAATACTCATTAATACCTTTCATTTGATACCCATATCGTACAAAATAAATTCTAGAGTCACCCCTGGTCCACCTTTATGGCGATATCTCGAAACGGCGTCCATCTATAGAACTTAGGCCCACACCCTTTTAAAATACTCATTAATACCTTTCATTTGATACCCATATCGTACAAAATAAATTCTAGAGTCACCCCTGGTCCACCTTTAAGGCGATATCTCGAAAAGGCGTCCACCTATAGAACTAAGGCGCACGCCCTTTTAAAATACTCATTAACACCTTTCATTTGATACCCATATCGTACGTTATGGCGATATCTCGAAAAGGCGTCCACCTATAGAACTTAAGCCCACTCCCTTTTAAAATTATCATTAACACATTTCATTTGATACCCATATCGTACAAACAAATTCTAGAGTCAGGCCTGGTCCACCTTTATGGCGATATCCCTAAATGGCGTCCATCTATAGAACTATGGTCCACTTCCTCTTAAAATACTCTTTAATACCTTCCATTTGATACACATGTCATACAAACACATTCCAGGGTTACCCTAGGTTCTTTTTACAATATGGTGATTTTCCCTTACTTTGTCTCCACAGCTCCCAACTGAGTATGTAATGTTCGGTTACACCCGAACTTAGCCTTCCTTACTTGTTTTTATATGCCTGGCATCGAGAATTTTCACACAATTTATTAAGTAATTATCAAAAAAATTTAAGGCTGCGGAAAAATAGTGAATTTCTATACATGGCTTACGTGTAGCGGTATTACCAGACTAGTAAATAATCAATACTAAAGCTAAAACTCGTATCCCAATCCGATACACTGTTATTTGTAACAGAAGTCAACTCGCATGGTTAGTTATCATTCTTTAGGGCTCATCATCAGAGGGTATGTCAGGCAGGTCATCATCTTGGATTTCAAACGACGTATGTCTCTTTCAAGTTTCAATGGTATCCTTTTTTGAATAAGATCCGAAACTTAGAAGGTATTTGTCTAAACTGTTTAATTTCTCGTTAATACGTTCCGCATCTGGTTCTTTCATGTGATTGAATAATTCTTTACGGATGATTACTCGACCAGAGAAACCTTAATTAAAAAAAATCTTAATACTGTATATAGAGAACATACAAAAAAATGTTGGTAATCGAGTGCGGTTTTTGGGGTACATTGGCCAAATAGATCTAGGATTCGGTATCAGCGCGTTGATTCACCAAACAAGATCAAATTCTACAATTGCGTTTCTAAACGTGAGATTAACGTCCAAACTGAGTTTCATTAAAATCAGACATCTTTTAATATAACCGCCCACAATAGTAGGGGGCCTGGCACGATACCAATCATCACCATATTGCATATATATTCTTTTTATGCTCCAAAAAGATCACGCGCCGAATTTCAACTAAATTGGAGAACGTTTACTATTTTTTATTGCTCACCCTATGGAGATGGCGCCACTGTGCAACGCTCAAAATTACCAATTTTTCCAAAAAACGGGAATAAGCGGAACCAATCTTTCCACTATTTAAATTAACAAAACACAGGCTTTCTAAAAAAATTGGAATCAATGCGATGCAAAGCGGGGCACAAAAACAAAAACCTTTTGGAAAAAAAAAATTGGAAAAAAAATTTGCCCCAATACATCACTTTTTAAAAATTGTATTACGAAGGCGTTGAGGACTATATAAATCTTAAAATAATTAAATATTATACACACCTACCTGTTTCATAAGAATCCATGACTTCTTTTTTATAAACTTCACTGAAATCCGTAAAGATATCAATTGAAATTATATATACTCTAAGAACGTGAAAAACTGCCTCAAGATATGCACGAATGGTCCAACTTTGAGTGGATGTCCACACTAGGCATTTGAATTATGAAAATAAATAATTATTATTACCCTAGAGTATTGGCCTACTAAAAATAATTTTTTTTTTATTTGCTGCGCTTTGAAAAATTGATTTTTGGCCGCCCAGATTGCTCAAATACATATATGTGCACCGGAGAGATGCCATTGGAAAATATATTTTGTCACCAGAAATTTATTCTGTAGTAAAATGATATTCGCCTTTTTACTACAATATATTGGGAAATGTGTAAAACACTTTTTTTTTAACAACTTTGCAGTTTTTAACTTTCTTCATCGTCGTCGTTGATAATTGATAACTTGTCATCCATCCAGTCTTGGTATTGGATGTCTAAGATCGTTATCATTGTCAGCAATATTTTCAGCTTCTGCAAAAACGATTTGCATTATTTGGAATCCAATAGCTAACATTTTGTAAAAAATAAATCTAGATCAGGAACTTACAGTTTTTGACAAGTTATTTACTGGAGAAGTTGGCAGTTGGTCTAGATCGAACCAATTGAATTGATGTTGGCTGTCCTCTGATTGTCACCCAATCAAGGCCGTACCGAGACTGGTGCAAGCGGAGCGGTGCACCTGGGTCCCCTACTCCGAGGGACCACCAAACCCCCGAGTCGCAAAAGTTTCACCGAAAAATGTATACACTAAATTATGGGAAAAATTTTATTTTTTTAATTTATTTTATTCAAATTCTAATCCAAAAGCAGAATTTGAGTAAAATACCGTATTCTACACATACTAAACGTCGATTTGGACTATCCACTAAAAACTCTCGGCTTCGCCTTGGATTTTGAATTGTGGATCAGCGAAAACCAACGTTTCGAATGTACCGAATGAGCTACTATTAGTGAATGAAAATTATCTAATTATTGAAGGATTTTAAGCCCTTTAATATATAGTCGTGTAAATGGACACAATGAAATTCCACTTATATACGAACGACTCGAGACTCGAGAACCGTGCGCGCAGATTATGTTAAAACCTAGTCGGAAGTAGAGGGACCCACAACTCGTAACACGCGCACAATTTATGTGACCGCTGAGCGATGGTTTTCTAAATAAAACATGATCAAAAATTATTTGCGAAGTTCCATGGGTAATGAACGACTAAGTGGACTGGCAGTCCTATCTATTGAAAAATGAAAGAGCTCGGAAAATTGATTTTTCAAAAACAATTGATGATTTAGCGAGTATGAAAAGTAGAAAAAAACTTTTCTAGAACGAGAGACACAAGAAACTCACAATATGTGTAAAAAAACTCGAAGTTATAATGTTTCAGGGATTTTACATTGAGTATTAGTCATTAATTTACTAGTCAAATGTAGTGATATAAGAATATTTATTTTTTTGTAATGCTAATCACTCCTCTGAATTTTGCACAAGGCCCCACGACCTCCGGTATGGCCCTGCACACAATACTGTGACCATTACTTTAGATACTGGTACCGTATCGTGTTTACGATCCTTGATCCAAATCAATTATTTAAATCGCAATCGATCTGAAACGGTGAATTGGATTAAGTACATCTGTGAAATAGTGACTACGAGTACCCATTAGATCCAAAATTTGTTTTCCTTTTAACGAATAGATTGACAGATTTATATTTATCGTTTGAGTGAAAGTGATTTTTCATACGTGATGGTGTAACACGATACGGGCCCTGGATTGTTTCAGGTAAAAGTTGGGCGTTATTCAAATACATTTTTATATAGATAATTATTCGAATGAAAATGTATTTTAGGAAAATTATTCATAAATAACTTCAGCGTGAATAAATTATCATTGAATAAATTTCTTATTGATAAGTAATTTTTGAGTAATTTTCCGATAGAAAATTTGTTTCAAAAACTTATAGTTTGCCCATTTAAATATGAAGCAAAAAAAAACTTTTTACATTAACTGACAGAAAACACGTTTTTTTTTTCCTGTTTATTTATAATTTGCATAACGAAAAATTTATTCGTCACTAAAACAAAATGTTTTTAAAAAACATTATCTGCATTCGTAAATAACCGACAATCTTTTATTCTTTATCGAATAAATTTGGCCCAACTCTGCTTCAGATAATGGCGGTGTAATTTGTTCTCTTGAAATGCTGTAAAAGTTGACATTAACATGGTCACATCAATGGTTTTAACATTTCTCATCAGAGGCAAAGTAAATGTTGATAAACAATTGAACCCTTGCAGCATCTGCATCAAAAACTCCGGCGCGTTGTAAACAGCTCAAGTAAGATTTTGAATAGTATGAAAGGTTTATTTCCCAAGCTCATCTCTGGTGTTTGGCCCTTGCAATTAGTTTGGCTGCTTGCAAAAAGTAATAAAATAGTATGTAAAGTAACAAACTTATATCAAAATCAAGAATGGGACTATAAGTATACTTGATTTTTTTTCGCTGCCTATGATGGGTAGAAGCAAAAAACCCGCCCACGAAAAATGTCTTACAATATTCATTTTCAATTTCTTATGATACTGTAATGGTCGTACATAAATAAAAATCTTTAGTAATGCGAATCTATATACATACTTATTGGTTTTCAATAGTGGTTCTGTACAGCTTTTATTAGTTGTCTTTTGAAATATGTAGTATATTATTGGACCTTTTTTGATTCAGTTTATCTATCTATAAATCTTATAAAATAAAGTCGGTAAATGCCATGTATGCACATAACTTCACACAGAATGCTCCGATTTTAAAACGGTTTTCTGCATTTGAAAGATTAGCTACGTGAGATGGTACAGATAATATAATTTGAAGGTATATATTATAGGGGCGTGGCAAATTGCCAAAATGTAGTAAAAAATCATAAAATTTTTGTTTACACAGCTATAAGTCATAAACGGATGGATGGATTTTAAAATTCTACTTTTCAGTAAAACTTTGAAATATTTACCTTCGATCTGCATCAAAAAAAATACTTGATTCCTTTCTTATATCAGCCAAATTGTTTATACAAAAGTAACATTTTTATCAAAAAATGCGTATGTGTGTTTGTTCGCTGTGCTAATTGCTTTTGAGTGAGGCTTGATGCGACACATACATACGTACATATATAGCATTCGCTGCGTTATTTAATGTCGGGCGTAGGTTTATAGGTATGTATGGATGTAAATCACTACATAGTATAAAACAAAGTCGCTTTTTCTGTCCCATGGCCCTTTGAATGCTTAAAACTTTAAAAATACGCAAAGGATTTTGATGCGCTTTTTTTTAATAGATAAAAAGTGATTGAAGAGGAAGGAACGGATCAACACATTTGGCTGAAAATTGGTGGAGGGGTAGCTTAGAACCAGAAGACAGACATAGGATAAATTGTATCTCGTTCTGGCTAGGATCTTGAGATCAAAACGTGGACCTGGGTAATCCTGGGATATGTTTGTACAATATGGGTATCAAATGGAAGCTGTTTATGAGTACTTTTATAAGGGGTATTTTTCGTACCCGCGGGTAACTAGGGTCTCGAGATATAAGCGAAAACGAGGACGCGTGTACCCCTAGAATGTGTTTATAGAATATGGATAATAAATGAAAGCTGTTGATGAGTGCTTTACTACAGGGTAGTTTTCATACCTATTTGTGAAGGGTCTGGAGATATAGGCCAAAATGTACATCACGGTAACACTAGGATGTGTTTTTACATTATGGTTATCAAATTAAAGCTGTTGATTAGTGCTTTATTACAGAGTAATTTTTATACCGCTGGGTGACTAGGGTCTCAAGATATAGGACAAACCTGGACCCGGATACCCCTGTGGGAGCAGAGTTAGACGGAAAAAGCTTATTAAAATGTATGTAGATAGACCAAATTTTGGGCAAAACAACGTCTGACGGGTCTGCTAGTAAATCTTATAAAATAAAGTCGCTAAATGCCATGTATGCACATAACTTCACACAGAATGCTCCGATTTTAAAACGGTTTTCTTCATTTGAAAGCCTAGCTACGTGAGATGGTACAGTTAATATAATTTGAAGATATATATTATAGGGGGCGTGGCAAATTGCCAAAATGTAGTAAAAAATCATAAAATTTTTGTTTACACAGCTATAACTCATAAACGGATGGATGGATTTAAAAAATTCTACTTTTCAGTAAAACTTTGAGATATTTGCCTTCGATCTGCATCACAAAATACTTGATTCCTTTCTTATATCAGCCAAATTGTTAAAAAAAAAGTAACATTTTTACCAAAAAAATTCGTGTGTGCGATTGTTCGGTGTCAACTGTTCGCGCTAATTGCTTTTGAGTTAGGTATGATGCGATACATACGTACATATGTACATAGCATTCGCTGCGTTATTTAAATTCGGGGGTAGGTTTATAGGCATGTATGAATGTACATATGTATGTATTTTCATATCATATCAGCTTGGCATAGGTATGTACATACATATTTATGTAACATAAATGGTTAAGAATGCATACATCTATTGAAAAATAATCTTTCGTTAAAAATATTAAATATTTCCTTAAAATTCTTCGAAAAAGTTTTATTTTTTGGTATTTTGGCATGTATTACTACATATTATAAAACAAAGTCGCTTTTTCTGTCCCATGTCCCTTTGAATGCTTAAACCTTTAAAACTACGCAAGGGATTTTCATGCGCTGTTTTTAATAGATAGAGTGATTGAAGTTTGTAGATTGTATAATAACATCCATTAAATAGTGGAGAAATACTGTTATTTTTGAAGTTTCTAATGTGATGTGTATATGTACATATATAAGAGAAAGTGGTGTTAGTTACACTATTTATAACTCAAGAACGGCTGAACAGATTTGGCTGAAAATTGGTGGAGGGTTAGCTTAGAACCAGGAGACAGACATAGGATACTTTTCATCCAGTTCTGGATAGGGTCTTGAGATCACAACGTGGACCTGGGTAATCCTGGGATATGTTTGTAAAATGTGGGCATCAAATGGAAGCTGTTTATGGGTACTTTGATACGGGGTATTTTTCGTACCCGTGGGTGACTAAGGTCTCCAGATATAGGCCAAAATGTGGACCCGGGTACCCCTAGAATGTTTTTATAGAGTATGGATAAGTATAGGGTAGTATTCGTACCTATTGGTGACTAGGGTCTCGAGATTGAGGCCAAAACGTGGACCCTGATACCCCTAGAAAGTGTTTATACAAGAAGGATAACAAATGAAAGCTGTTGATGAGTGCTTTAGTACAGGGTAATTTTCATGTCTGTTTGTGACTAGGGTCTTGAGATATAGGCCAAAACGTGGACCCTGATACCCCTAGAAAGTGTTTATACAAGAAGGATAACAAATGAAAGCTGTTGATGAGTGCTTTAGTACAGGGTAATTTTCATGTCTGTTTGTGACTAGGGTCTTGAGATATAGGCCAAAACGTGGATCAGGGTAACACTAGGATGTGTTTTTATATTATGGGTATCAAATTGAAGCTGTTGATGAGTGCTTTAGTGCAGGGTAGTTTTCATACCTATAGGTGACTAGGGTCTCGATATATAGGCCAAAACGTGGACCAGGGTAACACTATGATGTGTTTTTACATTATGGGTATCAAATTGAAGCTGTTGATGTGTGCTTTAGTACAGAGTAATTTATACCGCTGGGTGACTAGGGTCTCGAGATATAGGCAAAAACTTGGACCCGGATACCCCTAGAATGTGTGTGTAATATGGATATCAAATGAAAGCTGTTGCTCAGAGCTGTAAAGTAATTTTCATTCTGATATTCGATTTAGTCGCATCAATCTGGCAAAACTGATAAATATGCATGCGAAGCCTAAAAAAGCATGAATTGATAATACACACATACGTATTTACATACGTCCTATTCGATTTGTCTGAAATTTGGTATATAAATTTGCCTATATTAGTATTTACGATCCTTTTTTCGTGGAAGCAGACCAGACGGGCTGGGAATGCGATTAGGACTAGGATTGGACTGAGACTGGGAGTGGGACTGGAACTCGGAATGGGACTGGAACAAAATACATACCACCCTCTGGGACTGGCAATAAGGGATGAAGAAGAATGGGAGAAACTTGAGAGAAGAGAAAAGAGGGAAGGATAAGGAGACTGAGAAAGAGATATAGTGAGACGACAATAGAGATAGATGAAGCGAAAAAGACGGAGGGAGGAGTGAATAAAATGATTAAGAAGAAGTGAAGAGGGGAGGGCAGAGTTAGAGAGAAAAAGCTTATTAAAATATATGCAGGTAGACCAAATTTAGGGCAGAGCAACGTCTGACGGGTCTGCTAGTACATACATATATGTAAGTTTAATACAAAAAAAAAAAAAAAACATGTGATATGTATTGCACTGGATTCATATTTTATCTTTTCTCGCTTTTATAAATAAAAGTGAATAAGGGAAAATTTCATTGTAGCTGTTGTTATAAATTTACTTAATTTTTAAGAAATTATACGCATAAAAAATGTTCAGGAAATAGAACTTTTCAGAAATTATTATCATCCTAAAACCAAATTGGCTCTAGTTCGTGAGAGTCTACTGTATCTACTATATACATTAAGGCCCGGTTTTTCAGTACAAGTTCAACTCAGTTTCTCAGTTAAACTACACTTGAACTTATGCTGCAGTTTTTCAGTCCACATTAACTGAAGTTTATGCTGAGCTTAAGCGGCCGATCTGGCAGAGCTAAACTCTAGTTAACTTATAGGTGATTTGCGTTCGTTCGAAATGGCTTCGACTATACCCAATAAGCATTTGGGCTTGAGTACCATTAGAGCTCATGTTGATAACTACGCATACTTCTAAAATCTCAAGAGTTGTTTCGAAACAGTGGCTCAACTCGCGTCATAACGTATTCAGCAAAAGAGGGAATTTTTTTATAAAGAAAAGTTGAAAAAATTTAATTCCCAACTTGCGGTTCTCTACCTGGGCTCAAATGTAAGATTCCATATTACAGTGTTTTCACGAAAATAAAATTAAATATATATAATTTAAAAAATAAATAAATGTGCGGAGCGATTACCTCCGAAGAAATTGCAGGCCTAGCTTCTCTTCCAGTTTCCGTCGTGCTCCTTTTATTTTTTCCTACAAAATGGCGGGACGAGACCTACTTGTTTTATTTCGACTCCGAACAACATCTGCAAGGCAGATGAGTTTTCACTGAGAGCTTTTGATGGCAAAAAACCACTCAGAGTGCTTGCCAAACACTGCCGAGGGCGACCTCGCTTAGAAAAATTTTCTACTAATTGAAAAACCTTGTTTATAAAATTTTCATGTTGCTTTTCCCGGGTCGTGAACCATGATTTTCGGTGTGGTAGACGGAGCATGGCTACCATCACACCACGGCGGCCGCCTATATAATCTAATTTTGATTAATTACGCTTCATTACTTCTATCAGCCAGGTGTTTATTTGTCACAATAAACAGCTGTTGGTTTTGGTGGTACCACCTTGGAGATTTTTTTCAACTCCACCTCAACTCGATACGCAATGTAGAATATCAACTGTAGAAATGTGTTGAATATTCATTTGCGAACTGTAAATTTCTCAATATCTCTCGAAATGAGGATAATAATTGGAAAATATTACTGACGTTGGAGATCAACTCGAAAACTTTTAATTTTACAAAATTTCTCAAAGGTTCGATAGTGATTGGAGAATGAAGTTGAATATCAACTCGAGAACTATCTGGTTTAAGAATAATTAAATAATGATGTGGGATATCACTTCCGGAACTAGATATATATTTCGCTGGATATTTTTTTTCCCATGTTTTTTGGGTAAACAAAATCCAGCTGTTGACGTATCTACAAATTATATAGATAATAAAAAAACCAATGTTGTGCGGCATACCCAAAAGGCGGCCTTAAACTGTGAAAAACTGCTCAGTAGTTTAACTGGAGTTTTAATTTGACTAACCAACTACTCAAAAACCGGGCCTAAAATCAGCACTGAGACCATAAGTAAAGATAGTGATATTTATATGCATCTTTAACGGCCTGTTCCAATAAATTTCATAACGGCACAAACTAGCGCGAGCTCATATTTTCTTAGCAAACACTTACAATATTCTTTCCAACACGTTTTGTTTTTAAGGAAAAAGTAACTTCTGGCAGCTTTGTGATCTTTGAATATTATGTTCATTACCTAAAAAATAAGTTTATTTTTTTAATTTTCCAATGACAAATATTTATTTAGTTATTTCGAATTGGAGCATCGGATTTAACCGCACTTTGTGGTGTTGTTCTATTTAGAAAGGAAAGGTATATTGAATTTCATCCCCAAGAAGTGCTAAAAAATCTACATTAAAAGTTTTGTGATGTTGCTTCGATCGAGACTTGAACCTAGGACGTTCGGAGTGAAACGCGGAACACGCTACCACCACACCACGGCGACTTATTGTTCACATCTGCCATTACTCAATATAACGTGCAAGAGCGATGACTAAAAAATAGTAGCCGATTTTTTTCAAGCTAGTGAAACTAGCACAGAAAGCAACAATGCAAAATATGCTGCGGTTTGAGAAAGGCACTATTGTGAAAGAGCAAATAAAATGTACATATGAATGAGCAGATAAACGAAAGTAACAAAATAACACCGTGGCGGGAGGATGGCATATGTAAATACAAATACACGCGTTCCATGTATTTTGTTGTCTTAATTTTCTGGTTGTTGTGTTAACTTGTGTTAATTTTCTGGTTGATGAAAATATTTAGCTAGTTTGAAGGGTTTTTTCAAGCTCGCTTGCAAAAAAAGCAGCCAGTGTTAAAGCTTCCAGTTTGGTTTTAAATTTGAAAGTAACCCCAAAATTAGTTTTGATATCACTCACACAAGGATTAATACTGCTGTTTTTCTATATATATGCTCTGTGCTCCTGAACGAAACTGGGGAAGTCATTTTATATATGGGGTTATGTCCTGGTAAAAAAACTGTATGAAATAAAGTCCTAGCTGTCCCTTGACTAGTTACTACCTTTAAATTTAAACTGATTTTTAATTAGGATAATAAAGCAAACGAAATGAGATTTTTGGTTTTCGATAATATTTTTGGAAACGATTAATCATTTCTATATTTACGTAAGTATTGTTCATAGGAAAATGAAAAAAACGCATTTTCCAAAAAGGAACAGCTATGATTTTATTTCAGACAGACTGCGTTTCAGCATAAAACCCTGAATAAAGAGTCGTACTTAGTTTTCTTTCCCGGATGTTTAAAAGTCCGAATAAAACTCCCAGCCTTTATTTAGGGGCATAAATTTTGTACTTTTGGAATAATAATAACTTGGCTCGAATACAGTACATTCGGAAAGTATTAGAACAAGATAAACAAGTAAGGAAATCTAAGTTCGGGTGAAACCGAACATTACATACCCAGCTGTACACTTGAAATGTTGTTGTTGTTTGTTTTGCGTGCTTAATAGTGTTACAAGGCTGCGCAATAATACATATACATATGGTTCTATTCTGAACTAATTTTCGTTTCAAAGAAGCAAAAAGGATACAGAGGCTAACACCAATGACCTTGAACGGATAAAAATGCAGTTTTCTTTCAGATATGGGGATTTCCCTACTGTTTACAAGTATATACAAAGAAAAAATATAAAAAGGGCAGGGTTATTAACGAAATTTTCCAACTTTTACTAGAAATAGCTTATTACCCGCATCTACGCACTTTTACAAAATCTTTTATATAAAAGAAGGCGATTTAACCGATTTAGTCAATTTTTACTGAAAATATTTCCTGTTAAAAGGTATACATTTGCACCAAATTTTTCGTCGAGTTATGGCTCCATAAACGTTGCATTGTAAGAAAGAGGCAGTGCCACGCCCATTTTTTCAAGATTTGAATTTTTTTTCTTTCTTATTGTAATGGCACAAAATACGATTGGTACAAAATTATTTTTCGCTAAGATTTAACTTATTATACTCAGAGTGCTTTGCACACAGTGTATATTAACTTTGATTGGGTAACGGTTGGTTGTACAGTTGTAAAGGAATCGAGATAGATATAGACTTCCATATATCAAAATCATCAGTATCGAAAAAAAAATGTGATTGAGCCATATCCGTCCGTCCGTCCTTCCGTCTGTCCGTTAACACGATAACTTGAGTAAATATTGAGATATCTTCTTTGGTACACGGGCGTATCTGGGCCCAGAATAGATTGGTATTGAAAATGAGCGAAATGGGATGATAACCACACCCACTTTTTATATATATAACATTTTGGAAAACACAAAAAACCTGATTATTTAGTTAATAATACACCTAGAATGTTAAAATTTGACGTGTGGACTGATATTGAGATTCAAGGGGTTGTGTAGCGCAATATATAGCTTCTCCAACCCAATTGTCAACCTCACCTTCGAGCGGCGAATCCCGTTTCACTAACAGACGAGGCTCTGGCGACCCCAAGCTCCTCATGGAACTTGGGGGTGGGGAGGGAGGGATGGCCTGAAGGTTAAATGTGGCCATATAAATCGTTCCCGAGATGGTCGGGCCAGCACCTAAATGGTGCTGTGTTACCGGAGCGTATCGGGCCTGTATCCGACAAAGGACCATCACATCGATAAAACTCCCCAAAGCCTTCGGGGAGTAACCTAATCGCTACAACAACAACAACAACAACAACCCTTACCATCCTTCCCTGGAAATAGTTTACGAATTGGATGAAAGTTCTCGGAGGTGCACTATCACAGACAACGACTCTAGTTTTAGATTCGAATTCGCGAAGGCTAATTTTAATAAACTCAACCAAATTTTATCTACAGTAGTTTGGCTCAAACACGGTGCAGATATTGACAAAAACGTTTCTGACTTCAATGCCATCATCCACGCTATTCTGAAAAGACATGTTGTTACTGATGGAATCTAGATGTTCATACTCACATTTTACCTAAGTCCATGTTATCTTAATTTTGAATTTTAAACAGCAACACTTAAAAGTATCGATATATTTGTAATTCATTGTTTTTAATATTCGCGCAACCCTGTACATTTTCTCTTAAAATATCGTGCATTCGCTTCCGGTCTCTTTCTTTTGGAAACGAATGAACGAATAACACGAATAAGTAAGTTATCCTTTATTTAATAATTTGGGAACAATTTAAACAACGTGACATCAGGACGGACAAGGCGACAGCTGTTTCGATTATACCTTGTAAATCTCTTCAAAGCCTTTTCTCCAGGAAGTGGGAGTCGAACCCGCACTCCTACGATAGTTGAAATGGTTACAAACGCATTCAGCTACGTCATGCCTTAGTTGTTATAAAGTTTTTCCCAATCGCCTTCTTTTCGCATATATTATCTTCTACACATCACATAAGTCGTATGTAGTTATGTGTTGAAGTTAAGCATGTTTGTAAGGCGGTTTTCAGAGAAACTTGGTATTTGTTGTTGTTTTTGTTCTATTTATAGAACAACAACGAATTAACCAAATCTTGTCTACTTACATGAGTTAACCGGGGATATTAAATAAATTATAAAATTAAAAATTGCTTGAAATAAATGTTTTCATACATTTAAAGCGATACGGGCAATCCCCGGTTAACTCATATAAGTTATCCTTTATATTTGACATTTTTCTTTGTACCAAAATTGAATTTCATTCTTTATTTAATAATTTGGGAAACATTTAAACAACGTGACATCAGGACGGACACGGCGACAGGTGTTTCGATTAGACCTTGTAAATATCTTCAAAGCCTTTTCTCCCGGGAGTGGGAATTTCATTCTGTTTTATCAGATATTAAAACCTTGCAAACATTGCATCGTTAAAATATTTCGTGCATTTTCATTTAACCAACGCTGCCGCCACAATATCTTTTAATATTTATTCAATTTGTGAATGTCGATGGTTCTTCAATGAAAGGATCACAAATTGGTGAACGCAAGCCTGATAAAATCCAACACTATAACCTTCACAGCATCAAAGAAAGCCAAACGTAAAAAAAGTTCCCAACAGCAGTGAAAACAGTGGCGGCGAACTTAATCGTACAGTCACCCCCAGCGAAACCAACGTAAATGATATACTAAAACAAATAAGCGAACTTCAAATGTCTTTAGCGTCGTTAGAGAAGGAGAAACTCCAACTCCAGGAAGTAATAAGCCGCCAACAAGCCGTAAGTACCTTGTCAGTAGAAAACTCCCAAATTTCGGAAGCTGAATCCGCCAATGCCCCTGCCACCAGCACAGTAGCTAACCTAACCACAAATATTTCATATGCTTCTTCACAACATGTATCGTCTACCAACGAATACACTGCCGCATCAATAAATAGCGCTGTCAGCGCCAACGTCAACTATGGTGCCTTTGTCAACGGCACCTACACCTTCACCACCTATAATCATGCCCATATTAACCCCATCAGCAAATTTGCTTCTAGTAGCCTTCGCACCAGTGCCCCGTTATATGCCTCCTCTGCCAACGCAGATTTCGTGACACAGCGTAGCACTAGTATTCCTTTGCAAAATACAAATATTAATAGAAGTAACTGGAATACCACGTCGCCTGTGGTGCATCCAATGTATCCAGCCACTGCCTTTGGGACAAATCATCCACCCACTCGCAGAGTGCCCGAGCTGCCTGAATTTCACGACTCACTAGAAGAGTGGCCATTGTTTTCGGTAGCCTTCAGGGACACCTCCGTGTACACTGAATTAGAAAATTTGCTGCGTCTGCAAAAAACATTGAAAAGTAAGGCACGTCAGCAGGTGGAATCGCTTTTAATGAATCCCTCGAATGTCAATGCTGTTATGAGCACTCTTGAGCACCATTACGGACGGCCAGAATTACTTGTCCGTAGCCAAATCGCAAAAGCGCGAGCATACCCTGCCGCCACTAGCGGAAATAATTCTGACATACTTAATTTTAGCACAATGGTCACGAATTTGACCGTTTCCCTTGAAAGCTCAGGAGCTACACCTCATTTAAACAACCCCATATTACTTGACTAGTTATTGAGCAAGTTAACATTCAACAAGAGGGAAAAATGGACGCGTCATTTACTAACTTTTAGGCAACAATATCCAACAGTCAGGGAATTTTGTAACTGGTTACAACAAGTCACCTTACATGTATCAATGGCTACTGATGTCATGCCTGCAAAACAATTTTTTTCGATTGAACAACCCGGCTTGAAAAGTAAGACGCCAACAAAGACAGTTTTGTCAATCAGCAAAGGCCATCAAAAGTGCTTATTGTGCAGCGAAAGACCCTATTTGTTTAAATGCGAAAAGTTCAAAGCGGCAGATTATTCGTCCAGATGGAACATAGTAAAAACAAATAAGGAAGGCTAAGTTCGGGTGTAACCGAACATTACATACTCATCTGAGAGCTTTGGAGCCAAAATAAGGGAAAATAACCATTTAGCAAAATGAACCTAGGGTAACCCTGGAATGTGTTTGTATGACATTGGTTTCAAATGGAAGGTATTAAAGAGTACTAGTATCGCCTGTGGTCGAAATTCGACCGACGTGTATTTTTTTCAACTCAGTCTATGCATCAAGTGTTGGAAATATACCAAACTGGTCTAACTTACTTAACTTTTTCTTTAAAATTTTGAATTTGATCTAAGACTTTGCACTTTTTGATTGTATTTTCTTAAATTTTCTACAAACTTTTCACACGTAATTATAACGTTTAGGTATGGAGCTCCTTAAACCAAAATATAAAAATTATGTAAAATCAAATGAAATTGACATAGAATTATGGTGAAATTTTTTGAAATTCAATTGAAAAATAGGTCTTTCCACACCCGGAAGGTCCCCGTTGGCGCGCCACCGAAGTTAGTTTTGGGAGCTCTGTTCCCCAGTAGGCCTATATCACCCATATACATATATCGCCCATTTACTTCAATAGTGTCATAATTAAAAAAACATGAACTTTTAGTTAAAAACGAAGAAATTTGCTAAAGGAATTTAGCCTATTTCACGCCACCCGTTTAGTTTTGTATAAATACATATCTAATATGTAAGTGTGACACAAAACAAAAATTTCGAGTAGAATAGAGGATACCTTCATAAAAAATAAAATAAAAATATAAAAAAATTATGTAATGAGAAAGAAGGCTGAGTTTACTAAAAAAATGTTTAATTAAAGAAAAAATAAAGTACTTAAATTGCAAAAAAATTAAGTGAAGTGAACAAACAGCTACATATAAAAACGCAATAAGTGCACTTAGACTTTTTTCCGGGTTTGAATGTGATCATTGTGGAAATATGAAGATTCTAATATTCGGATATTTAATGTTGGGTTTCCATTGAGATCTATGTACGTAATTAATTTGTATTAAATTTGTAAACACTCCATTTCATTAATATATATGACCATATCTACCATAAAATATCGTCTGCGAACAATATAATACTAAGATATAACAAAGCAGAATAAATTAGGAAGAAATGAAAAACAAATAAAAACTTTGAAATTATTCACGCAAACATATTAACTAAAATAAAATTGATTTCATAACTTTAAGCGACATAAACAAATTAGGGTTATGGATCTAAGCATCCGATTAATAGAAATATAATCCAACAAAATTAGCCTTATAATAAATATAGTGGGTAATATACTGGCTATGCAATACGGCCGCTATGATGCCGGTTGCCGCTTTGACCTAAAATCAAAAACGTTTTTGGGACGTTTTTTTGTTTCGTAATTAGCATAAAAGGCAATTGCCATCATCCGGTGGCAAAGTCCTGAGCCAGATAAATAATTTTGCAGGTAAATGCAACAACAACGATTTGAGCCAGACAAATCCAGATAGAAGTCTGGTTCATTTTTGAGAGCCAGATAATTTGTTAATTACTTCTTTTTAGTTTGGCAACGCTGCCTTTAACAAACCTAACTTTTCAAAAATAGATGTCGCTGCTTAACCTTTCGCCGTATGAGTTAAATGAAAAACGGCGGCGACATATGCCTATGACATTTCACGTTTGCGAAAATTTCACGACATCTTCTTCTCAAGTCTCTCAATGATCCAGAGCATTCCCGTGAGAATTGAGCGTGAGCCGGCGCTGTAAAACTCACTGGAAGACGACAAATATAAAAATGTAATGTTATATTTTTGTAACTTTTTTTTTCTTCAGTATAAGACGTACTTTATCTAAAAAGAGGATTAAATCTGCAAATGCAAAAACATTTTCGCGCAAATTTGCCATTAATTTTTATAAATAAATTAGTTAGTTTTAACAAAAGTTAACTCAATATTTGTGATTTCATGTGTTTTTTGAAAACAACTAAAATAAACAAGTAAGGAAGGCTAAGTTCGGGTGTAACCGAACATTACATACTTAGTTGAGAGCTGTGTAGACAAAGTAAGGGAAAATCACCATATTGTAAAAAGAACCTAGGGTAACCCTGGAATGTGTTTTTATGACATGTGTATCAAATGGAAGGTATTAAAGAGTATTTTAAGAGGAATTGGACCATAGTTCTATAGATGGACGCCATTTAGAGATATCGCCATAAAGGTGGACCAGGCCTGACTCTAGAATTTGTTTGTACGATATGGGTATCAAATGAAATGTGTTAATGATAATTTTAAAAGGGAGTGGGCCTAAGTTCTATAGGTGGACGCCATTTCGAGATATCGCCATAAAGGTGGACCAGGGGTGACTCTAGAATTTATTTTGTACGATATGGGTATCAAATGAAAGGTATTAATGAGTATTTTAAAAGGGCGTGGGCCTAAGTTCTATAGATGGACGCCGTTTCGAGATATCGCCATAAAGGTGGACCAGGGGTGACTCTAGAATTTATTTTGTACGATATGGGTATCAAATGAAAGGTATCAATGAGTATTTTAAAAGGGCGTGGGCCTAAGTTCTATAGATGGACGCCGTTTCTAGATATCGCCATAAAGATGGATCAGGGGTGACTCTAGAATTTGTTTGTACGATATGAGTATCAAATGAAAGGTGCTAATGAGTATTTTAAGAGGGCGTGGGCCTTAGTTCTATATGTGGCCGACTTTCCAGATATCGCCATAAAGGTGGACCAGGGGTGACTCTAGAATTTGTTTGTACTATATGGGTATCAAATGAAAGGTGTTAATGAGTATTTTGAAAGGGAGTGGGCCTTAGTTCTATAGGTGGACGCTGTTTCGAGATATCGCCATAAAGATGGATCAGGGGTGACTCTAGAATTTGTTTGTACGATATGAGTATCAAATGAAAGGTGCTAATGAGTCTTTTAAGAGGGTGTGGGCCTTAGTTCTATATGTGGACGCCTTTTCGAGATATCGCCATAAAGGTGACCAGGGGTGACTCTAGAATTTGTTTGTACCATATGGGTATCAAATGAAAGGTGTTAATGAGTATTTTGAAAGGGAGTAGGCCTTAGTTCTATAGGTGGACGCCTTTTCGGAATATCGTTATAAAAGTGGACCAGGGTTGACTTTAGAATGCGTTTGTACAATATGGGTATCAAACGAAAGGTGTTAATAAGTGTTTTAAAACGGAGTGGGCCTTAGTTCTATAGGTGGACGCCTTTTCGGAATATCGTTATAAAAGTGGACCAGGGGTGACTCTAGAATGCGTTTGTACAATATGGGTATCAAATGAAAGGTGTTAATGTGTATTTTAAAAGGGCGTGGGCCTTAGTTCTATAGGTGGACGCCTTTTCGGAATATCGTTATAAAAGTGGACCAGGGGTGACTCTAGAATGCGTTTGTACAATATGGGTATCAAATGAAAGGTGTTAATGTGTATTTTAAAAGGGCGTGGGCCTTAGTTCTATAGGTGAATGCCTTTTCGAGATATCGCCATAAACGTGGACCAGGGGTGACTCTAGAATTTGTTTGTACGATATGGGTATCAAATGAAAGTTGTTAATGAATGTTTTAAAACGGAGTGGGCCTTAGTTCTATAGGTGGACGCCTTTTCGGAATATCGTTATAAAATTTGACCAGGGGTGACTAGAATGCGTTTGTACAATATGGGTATCAAATGAAAGGTGTTAATGTGTATTTTAAAAGGGCGTGGGCCTTAGTTCTCTAGGACGCCTTTTCGAGATATCGCCATAAAGGTGGACCAGGGGTGACTCTAGAATTTGTTTGTACGATATGGGTATCAAATGAAAGGTGTTAATGAGTATTTTAAAAGGGCGAGGTCCTTAGTTCTATAGGTGGACGCCTTTTCGAAATATCGCCATAAAGGTGGACCAGGGGTGACTCTAGAATTTGTTTTTGTACTATATGGGTATCAAATGAAAGGTGTTAATGAGTATTTTGAAAGGGAGTGGGCCTTAGTTCTATAGGTGGACGCCTTTTCGGAATATCGTTATAAAAGTGGACCAGGGTTGACTCTAGAATGCGTTTGTACAATATGGGTATCAAACGAAAGGTGTTAATAAGAGTTTTAAAAGGGAGTGGGCCTTAGTTCTATAGGTGGACGCCTTTTCGGAATATCGTTATAAAAGTGGACCAGGGGCGACTCTAGAATGCGTTTGTATAATATGGATATCAAATGAAAGGTGTTAATAAGTATTTTAAAAGGGCGTGGGCCTTAGTTCTATAGGTGGACGCCTTTTCGAGATATCGCCATAAAGGTTGACCAGGGGTGACTCTAGAATTTGTTTGTACGATATGGGTATCAAATGAAAGGTGTTAATGAGTATTTTAAAAGGGCGTGGGCCTTAGTTCTATATGTGGACGCCTTTTCGAAATATCGCCATAAAGGTGGACCAGGGGTGACTCTAGAATTTGTTTGTACGGTATGGGTATCAAATGAAAGGTGTTAATGAGTATTTTAAAAAGGAGTGGGCCTTAGTTCTATATGTGGACGCCTTTTCGAGATATCGCCATAAACGTGGACCAGGGGTGACTCTAGAATTTTTTTGTACTATATGGGTATCAAATGAAAGGTGTTAATGAGTATTTTAAAAGGGCGTGGACCTTAGTTTTATAGGTGAATGCCTTTTCGAGATATCGCCATAAACGTGGACCAGGGGTGGCTCTGGAATTTGTTTGTACGATATGGGTATCAAATGAAAGGTGTTAATGAGTATTTTAAAAGGGCGTGGGCCTTAGTTCTTAAGGTGGACGCCTTTTCGAAATATCGCCATAAAGGTGGACCAGGGGCGACTCTAGAATTTGTTTGTACGATATGGGTATCAAATGAAAGGTGTTAATTAGTATTTTAAAAAGGAGTGGGCCTTAGTTCTATATGTGGACGCCTTTTCGAGATATCGCCATAAACGTGGACCAGGGGTGACTCTAGAATGTGTTTGTAAGATATGGGTATCAAATTAAAGGTATTAATGAGGGTTTTAAAAGGGAGTGGCCCTTAGTTGTATATGTGAAGGCGTTTTCGAGATATCGACCAAAATGTGGACCAGGGTGATCCAGAACATCTTCTGTCGGGTACCGCTAATTTATTTATATATGTAATACCACGAACAGTATTCCTTCCAAGATTCCAAGGGCTTTTGATTTCGCCCTGCAAAACTTTTTCATTTTCTTCTACTTAATATGGTAGGTGTCACACCCATTTTACCAAGTTTTTTCTAAAGTTATATTTTGCGTCAATAGACCAATACAATTACCATGTTTGATCCCTTTTTTCGTATTTGGTATATAATTATGGCAATTTTTTCATTTTTCGTAATTTTCGATATCAAAAAAGTGGGCGTGGTAATAGTCGGATTTCGGCCATTTTTTACACCAATACAAAGTGAATTCAGATAAGTACGTCAACTGAGTTTAGTAAAGATATATCGATTTTTGCTCAAGTTATCGTGTTAACGGCCGAGCGGAAGGACAGACGGTGGACTGTGTATAAAAACTGGGCGTGGCTTCAACCGATTTCGCCCTTTTTCACAGAAAACAGTTATCGTCCTAGAATCTAAGCCTCTACCAAATTTCACAAGGATTGGTAAATTTTTGTTCGACTTATGGCATTAAAAGTAGGTATCCTAGACAAATTAAATGAAAAAGGGCGGAGCCACGCCCATTTTGAAATTTTCTTTTATTTTTGTATTTTGTTGCACCATATCATTACTGGAGTTGAATGTTGACTTAATTTACTTATATACTGTAAAGATATTAACTTCTCTTTTAACATTTGAATTTAAAAAAAAAAATTTTTAAAAGTGGGCGTGGTCGTTCTCCGATTTTGCTAATTTTTACTAAGCAGGCATATAGTAATAAGTGTAACGTTCCTGCCAAATTTCATCATGATATCTTCAACGACTGCCAAATTACAGCTTGCAAAACTTCTAAATTACCTTCTTTTAAAAGTGGGTGGTGCCACGCCCATTGTCCAAAATACTTTTACTAGTTTTCTATTCTGCGTCATAAGTTCAACTCACCTACCAAGTTTCATCGCTTTATCCGTATTTGGTAAGGAATTATCGCACTTTTTCGATTTTTCGAAATTTTCGATAACGAAAAAGTGGGCGTGGTTATTGTCCGATATCGTTCATTTTAAATAGTGATCTGAGATGAGTGCCCAGGAACCTACATACCAAATTTCATCAAGATACCTCAAAATTTACTGAAGTTATCGTGTTAACGGACAGACGGACGGACGGACGGACGGACATGGCTCAATCGAATTTTTTTTCGATACTGATGATTTTGATATATGGAAGTCTATATCTATCTCGATTCTTTTATACCTGTAGAACCAACCGTTATCCAATCAAAGTTAATATACTCTGTGAGCTCTGCTCAACTGAGTATAAAAACAAAGAATCTGTTAAATAAAGACATGTATTTACGTGTAAGTGAAATTTGCCACAAAAAATGGGCCGGTCAAAAATTAATTCTATTTAAGATTTTTTGGTACGCTACAAATTATTTTGGAAAAATTTTTTAGGCTTTTGGTAGAGGCTATTATAGGTAAGCGGCAACAATGGGAAACCATATTTGTATGTAGGTGAAACATTTGTGCTTTCGGATTTAGCGGGGAAAAATAAAATTTGAAATTCACATTAGAACACTTAGATAATTGTCCCCAAAGACGGCGCGCTTGTGCATAAAGGTTTAGGTCTTTGAAATTCGCATTAGAACACTTAGATAATTGTTCCCAAAGATGGCGCGCTTGTGCGCGAAAATGAATTACGATATTTGTATGAATTGTTCGAATTTACAAAAAACTTTTTCTATTAATCATAAACAAATAAAGTAATATTTGTTAACAAAAATAGGCCTATGCACTGCGGCTGATCAATACGAATCGATTCATATAACTTTTATTTCATTTTATATATGCTAAGTATGCGAAACAGCCTTGTCAATTTACTGCCTGTGCAATACGGCCGCTATGATGCCGGTTGCCGCTTTGACCTAAAACCTAAAATCAAAAACGTTTTTGGGACGATTTTTGTTTCGTAATTAGCATAAAAGGCAATATAAAAAATGTAATGTTATATTTTTGTAACTTTTTTTTTTTTTAATATATGACGTACTTTATCTAAAATAAGGATTAAATCTGCAGATGCAAAAACATTTTGAGTCAAATTTGCCATTAATTGTTATAAATAAATTAGTTAGTTTCAACAAAAGTTAACTCATTATTTGTGATTTCATGTTTTTTTTGAAAACAACTAAAATAAAAAACAAAGAATCTGTTAAATAAAGACTTATGTATTTACGTGTAAGTGAAATTTGCCACAAAAATGGGCCGGTCAAAAATTAATTCTGTTTAAGATTTTTTGGTACGCTAAAAATTATTTTGGAACAATTTTTTAGGATTTTGGTAGAGGCTATTATAGGTAAGTGACAACAATGGGAAACCATATTTGTATGTAGGTGAAACATTTGTGCTCGAATTTAGCGGGGATACATAAAATTTGAAATTCACCTTAGAACACCTAGATAATTGTTCCCAAAGACGGCGCGCTTGTTCATAAAGGTTTAGCTCTTTGAAATTCGGATTAGAACACTTAAATAATTGTTCCCAAAGATGGCGCGCTTGTGCACGAAAATGAATTACGATATTTGTATGAATTGTTCGAATTTACTAAAAACTTTTTCTATTAATTATAAACAAATAGAGTTATATTTGTTAACAAAAATAGGCCTATGCACTGCGGCTGATCAATACGAATCGATTCATATAACTTTTATATGATTTTACGTATGCTAAGTATTCGAAACAGCCTGTCAATTGATTGTATGGAAATTTTGTTAGCGTATTAATATATAGATTTTAAAATGGAGTGCGCCATAGTTCTTTAGGTCTAAGCAATTTAAGGATATCTCCATAAAGGTGGACCAGGGGTGACTCTAGAATGTGTGTTGTACGATATGTGTATCAAATGAAAGGTGTTAATGACTATTTAAAACGTAGTGGGCCTTAGTTCTATAGGTGGACGCCTTTGCGAGATATCGCAATAAGGGTGGGCCAGGGGCGACTCTAGAATGTGTTTGGACGATACGGGTATAAAATGAAAGGTGTTAATGAGTATTTTAAAAGGGAGTGGGCCTTAGTTCTATAGGTGGACGCCTTTTCGATATATCGCCATAAAGGTGGACTAGGGGTGACTTTATAATGCGTTTGTACGACATGAGTACCAAATTAAAGGTGCTAATGATTATTTAAAAGGCAGTTGGCCTTAGTTCTATAGGTGGACGACTTTTTGAGATAACGTCATAAAGGTGGACCAGGGGTGACTTTATAATGTGTTTGTACGATATGGGTACCAAATTAAAGGTAATAATGAGGGTTTTAAAAGGGAGTGGCCCTTAGTTGTATATGTGAAGGCGTTTTCGAGATATCAACCGAAATGTGGCTCAGGGTGACCCCGAACATCATCTTTCGGGTATCGCTAATTTATTTATATATGTAATACCACGAACAGTATTCCTGCCAAGATTCCAAGGGCTTTTGATTTCGCCCTGCAGAACTTTTTCATTTTCTTCTACTTGATATGGTACGTGTCACACCCATTTTACAAAGTTTTTTCTAAAGTTACATTTTGCGTCAATAAACCAATCCAATTACCATGTTTCATCTCTTTTTTCATATTTGGTACAGAATTATGGCATTTTTTTCATTTTTCGTAATTTTCGATATCGCAAAAGTGGGCGTGGTCATAGTCGGATTTCGGCCATTTTTTAAACCAAGGTAAAGTGAGTACAGATAAGTACGTGAACTAAGTTTAGTTAAGATATATCGATTTTTGCTCAAGTTATCGTGTTAACGGCCGAGCGGAAGGACAGACGGTCGACTGTGTATAAAAACCGGGCGTGGCTTCAACCGATTTCGCCCATTTTCACAGAAAACAGTTATCGTCATAGAATCTATGCACACACCAAATTTCACAAGGATTGGTAAATTTTAGCTCGACTTATGGCCTTAAAAGTATTCTAGACGAATTAAATGAAAAAGGGCGGAGCCACGCCCATTTTGAAATTTTGTTTTATTTATGTATTTAGTTGCACCATATCATTACTAGAGATGAATGTTGGCATAATTTACTTATATACTGTAAAGATTTTAAATTTTTTTTTAAAATTTGACTTAAAAAAATTTTTTTTTTTAAAGTGGGCGTATTCGTCATCCGATTTTCCTAATTTTTATTTAGCGCACATATAGTAATAGGAGCAACGTGCCTGCCAAACTTCATCATGATATTTTCAACGACTCCGAAATTACAGCTTGCAAAACTTTTAAATTACCTTCTTTTAAAAGTGGGCGGTGCCACGCCCGTTGTCCAAAAATTTACTAATTTTCTGTTTTGCATCATAAGGTCAACGCACCTACCAAGTTTCATCGCTATGTTCGTCTTTGGTAATGAATTATCGCACTTTTTCGGTTTTTTGAAATTTTCGATATCGAAAAAGTGGGCGTGGTTGTAGTCCGATTTCGTTCATTTTATATAGCGATCTGAGATGGGCACCCAGGAACCTACATACCAAACTTCATCAAGATACCTCAAAATTTACTCAAGTTATCGTGTTTACAGACGGACGGACAGATGGACGGACGGACGGACATGGCTAAATGAATTTCTTTTTTCACCAAGATCATTTTGATATATAGAAGTATATATCTATCTCGATTAGTTTATGCCGTTACGGATTACCGTTATGCGAACAAAGTTAATACACTCTGTGAGCTCTGCTCAGCTGAGTGTAAAAACATAATCTATGTTTTGCTTGTCTGCAATCAGGCTATAATCTGCGACAAAGTTCAAAGCGCCGTGTACGTGGATTAGAATCGTGTGATAGATTCCACAATAGAATGTTGCGCAAACCAAACGCATATACAAATAAAAATAAGTGTAGCAACACCGAACAAAAGTCAGTAGCGACAGTCAGCTGCTTTCAAATTTCGAAAGGTTCGCCGCAAACATTGAACCCGCCATGCCAACAACAACCACAAACACTGCTGAAATATTTACCTGTCACTTTAAAAGGTCCCAAAGGCGAGGCGAATATCATTGCGTTCATAGATGAAGGAGCAAAAATATCATTGCTTGAAGAAAGTATTGCCAATGCTATTGGTGTGAGAGGGAAATCCTATTGACTTCGTTTAAATGGATCGGCAACCAGACACCAAGTGAACAATCACGGCGAGTGTCTTTCGAAATAGCCGGCAACTTTGTTGGATCCACAAATTATGAAATTAGGGATGTTCGAACAACAAAAAACTTATATTTGCCACAACAAAGTTTTAATCTATGCAAATTAACTTCTCGACACGAACAGCTGATGAAAGCAAATATTTTTGACTACATAAATGCAACTTCAAAGCTACTAATTGGATTGCTACATACAAATTTAATAAGGCCAATGAATATTACAAATATCGAAGATGGATTTGCAGCTCATTTAACAAAATTAGGATGGAGTATTTTCGGGTCGAATGAGCAAAGCTTAGTCGATAATGTTGTCGGTCATGGGGACTACGAAATGCCTGAATGGCAAGAGCTTAATAACAAAATATCGGAATATTTTGCAACTGAACAATTTGAAGTAAAAACATTTCCAGTAGTTCAATCCGATGCAGACATCAGAGCAGAATAATTGCTAAAAAACACAACAGAATATAGGAACGGCAGATATAAGACTGGATTGTTGTGGTGCGATGGCTGTTTAAGCCGCCTCCAATAAGATACAGACGGCGGCGAAATTCTTATGCGCAGCCGTGCGCGGCGAGTGGAAAGGCGCAAATTCACAAGCACTGTCATCGTCAGCAACGATCCTTTTTTTCAAAGAATTAGTCAAGTACTATCAATCGGCAGCCGCGGACGCGTCTTCTGATATATACGTTTATTTTGAGTTTACCTCTTGTATATAATTTTAAAAGTTAATATCGTGAAGTTGTGAAAAGCGAGTATCTAATTTCAATATTTATCAAAACTAAAAGGATAAACCTTAATTATTAAATAATATTAAAGACATTTATAACGTTTTATGAAAAACCCTAAATCTTTTATTTAGTGAAGAGTGTAGCGAAGAGAGGCCAATTGTTCAATGACCAAGTTTTATTCCCGGAGAGTTATAACGCCGCAGTAAAACGTTTACTGCAAATTGCATATAAAATTTCAAATGATGCTGAATATTGTAAATGGTATTGTAATAAAATAAACGAATATGTTAGCAAAGAGTATGCAAGGAAGCTGTCAGAAACAGAGGCAAAAATAGTTGACAATCGTACGTGGTACTTACCGCATTTTGCGGCAAGCAACCCCAATAGAGGGAACAAGCGTCGACAATTTTTTGATGCCGCCGCTAAAATAAGTGGTGTATCATTGAATAGTGCGTTAAAGAAGGGTCCAATATCGTATCAACTTAAATCACTTTTGTCCATTTTATTTCAATTTCGACAGGGAAGGGTAGCTGCCTGCAGAGACATTCACGAAATGTTTCATAGGGTGCTAATACGACATGGGGATCAGAATTCTCAGCGTTTCCTATGGAGAGGAGGTAACAGTGAAAGTTCGCCAGACGTGCATGTAATGCGCGTGATGATTTTCGGTTCGATGAAAGCTGAAAAGTATCAGTGCACTGATCCAAGGGCGGTTGATGCTATAGTCGAACGACATTACGTTGACGACTATATGGATAGTTTCAATACACTTGAAGTGGCTGCCAACGTTACAAGTAGGGTGACTAAAATACATGATCTAGGAGGACTTGAATTGAGGAATATTATCTCCAACTCTGAAACGGTTATGGAATCAGTCGCTGGTAGTTCAGCGGCTACAATGTTGAACGAAGTCAGTACGTGGAAGGGTGAAATTAACATGGAGAAAGTGCTGGGTATGCACTGGTGTCCGAAAGAAGATAATTTTTGCTTCAATCTTTCTTTTGTAGGGGTACCAAAGGCTGTATTAGACGGCACTTGGAAGCCAACAAAGGGTGAAATGCTAAGTCTTTTAATGTCGATCTTCGCTCCTTTCGGAATATTGTGCAATGCGACAATTTGTGCCAAGGTTTTGTGGCAGCGCTTATGGCAACGAAACGTAGATTGGCATGAGCCAGTTCCCGACGACATATATGCAAAATGGTTTGAATGGTACAACGGGCTAATGGGTATAGAATATATGAAGTTAAGCCGATGTTATCATCCACACTTCCTGGATAAAGAGGCCGACGTTCAACTGCGTATATTTACTGATGCAAGCGAGCTTTCTTTTTCAGCAGTCGCTTATTGGCGCATAAACATTAAAACCCAAATAGACATAATATTTATTGCAGGAAGATCAAGATGCAGTCCTCTCAAGCCGTTGTCGATACCACGATTAGAGCTGCAAGTAGCTGCCCTAGGAGCGCGGTTAAAGGAAACTGTCATTAACAATCATCACGTTTAGCCAAGCGTTGTCAAAGTTTTGGACCGATTCTAAGACCGTAATTCAATGGATAAAGTCAGATGCTCGGACTTATAAGGAATTTGTAGCACACCGCATAGCAGAGGTACTCCAAGCATCAGAGGTGCATCAGTGGAGATGGGAACAGGGCAGCGAAAATCCGGCCGACGATGCGACTCGTCCAAAGGTCTTTAATCCTAAGTGCAAATGGGTGAATGGTCCACAATTTTTGAAGTGTAAGGAAGATCGTTGGCCTGCAATGCCAGTCTCTGGCACATAATACCGACTTCGGGGTACCAAACTTACTATCAGCGCTTCACATTAAGAAAACTGAAGCTTTTATTTGTCGACTGGTTCAGAAAGCCGAATTCCCGGAAGAGATGCAATTATTACGCAGTCAGCTATCGGTAAAAAAAGGTAGTCCACTTTACAAATTATGTCCGGCGGTGGGCGAAGAAGGCGTTATGTGATTAAGTGGTCGTATAGACAGGGCCGTAGAGAGAAAATCTGGGCCCGGGACTAAACAATTTATTGGCCCCCTATAAAAAACCCACTAATACATTTGATTAACTTGAATTAATGACGTCTAATCCATGAATCATTATTGATGCATTATAACAAAAAAAAATGTTTGCCACATCAACTAAATGATTTTTGGACTAAGAGCTGAAAATAAAATTAACACAGAATATTTAATATTTATACAATTTTATTGTAACGTAGAAATAAAATTCTCTTTTAACAGCCATATATTGTTTCAAATAATCTTTTCTAGTTATTTGGTAACATTTTAATACATTTCTGATAAATTTAATGATGATTATAAAGTTTAATTATCCAATATAGAAAGTTCAGATATCAAAGAGTGGCTTTACTTGCTGCGCTCGCCCGAACCGTAGTTTCATCCATGTCTTCAAATTGCCACATAAAGGAAAACGTCTCGCTCAAATTTCTCATAGCTGCAAATCGTTCAGTAATGCTAGTGATTACCGAACCAACGATCGCCAGGAATGTATTGGTTTTAAAATCAGCCTCTAAATCATCCGTACTCATCTCATTTAAATTATCTTCAGAACGTCGTTTGGGTTTTCTCTTTCGAATGTCCGGAAACTTTGGCGAGATGTTCAATTGAATAGCGACTGTTTTGCATTCGTTTAAAATTGTTTCCCATTGTTTCCTTATCAACTTCAAATCAGCTAATAAGGCATCTAGATGTCGGACCTCAACATCTATGGTGGTGTCTCTAGCTTGGAGGACCACGTTTCTTTCATTAATGGTAGTCAGTATTTTGAACCAAATTGAGGACAGCAATATACATTCGAACTTGTTGATGTACTTGAGAATGCCGGTGACATCGCCGTACGCTTGCGAAGTCAAATTTGGCTTTTGGCTGAAAGACTATGAAGAGAGGTCGGTAAATTTTTTGTGAGGATTTCTCATAGTTGTGGAGTGCTGCTGAAAATAGTAAAACATTTTTGCACAACTCCGAAGAAAGTAATTGCAGACGTACAATATTCTGCAGCATCAACACCACATAAATTGAGACTGTGGGTTGCACAAGGCGAATAATCAGTATTCGAGTTTTTGTCGGGAATGCGACGTAGTGCTTCGTTGTAAGCTCCTCTCATATTGGCGCCGTTATCGTACCCTTGTGCACGACAATCTTCAATCAAGTATGGCAAATTAGATCAGCGATTTTCTGACCAGTTTTTTGGTTACAATTCACGAAAGCCAAAAACCGTTCTTGAATTGTAAAATTTGCAGTTTTCGAATTGAAATGGAGTTAGCGCAAAATGAACGTAGTCAACGTGACTAGCGTCAGGCATAGCATCAAAGATAATAGCAAAATACTTGGCTTTCTTGCCTTGATCTAATATAGTTTCTCTTACCTGCTTTGCACAAATTTCTATAAACTCGTTCTGAATGTCTGGGGAAAGATAGTGAACTTGTAAACGTTTGTGCTGCTATTGTGAAATCCTAACTTTCTCCAAATGATCTCTCCCAAAAAATGTCCATAATTTCGTTCACCAAGATATATGGGCAAATCCCAAAAACTTTAACTTTTTTGGATACTCGGGTTTTACACACGGGCAAAAAACTTAAGGCGGTGAAAAAGTACAAGGACATTAAGTTTGACCTTTTGACTATCCGATATGATGATTTTAAAAATCAAGAAAGTTAATAGTAAGTTTTTGCAGATCTTCGAAACGTAAATAACGTCGATTTTTACACTTTTTCAAGCGATACCCTTGATTTTTTTTTTGAATTTTTTCGATAAAATTTTGAGGTATCGCTGAAACGCTATGGAATTTAAACTGAATGTTGTCTTTGAGACGGAGATTCTAAAAGTATGAGCAAACACATTTTTGTTTGATGTATTTATTGTCTCCTCAGGCCCAGGCAAAAAATCATTATCAATATATTCATTGGTTTTGAAATTCGGCTTAAAATTTGCACATGGAACAACTAAAGACTCTCCTGAATTAAAAAAATGTCTTAGTACCTCTAAATCGCGGGCCACTGAGAACCACAATTTTGTTTGATGTATTTATTGTCTCCTGAGGCCCAGGCAAAAAATCATTATCAATATTCGTTGCTTTTGAAATTCGGCTTACAATTTGCACATGGAACAACTACTCTCCTGAATTTAAAAAAAAATGTCTTAGTACCTCTGAATCGCGGGCCACTGAGAAACACATTTTTGTTTGATGTATTTATTGTCTCCTCAGGCCCAGGCAAAAAATCATTATCAATATATTCATTGGTTTTGAAATTCGGCTTAAAATTTGCACATGGAACAACTAAAGACTCTCCTGAATTAAAAAAATGTCTTAGTACCTCTAAATCGCGGGCCACTGAGAACCACAATTTTGTTTGATGTATTTATTGTCTCCTGAGGCCCAGGCAAAAAATCATTATCAATATTCGTTGCTTTTGAAATTCGGCTTACAATTTGCACATGGAACAACTACTCTCCTGAATTTAAAAAAAAATTTCTTAGTACCTCTAAATCGCGGGCCACTGAGAAACACATTTTTGTTTGATGTATTTATTGTCTCCTCAGGCCCAGGCAAAAAATCATTATCAATATATTCATTGGTTTTGAAATTCGGCTTAAAATTTGCACATGGAACAACTAAAGACTCTCCTGAATTAAAAAAATGTCTTAGTACCTCTAAATCGCGGGCCACTGAGAACCACAATTTTGTTTGATGTATTTATTGTCTCCTCAGGCCCAGGCAAAAAATCATTATCAATATTCGTTGCTTTTGAAATTCGGCTTACAATTTGCACATGGAACAACTACTCTCCTGAATTAAAAAAAAATGTCTTAGTACCTCTAAGTCGCGGGCCACTGAGAAACACATTTTTGTTTGATGTATTTATTGTCTCCTCAGGCCCAGGCAAAAAATCATTATCAATATATTCATTGGTTTTGAAATTCGGCTTAAAATTTGCACATGGAACAACTAAAGACTCTCCTGAATTAAAAAAAATGTCTTAGTACCTCTAAATCGCGGGCCACTGAGAAACACATTTTTGTTTGATGTATTTATTGTCTCCTCAGGCCCAGGCAAAAAATCATTATCAATATTCGTTTCTTTTGAAATTCGGCTTACAATTTGCACATGGAACAACTACTCTCCTGAATTAAAAAAAAAATTTCTTAGTACCTATAAATCGCGGGCCCCCTGAGAAATACAATTTTGTTTGATGTTTTTATTGTCTCCTCAGGTCCAGGCAAAAAATCATCATCAATATTCGTTGCTTTTGAAATTCGGCTTAAAATTTGCACATGGAACAACTAAAGACTCCCCTGAATTAAAAAAAAATGTCTTAGTACCTCTAAATCGCGGGGCCCCTGAGAAACACAGTTTTGTTTGATGTTTTTTTTGTCTCCTCAGGCCCACGCAAAAAATCATTATTAATATTCGTTGCTTTTGAAATTCGGCTTAAAATTTGCACATGGAACAACTAAAGACTCTCCTGAATTAAAAAAATGTCTTAGTACCTCTAAATCGCGGGCCACTGAGAACCACAATTTTGTTTGATGTATTTATTGTCTCCTCAGGCCCAGGCAAAAAATCATTATCAATATTCGTTGCTTTTGAAATTCGGCTTACAAATTGCACATGGAACAACTACTCTCCTGAATTAAAAAAAAAATTTCTTAGTACCTCTAAATCGCGGGCCCCTGAGAAATACAATTTTGTTTGATGTTTTTATTGTCTCCTCAGGCCCAGTCAAAAAATCATTATCAATATATTCGTTGGTTTTGAAATTCGGCTTAAAATTTGCACATGGAACAACTAAAGACTCTCCTGAATTAAAAAAAAATGTCTTAGTAGGTACCTCTAAATCGCGGGCCACTGAGAAACACATTTTTGTTTGATGTATTTATTGTCTCATCAAGCCCAGGCAAAAAAATCATTATCAATATGCGTTGCTTTTGAAATTCGGCTTACAATTTGCACATGGAACAACTACTCTCCTGAATTAAAAAAAAAATTTCTTAGTACCTCTAAATCGCGGGCCCCCTGAGAAATACAATTTGGTTTGATGTTTTTATTGTCTCCTCAGGTCCAGGCAAAAAATCATCATCAATATTCGTTACTTTTGAAATTCGGCTTAAAATTTGCACATGGAACAACTAAAGACTCCCCTGAATTAAAAAAAATGTCTTAGTACCTCTAAATCGCGGGGCCTCTAAAAAACACATTTTTGTTTGATGTTTTTATTGTCTCCTCAGGCCCAGGCAAAAAATCATTATTAATATTCGTTGCTTTTGAAATTCGGCTTAAAATTTGCACATGGAACAACTAAAGACTCTCCTGAATTAAAAAAAAAATGTCTTAGTACCTCTCAATCGCGGGCCCCCTGAGAAACCCCCCTCTCTCGACGGGCCTACGTATAGACTATGCAAATTGTATACCATCACCAGTTAAACGACCAATAATATTACCGAAGTGTCATCCGTTTTCACGACTTATAATAAGACATTACCATGAGATGTTCCACCATCAGAATTTCGAAGCCACAGTTGCTGCAATACGCTACAAGTACTGCATCCCGGGTATTCGTCGCTTGCTAAGGTCCATAAAAGCATGCTGTTAGCTGCGCAAAAATCTAACAGCAGTACCCGAAACTCCGCAAATGGGTCAATTCCCGAGGGACAGGCTTACGCCATTTGTAAGACCACTTTCGTATATGGGCGTGGACTACTGTGGCCCAGTCATGGTTTCCATTGGACACCGCCATGAAAAAGGATGGGTCGCCATATTCACGTGTCTTACAGTGAGAGCTATTCACCTTGAGCTGGCCAAGGACCTGTCAGCTGACGCTGCAATCATCGTCTGTCGTAATTTCATAAACCGAAGAGGCGTTCCTATCCGTATTAGGAGCGATCGAGGAACAAATTTTGTTGGAACCAGTAAGGAAATGTGTCTTCAGGTGGAAAGGGGCAATGGGAAGGACTGCTGCCGCAGAGGCGTGGAATCATTTTTTAATGTCCCTGCAAATCCAGCGGCTGGCGGAGTGTGAGAACGAATGGTTAGACCGGTAAAACGAGTGATAAAATTTACACTAAAGGAAAAGGCTCCGCAAGTGGAAAACCTACAAAGCCTCCTGACTGAGGCAGAGAATCTTGTAAATTCTCGTCCACTTACTCACGTTCCGATAGAAAGCATCGATGACGATCCACTCACGCCAAATCACTTCGTTTTGTGGCATCCTAGTTTTGTTCAGACACCTGAGCTGCCAAAGAAGCGGTGTCTAAGGAAACAGTAAAATGTATCTCAACAGCTGAAGCAGACGTTCTGGAAGAGATGGGTCATGGAGTATCTTCCAACTCTGCCAAGACGCACCAAGTAGTTCAAGCGAGTAAATCCGATATGTGTAGGAGACGTCGTCATAGTATGCGACGATAATGAAAGCCGCGTGCAATGGAAACGTGGTATAGTGTTGTAAGTAACAAAAGCTGCGGATGGCCAAGTGAGGTCGGCGCTCGTAAAAATCCTTGCAGGGAATATACAGCGGCCTGCATCGAAGTTAGCCGTTCTTGACGTCAAAGGTGATTCTCTTGACCACGAACCGAATCACGGAGAGGGGGAAGTTATTGATGGAATCTAGATGTTCATAGACATATTTTACCTAAGTCCATATTATCTTAATTTTGAATTTTAAACAGCAACACTTAAAAGTATCGACATATTTGTAATTCTTAGCTGTTACTATTCGTGCAATCCTGTATATTTTCCCTTAAAATAAAGTGCACTCGCTTCCGGTCTCTTTCTTTTGGAAACGAATGAACGAAGAGCACGAATAAGAAAGTTATTTGGCATTTTTCTTTGTACCAAAATTGAATTTCATTCTCTTCTATCAGATATTAAAACTTTGCAAACGTTGCATCCTTAAAATATTTCGTGCATTTTCATTTAACCAACGCTGCCGCCACACATGTACCTAAGCGTAAACGTGTTTCCACTGAACTAGTCCAAATATGGTATACCCAAGAAATCTTTAAAAAACAAAAATCGCGTTCCTTCAAGCTGTACAAGAAGACGGGTTCACACTCCGACTACTTGAAGTACTCTATATTGCGTCATATAGTTTGAATTAAATAAAATATGTTACAATACCTATCTCTGTGCGATGAAAAAGAAAATAACTTGCAATCCGAAAGCTTTCTATGATTTCGTGAATTCTAAACGTAGGGTTACAGGGTTTCCTTCTGGTATGAAATACCGTGATGATTTATCTAACGACGATCACGATATTGCTAACTTCTTTGCACAATTTTTCAAGTCTAACTATTCCGCTGAATTTATTTCTTTGTCTAGTGAATACCCGTATCAACTTAACTCACTTAACGCAATTAATATTCCAGCAATATCTCCAGAAGAGGTTGCTGGTCTTTGAAGGAATCTTATAAACACGGTCCTGACCTAATTCCCACATGTATTCTCAAAAAATGCGCTGAACACATTTATCAGCGCCTAACTGATTTATTCAACATGCCCCTAAAACATGGTGTTTTTTCTGCTGCTTGGAAGGAATCTTTTCTAATACCCCTCCACAAAACGGCAGTAGGTAATGTGTACAACGTTTTCGAGGAATTGCATTTGACGCCATTGTTACCAACCAGCTAACATTTTCCATTTCTACATTGATTGCAGACTCTCAACATGGAATCTGTAAAGGCAAATCTACCATTACCAACCTACTTGAATTCACAACTCGTGTTTCTAATGGATTTAGAGAAAATCTTCACACCGATGTTATTTACACTGATTTCAGTAAAGCATTTGACAAAGTTTTCCAATCCTTGCTTATCCACAGGCTGGATCGACTTGGCTTCCAACCTGGTCTCACCCAGTGGACATCTTCGTATCTCTGTGGTAGAACGGAACGAGTCATTTTTAAAAATACTCTTTCAGATGTCATTAAAGTTCCCTCTGGCATCCCACAGGGCAGTCATCTCGGTCCAATTCTGTTCTTGCTATTTAATAATGATATCTGTACCACAGTAAAATATTCCAAAATTTTAATGTATGCTGATGATATAAAACTTCTTAGGTCCTATGCGTCTATTGAAGAACGTCCTTTGTTTCAAGCGGATTTAAACTGCTTAATAGTTGCTTGGTGCAACGCGAATTCAATGCCGCTGAACATCAATAAATGTAAATTCATGTGCCTCTCTCGGAGATCTTTGCCAGCAGCCTTTTACGTAATTGATAATTTTTGTCTTGTATCAGTAAATTATTTTGTTGACTTGGGAGTCACGATAGATGCTAAACTTAGTTTCAACCTTCATATTATGACTACTTCCAATAAAGCTAGAGGTGTTCTATCATTCGTGGAGAGATGGTCTAAAGAATTTAATGACCATTATGTAACCAAAGCCCTTTTTACCACGTTAGACCGATACTAGAATACGGATCAATATTCTGGAATCGGCGATATCAAGTTCATGCAGATAGGCTTGAGTCAATACAGAAGCAATTTTTACTTTTTTCTTTAAGGAATTTTCATTGGGACTCTGCGTCCACCTTATACTAGTCGGTTAAAGCTTATCAATCTTCCAACTCTCGCTAGAGAAATGCTAGGCGTATTATTTATGGCTAAACTACTGAAAGGACTAATTTCTAGCCCCTTTCTTTTGAACGAAGTAAACTTCAATGTCCCATCACGAGCGTCAAGACATTACAAACCTCTTCTTTTGAGGCAATGCAGAACTAATTTCGAATTAAATGAACTTTCTTGGTGATTGTGTCATGATTTTAGCTCCTATTCGACTTCATTTGATATAACGGATTCACTTTTTATTGTCCTATCCTATCTTAACTCGTAACAAAATTGCTTTTACACAATGGTTTTGTTATTGATATTAGAGAAAAATTTTAGGGTCTACAAGTCTCGGTAAATTACATACATATGTTTACATTGATAGCTAACATTGGATACTGTAAAATTCCAAACAAATGTTAAAAAGCTTTTAAAAAAAAGCGTGCCTGAAAATTCAACACCATTAGGTTAAAACTGAATATAGAATTATATCTACTTACATGGCGAATAAAATGAATTACAACAAAAGGCAATACTTAGAGACCAATTGTAAGGTGAGCAGCGGGACATTCATATGGCTGAGTAGCTAAAGGCATCTGCCTTTGCACTGGTATGAATGTTGGAGATTCGAGTTCAATTCTCAGCTCTCGAAAAGCTAGCTGATGAAAACTGAAATTCAGAAACATGTCCTAGTAACCATCCCCGTTTGTAAACCCTAAAATTTTTCTCTAATATAAATAATAAAAAAAAACCTTTATATGCTAAAACGTTAACTTATTTAACAATTTACTATCTGTATAATTTTCAACCGATATGTATATAACACTCAGCTGATGAGTTTTATTCTGTAGCTGAGCAGTTTTAGATCTCGACGCTTAACAAAGCTCCGCCTATCAACAACTCGGCAAAAACAAAATCCGTGCGCCATGCGAATGCGCCTCTCGTGTCGGTTGGGAGTGCTTTGGAGGGTATTAATCCGTTGGGTTTATTATTATTATCTCAATATTTACTCAAGTTATCGTGTTAACGGACAGACAGACGGACGGGCATTGCTCAATCAAATTTTTTTTTTTCGATACTGATGATTTTGATATATGGAAGTCTATATCTATCTCCATTCCTTTATACCTGTACAACCAACCGTTATCCAATCAAAGTTATAATACCCAGTGTCCAAATACAGCTGGGTTTAAAAAATAGGTTGATGTTGAAATAGCCGCAGAATTGTATTTTTTCAGATTGAAAATGGTCAAGCGAAAGGAAATATCCGTCGAAATACGAACCCAAATCATTAATTAAATTAAAATATATCTGTGTTCAGTTCTTACGGCCATTAGAAGATATCGGGAAACTGGACAAAATACTAACAGAAAACTATCTGGTTGAACAAGAAAGACAAATCAAATAATCGACAACAAAATATATGCAATAAATAAGGCCAATCGACGGAAATCTGAGTCATAAATTCGTGCTGAAATCAGTGAAGACTTGGATTCACCAATATCGCTCACGACAGTCAAAGGCCGGCTTAAAGAAAAGGGTATGATTGTGTCATGAACGAACGATAGTTGAGAGAAGACTGAACTTTATTTAATATTCAAATGAGTATACTAAGGTATTGATAATACATATACATATGTATGTGCGTAGGTATATACGTAACATCTTTCCCGTTTAAGTTTTTTATACCTTTCATGAAAATGAAATGGTATATTAATTTCGTCACGAAACCGAAAATTGTAAGTCCTTAAAGGAAAATAGATAGACCCACCATTAAGTATACCGAAATAATCAGGTTGAAGAGCTGAGTTGTTTTAGCCATGTCCGTCTGTCCGTCTGTCCGTCTGTCTGTTTGTATGCAAACTAGTCCCTCAATTTTTGAGATATCTTGATAAAATTTGGTGAGCGGGTGTATTTGGGTGTCCGATTAGACATTTGTCGGAACCGACCGGATCGGACCACTATAGCATATATCCTCCATACAACCGATTTTTCAGAAAAAGAGGATTTTTGTAATATCTTACCCAATTTAACAGATTGAAGCTTCAAACTTCACCATATACTTTCGTATATTGAACATATTGTTGCCTGAAAAAATTTATGAGATCGGTCATATATATAGTATATATCCCCCACAACCGATTGTTCAGATAAGGAACTTTTCGTAATTACTGCCCTATTTTAAGAGCTAGAGGCTTCAAATTTCAGCGAATGCTTACGTATATAGCATATATTGTTGTCTGAAAAAATCATAAAGATCGGTGGTATATATAGTATATATATGGTGGTATATATAGTATATATATATAGTATATATTTATATATTTTCGCAAATTTTAGCCCCATTTTAACAGCTAGAAGCTTCAAATTTCACCGAATATTTACTTATATAGCATATATTGTTGTCTGAAAAAATCATAGAGATCGGTTGTATATATAGTATATATCTCATACAACCGATTGTTCAGATAAGAAACTTTTCGCAATTTCTACCCCATTTTAACAGCTATAAGCTTCAAATTTCACCGATTGCTTACCTATATAGCATATATTGTTGTCTGAAAAAATCATAGAGATCGGTTGTATATATAGTATATATCTCTTACAACCGATTGTTCAGAAAAGAAACTTTTCGCAATTTCTACCCCATTTTAACAGCTATAAGCTTCAAATTTCACTGATTGCTTACGTATATAGCATATATTGTTGTCAGAAAAAATCATAGAGATCGGTTCTATATATAGTATATATCTCATACAACCGATTGTTCAGATAAGAAACTTTTCGCAATTTCTACCCCATTTTAACAGCTAGAAGCTTCAAATTTCACCAACTGCTTACGTGTATAGCATATATTGATGTCTGAAAAAATCATTGAGATCGGTGATATACATAGTATATATCTCATACAACCGATTGTTCAGATAAGAAACTTTGCGCAATTTCTGCCCCGTTTTAACAGTTAGAAGCTTCAAATTTCACAAAATGCTTTCGTATATAGCATATATTGTTGTCTGAAAAAATCATAGGGATCGGTGGTATATATATTATATACTTCATATAAACTGTCATATTGACCCCTTTTTTACGGCTAGAAGCTTCAAGATTCATCAAATTTCATCAAATAGTTACGTTTACGTCATATATTTTTGAAATACGTGATTCGTAGCCTTAGTTTTTACATGCAGACCACAAAAAACGTGAAGCTTTGCATCCTCACACAGATTACCTACCTATTTTTTATTTTATATTTATCTTAAAAATCGTTTAGATATGTTCAAATTTCACCAAATGCTTACGTGTATAGCATATATTGTTGTCTGAGAAAATCATAGATACCGGTGGTATATATAGTATATATCCCATACAACCGATTGTTCAGATAAGAAACTTTGCGCAATTTCTTCCCCACTTTAACAGTTATAAGCTTCAAATTTCACCGATTGCTTACGTATATAGTATGTATTGTTGTGTCAAAAAATCATAGAGATAGGTGATATATATAATATATATATGATGGTATATATAGTATATATATATAATATATATATATTTTTTTTACGATTTCGGCCTCATTTTAACAGCTAGAAGCTTCAAATTTCACCAACTGCTTACGTGTATAGCATATATTGATGTTTGAAAAAATCATTGAGATCGGTGGTACACATAGTATATATCTCATACAACCGATTGTTCAGATAAGAAACCTTGCGCAATTTCTGCCCCGTTTTAACAGTTAGAAGCTTCAAATTTCACAAAATGCTTACGTATATAGCATATATTGTTGTCTGAAAAAATCATAGAGATCGGTCGTATATATATTATATACTTCATATAAACTGTCATTTTGACCCCTTTTTTACGGCTAGAATCTTCAAAATTCATCAAATTTCATCAAATAGTTACGTTTTCGTCATATATTTTTGAAATACGTGATTCGTAGTCATAGTTTTTACACGCAGACCACAAAAAACCTTAAACTTTGCATCCTCACACAAAGTACCTACCTGTTTTTTATTTTATATTTATATTAAAAATCGTTGAGGTATGTAGATCTGTTCACTATATATTTCTTATCTTATACATCCGATTATTCGGAGATTACGAACGGGATAAGATTATTGTTCAGCCCCATTCATGAAAGGTATGAAGTCTTCGGCACAGCCGAAGACAGTCCCGTTCTTACTTGTTTTAATATGTAATAATAATATGTAATGAATATGTAATTGATAAGTAAATAGCAAAATTCATTGAAATTATACTTCAGTGTAATTGACGTATTTCGAGTTTGCGCTAGTTTAACGTTCTACGAAGTGCATGTACTAAATGTTTGTACTCTTATAATTGATTTCATTATTTTCTATGCTTTATAAAATTCTGTTTGCTTAATAGGCCGCCCATATTTGGAAGTTTTCTTCTTGTCTATAGGTTGTGCTTCTTTGCATTCTGATGCGGACGAGGGTGTTACCGTATGCGATTCGCTTTGTACGTTTTGTGTTGACACTGGTTGTGCTGCTTTACGTTGCTGTGACGATGATATGCTTGTGCTGAGGTTTGAAGCAGATCTGGGGTTTACTACTACCGTCGGTGCTGTTTTAATCGTAGATTTTGTCGAATGAATGTGAATCGTATTTCGCCTTAGAAGTTTTCCGTCATCCGTTCTGACCACTAGAGATCGTGGAGCACTGTGATGTGCTTTTTCGACTATGCCGGTTATCCAGTCCCTATGACCGCGTTGTAAACTGACTCGATCACCAGGAGCATACGTTTTTGGGCTGCGTTGTGTGTGTAACTGGGCGCTTACATTGCACCGTGATTTTTCTATCGATTGCTGAACGTTTTTTACAATTGCTGGCTTTAGAGCTTCGCTGGTTGTGGACAGTCTTGAGCGCGTCACTCTGCTCATTAAACGCTGGTTCGGGAGAGCAGACTTTCATTACGTGGAGTATTTCTGTAGTTTAAAAGCGCTAACAAATCAAATAATCAAATATGTCGGATTTATCCTTGTAATATTTTTTCAGCATATTTTTTGCAACTTGTACGTCACGCTCTGCCAAGCCATTCGAACGTAGATAATAGGGACTGGATGTCTGGTGTTTGATCTCCCATAACCTAATGAACTCAGCGAATTGCCTCGATGAGAACTGCGGTCCATTTTCGGATTCCAGTATTGCCGGTATTCCGTGTGTTGCAAAGCAGTTCTTTAATGTGCTTATCACCTCTGCGGATGTTGTGCGACTTAGTTTTGCGAAGTCTAGATAGCCGGAGTAGCTGTCTACTACTAATAGGTAGGTGTTGTCGTGAAATGTGAAAAGGTCTGTCGCAACGATTTCCCATGGGAGTGTTGGAATTTTCTTCATCAATAATGGGTCCTTTGCATTCGATGACTGATGTGACTGACAGATGCTGCAATGTTCGATGAAGTCTTGTATATCCTTTTGCATTCCAATCCAGAATACGACTGCTCGGCCACGCGTCTTTGGAAGTTTCTATATTAGCTTTCTGACAGTTGCTGGTGTTGCTTGTGAAATCGCTAAAACTTCAACATCATCTTCTGCTTCGTTATTTTCAACATTTTTGCAATATCTGCTTAGTGCGTCTGCTAATTTTATCTCAGCACTCTTCCTGTATGTTATCTTTGGATCATATGGAATAACATTCAGTATAATTTTTTGCAGCCGAGGCGATGCTGCGTGTATAAGTTTTTTGAATATAGCTTCGAGCGGTTTGTGATCTGTCTCAATAGTGATTTTTTTTCATATATATATTGGTGAAATTTTTCACAAGCAAATCGGATCGCCGTTGATTCTTTTTCGATTTGAGCATACCTTTCTTGTGTTGCAGTTAGTGCTTTTGATGCGTACGCTACTGGTTGGCAGTTTTGAAGTAGTGCTGCGCCTATACTAGATTTGCTGACGTCCACTTGAAGTGTGACATCTAGATTTGGGTCATAGAATTTAAGTACGGGAATTGAGGCTATCGTTTTTTTTTAATTTCTCAAATGCGTTTTCGTGTTCAATAGTCCAACACCATGCTGCATTTTTTTGAAGTAGCTTACGAAAGGGCGAAGTTATTTCTGAGAGGTTTTTTATAAATTTTCCAAGTATCCTTTGTAGTTGTTTTTTGGTTTTTAGGTGTTTTTAAATTTTCTATAGCAATTGTCTTTTCTGGATCCGGTGAAACGCCGGAGCTGGAAAGAATATGCCCTAAAAACTTATCTGTGTTGACGTTGAATTTGCATTTTTCCTTGTTTAATTTAAGACCGGATGTTTGCAATATATCGAGTACCTTTTTTGTGTGTTTTTGAAGTTCGTTCTTTGATTTAGCATAAACGAGGATGTTATCGATTGAAACTTCTGCGTTTTCACAATTTTCGAGAAGGTTTGACATTAAAGATTGATAGAATTCGGGGGCTGATGCCAAGCCGAAGGGTAGCCGCTGGAATGAGTAATCTACCCCATGGTGTTGCCATGGTGAGGTACGGTTTAGTGCGTTCTGATACCGGTATTTGCCAAAAGCCTTTTTTGCAATCTAGAATTGTAAACAAACGCGAACCTTTTATTTTAGCAGTAATTTCTTCGATTGTGCTCAGTGGATGATACCGTCTTCTTATATTCTTATTAACGTGGGATCCATGCATAGTCGGATTTTACCTTTTTGTTTTACCACCACCATGGGTGACACGGCTGGAGTAGCTCTCTCAGTTTTCTTCAGTACGCCAAGTTTAACCATGTTGTCGATTTCTTCTTTAACAATTGTTTTTATAGTGTGCGGAATCTTTCTTGCAGCATATTGTTCGATTTGTGGTTTCTCGACAAGGTCTATGTCATAAGTAAAATTTTCGAGTTTGCCTAGCCCATTGAAGATTGAATTAAATAAAAAAAATAAATGTAAGGCGCGATAACCTCCGAACAGATCTAAGGCCGAGCTTCTCTTCCAATTTGCGTCGTGCTCCTCTTGATTTTTCCCTACAAATTGGCCGGACGGGACCTACATGTTTTATGCCGACTCCGAACGGCATCTGCAAGGCAGATGAGTTTTCACTGAGAGCTTTTCATGGCAGAAATACAATCGGAGCGCTTGCCAGACACTGCCGAGGGGTGACCCCGCTTAGAAAAATTTTCTTCTAATTGAAAAATCTTATTTCTAAAATTTTGATGTTTGTTTGCCCGGGAGTTGAACCCAGGGCATACGGTGTGATAGGCGGAGCACGCTACCATCACACCACGGTGGCCGCCAAGATTGAATTGTCTATTTTAAATTCGTCTATTCTTGCTAATAAGCCCAATTTCTCGTAGTCTTCTTTACCTAATATAGGTTCGCAACCAACGAAGTCATTCAATACGAGGAATTTTAATGTGTTTGTTTTTTCCCTGACAACGCATGGCAGGTAAACTTCTCCACGAACGTTGAACTTGGTGCCACCGAAGGCTATTAGTTTTTGGTTTACTGGATGAATGTGTTTTATAGAATTTCTATTAAGCGAGCTAAACGGAATCACATTACACTGAGCAGCGGAATCTAATTTGAATTTAAGACTATTTCCACTTACTAATATTCGCTCATACCAGTTAAGTGTATCATCTTTATTTGTTGCTCTTTTCTTAATGCTGAAAACAAGTAAATCACTATCGTAGTCATCACTGTTTTCGTCTTCTTTGTACAGAGTGTTAATTTATTTATTCGTGTTGTTTTTATTGTTATTGCGGCGAAAACACAATTGCGGTAAATGTCCCTTTTTCCGCAATATTTGCATTTTACATTATATGCTTTGCATTCTCCTCCTTGATGTATTTCACCGCAGCAAACACAATTATACCTGGATTGGTTTCTCGTGTACGTTTTGTTTTTGTTGTGGTTTTTACGTATGTGATATTTTGTTATAGCTTCGACTTTTGTTTCCTCCGTCTTATGTAGCTCTCTAATTTGTTGAGTTGCCATTTCGCTGGCTTTGCAAATTTTAATGGCGTTCTGTAAAGTGACGTCATCTTCTGCTAACAATTTTTCTCTGATTGTGTCGTTTTTTATGCCTACCACAATTTTGTCGCGCACGAGGGAGTCTTCTAGATTAGCGAATGCACATTTTTTTGCTTGGTTTTATATTTTTGTTAAGAATTCTTCGGATGGCTCATTTTCGTTTTTCGCCATTGTATTAAATATATAACGTTCAAATGTTACACTTATTTTGGGAGCGAAGTATTCCTCAAATTTGGCTTTTATTGCCTCCACGTTGTTTGCCTGTTGGCTTGTAAGCGAAAATGAGTTGAATATATTGATTGCATCACTACCAATGCTGGACATGAATGTGGCGACCTGTACTTCGGCGCTTTTATTTTCCAATTGTGCCGCCGTTGCAAACCAATTGTATTGCTGGAGCCATTCCTTCCACGTGGTTGATACATTATTACCTGTGATTTGTAGAGGCTTTGGTGGTCTAACGAAGCCGCCACTGCTGGATGTTGCTTCGTTTTCCGGCATAGCTTAAAACACGTGTGTTACTTTCACGATTTATTTTCGATTTATTTTTTATCGTATTTGACCGATTCTGACACCATGTCATGAACGAACGATAGTTGAGAGAAGACTGAACTTTATTTAATATTCAAATGAGTATACTAAGGTATTGATAATACATATACATATGTATGTGCGTAGGTATATAGCTAACAATTGGACGCACTGCTGTCAGAAAGTCATTAAATAACTAGAAAAGAAACAGTAAATAAACAGAAAAGACTATAATTCGCTCAAGAACATATTGACTGGACGATTGATCAGTGGAAATCAGTTTTATGGTCAGACGAATAAAAATTCCAACTTTTCAGTAGCCATAGGCATTAATATGTTCGCAGAAACGTCAATAAAAGATTCAAAGCAGATTGCATTGTGCCAACTGTGAAACATGGCGATGACTCGGTGATGGTTTGAGGCTGTTTCAGCTATGCTGGCGTTGGTAAACTAAAAAAAATTGAAGGAATTATGAAAAAAAAAGAGCAGTCGCACAGTATACCCCAACGCCATGCAATACCAACTGGCATTAATTTGATTGGTCGTGGATTTATTCACGGACAAGATAACGATCCGAAACATACACCAAAACATTGCACTTCTTATTTACACGAAAAACAGACGCAGGTGACCTTGATATAATTAAGTGGTCACCAAAATCCCCCCCGATTTAAATCCCATCGAGCTATTTTGGAATAATTGGATCGACGTGTTAGAGATCTAAAGCCAACAAGCCTTCCTGACCTCTGGGATTGTTTGAAAGAAGGAGTAATATTCCACATCAAACACTCCAAAAACTCATCGAAAGAATGCCGAAATTGTACGCTATTTAATATCGTTTGGTCGATATTTGAGAAAAAATAATATTTTTTGGTTACACCGCAATGTGCACTCTTTATTCATAATCTTTAGACTAACTAGTTTACATAAATCTTAGTGCTACTTGTACTATTGAGATGCGTCGGTCGTTATCTGTTTACTAGTAGATAGCTATTGGCCGTGTTTGGGTATCAAATGAAAGGTGTTAATGAGTATTTTAAAAGGGAGTGATCCTTATTTCCTTAGGTGGCCGCCGTTTCGAGATATCGCCATAAAGGTGGACCAGGGGAGATCCTAGAATTTGTTTGTACGATATGGGTATCAAATGAAAGGTGTTAATGAGTATTTCAAAAGGGCGTGGGGTTTAGTTCTACAGGTGGACGCCTTTTCGAGATATCGCCATAAAGGTGGACCAGGGGTGACTCTAGAATGCGTTTGTACAATATGGGTATCAAACGAAAGGTGTTAATGAGTCTTTTAAAAGGGCGTGTGGCTTAGTTCTATAGGTGGACGCCTTTTCGAGATATCGCCATAAAGGTGGATCAGGGGTGACTCTAGAATGTGTTTGTACGATATGGGTATCAAATTAAAGGTATTAATGAGGGTTTAAACTGGAGTGGTGGTAGTTGTATAGGTGGTCGCCTTTTCGAGATATCGGCATAAAGGTGGACCAGGGGTGACTCTAGAATGCGTTTGTACAATATGGGTATCAAACGAAAGGTGTTAATGAGTATTTTAAAAGGGCGTGGGGCTTAGTTCTATAGGTGGACGCCTTTTCGAGATATCGCCATAAAGGTTGACCAGGTGTGACTCTAGAATGTGTTTGTACAATATGGGTATCAAATGAAAGGGGTTAATGAGCGTTTTAAAATGGCATGGGGCTTAGTTCTATAGGTGGACGCCTTTTCGAGATATCGCCATAAAGGTGGACCAGGGGTGACTCTAGAATGCGTTTGTACAATATGGGTATCAAACGAAAGGTGTTAATGAGTATTTTAAAAGGGCGTGGGGCTTAGTTCTATAGGTGGACGTCTTTTCGAGATATCGCCATAAAGGTAGACCAGGGGTAAATCTAGAATGTGTTTGTACGATATCGGTATCAAATTAGAGGTATTAATGAGGGTTTTAAAAGGGAGTGGTGGTAGTTGTATAGGTGGTCGCCTTTTCGAGATATCGCCATAAAGGGGGACCAGGGGTGACTCTAGAATGCGTTTGTACAATATGGGTATCAAATGAAAGGTGTTAATGAGTATTTTTAAAAGGGAGTGGGTCTTCGTTCTATAGGTGGTCGTTTTTTCGAGATATCGCCATAAAGGTGGACCAGGGGTGACTCTAGAATATGTTTGTACGATATGGGTATCAAATGAAAGGTGTTAATGAGTATTTTAAAAGGGCGTGGGGCTTAGTTCTATAGGTGGACGCCTTTTCGAGATATCGCCATAAAGGTGGACCAAGGGTGACTCTAGTATGTGTTTGTAAGATATGGGTATCAAATTAAAGGTAATAATGAGGCTTTTAAAAGGGAGTGGTGGTAGTTGCATATGTGAAGGCGTTTTCCAGATATCGACCAAAATGTGGACCAGGGTGACCCAGTACATCATATGTTGGATGCCGCAAATTTATTTATATATGTAATACCTGCCAAGATTTCAAGGGTTTTTTATTTCGCACTACAGAACTTTTTCATTTTCTTCTACTTAATATGGTAGGTGTCACAACTATTTTGCAAAGTTTTTTCTAAAGTTATATTTCGCGTCAATAAACCAACTAAATTACCATGTTTCATCCCTTTTTTCGTATTTGGTATAGAATTATGGCATTTTTTTCATTTTTCGTAATGTTTGATATCGAAAAAGTGGGCGTGGTCATAGTCGGATTTCGTTCATTTATTATACCAAGATAAAGTATGTTCGGATTAGTACGTGAACTAAGTTCAGTAAAGATATGTCGATGTTTGCTCAAGTTATCGTGTTAAGGGCCATGCGGAAGGACAGACGGACGACTGTGTATAAAAACTGGCCGTGGCTTCAACCGATTTTGCCCATTTTCACAGAAAACAGTTAACGTCATAAAATCTATGCCCCTGCCAAATTTCAAAAGGATTGGTAAATTTTTGTTCGACTTATGGCATTAAAAGTATCCTAGACAAATTAAATGAAAAAGGGCGAGGCCACGCGATTTTAAAATTTCTTTTATTTTTGTATTTTGTTGCACCATATCATTACTGGAGTTGAATTTTGACATAATTTACTTATATACTGTAAAGATATTAAATTTTTTGTTAAAATTTTACTTTAAAAAAAATTTTTTTTAAAAGTGGGCGTGGTTCTTCTCCGATTTTGCTAATTTTTATTGAGCGTACATATAGTAATAGGAGTAACGTTCTTACCAAATTTCATCATGATATCTTCAACGACTGCCAAATTACAGCTTGAAAAATTTTAAATTACCTTCTTGAAGTGGGCGGTGCCACGCCCATTGTCCAAAATTTTACTAATTTTCTATTATGCGTTATAAGATCAACGCACCTACCAAGTTTCATCGCTTTATCTGTCTTTGGTAATGAATTATCGCACTTTTTCGGTTTTTCGAAATTTTCGATATCGAAAAAGTGGGCGTGGTTATAGTTCGATATCGTTCATTTTAAATAGCGATCTGAGATGAGTGCTCAGGAACCTACATACCAAATTTCATCAAGATACCTCAAAATTTACTCAAGTTATCGTGTTAACGGACGGACGGACGGACAGACCGACATGGCTCAATCAAATTTTTTTTCGATCCTGATGATTTTGATATATGGAAGTCTATATCTATCTCGATTCCTTTATACCTGTACAACCAACCGTTATCCAATAAAACTTAATATACTCTGTGAGCTCTGCTCAACTGAGTATAAAAAAGTCTGTTTATCTCACGCTCATCGCTTGTACATATGCGCATGCACATGTATGTATACGTACATATTTTTATGTGTGTGTAGATGCATATGTGAGTTATGTATGTTCATTCTCACTCTCACCATAAACTAATTACCTAACTCAAGCTCCTCATTATGCACTCATTATGCACTCAATATGTACTCATAAGTACTCTCGATTTACTTCCAAAACATTTTATCTATTTGACCGAATGCTTAGCGGTCTCATTAAAGAGGCTATAAAGAGATCATAAGTAAAACTCTAAGTTAGTTAATATTCATAGTGAGTATTCATCGTGCTATACCATCGTCTCATGGTCATTGTTGTGTTAGTGTTCAAATGTGAAAAGAAAAATATAAGTTTAAATAAAATTTAAATAATTTAAAAGTTATATAAGAAATATATAACAAAACCTTAAATCTTTTCTATTTATTGATTCGTTCGCGTGCACCCCCTCTAAAACCCGTGAACGTATCTGGCGACGAGGTAAAAAACGGAGTGAAATAAAAGATAAAATATTTTAAATAATTAAAAACTCCGAACTTTCAAATAAAAAACTTTTGAAAAGTTATGTGCGAAACAAAAAAGCATTGTATAAAAAATTATGCAAAGAAACCAAAATCGTACTTGTTAAAGACGCACGTACATACATAAGTGGTGTGGCAATTTAAATGGGGTAGATGAGAAAAATTCAAGCTTAAAATCTATCATCGCGCCATCTAATTAAAATTAAAATAACTTTATTCAAACTACTAAATAAAAGTACAGAAATTTTTTAAAAATACAGTAAAGATCTAAACTTGAAGTATTGTGACTGTACATATATACATACATATATTGCGGCGGAAATCATATAAAATAAAATACCGCAATAACATTTAAAATTCAAAAAATACAAAAGCAAAAAATTGCTTAAAAAGTGCATTTCATCCCCAATATGAGAAATCGTAACAGTTAGGTAGTATAAATATCCAAAACACGAATATCGTATTATATTCTCATAGAAAAAAAAAACAATACAAATGTACCTAAACATTGTTGCCGCTAAACTTGAGCTGCTAACATAATAACAAAGCTTTAACTGAAACGAGCTGTAAGAAATATCTGTTGTCCCTATGTGCCGATGAACATAAGCTGTTAACATAACAGAAACTGTAACCGAGGCAACCAGTGTTAAATATAATTTTCGCATACACTTTGTATGTTGCTATACTGTCCTACATTATATACATGTTGTAACCACCATCGAACATTTTAAATAAGCAAAAAAACATAATCAATTGAGACATTTGATCAACATAAATTTAAAAAACACAACCAACTGAGCAAAAAGGAAGATATTAGAAAATATCTAAAAAATTAAATACTTAAATAAAATCAAACAAATAAATAGACAAACCAAGCAAAAACCATAAAATGGCATTAAGTTTAGCAGAAGCATTAAGAGAGGCCAGAAGTGTACCATTTTTTGACGGAAAAAGCGAGTATACACTAACTCACTATTTGAGAGATGTTGCAACAATACTGTCGCTTACGAATGACGGAGAAAAATACATTATATCCAAAGTTGAAAGGGCGAGAATTGCACGTAATCCATCAACTTTATGAGCCGAGTTTTGATGACATCCTCAACAAATTGAAGGAAGAATTTGGTATAAAAAAAACCTTTTTAAATTTAAGAAATTAGGCGATGATTATTAGGGCCATAGATGTTAAAGATTTACATAGTAAGCTCGGATCTATTTTATTGTCAATGAACACTAAATATTATTTGGAAGGAGAAAATGACATTTTGTATACACCATATAATAATTCAAAATTAATATTTGACATTTATCTACAATTTTTGCCCTTCAACGTAAAAACTCTGTTGTTGCAAAATCAAATTACTAATATGGAAAAAGCATTTACGTATTATATAGAAAATAATATGTTAACAGATTTTAAAATAAATAACAGTGTAAAAAACATGGCTTCCCATACAAAGAATAATAAATATCCGTATAGTTTTTCACACAATTTTTCTAATAATTCCAATGTGTTTGACCAAAATAAAAATGCAAATAGCGGCAATCGGAATAATATACATTTCAATAGAGGCAACTCAAATAGCTCTGGTAACTATAACACACACCCTGGTGCTAATCAAAATTATGAAAATGTTAATAATTACCGTAATAATTCTTCTGGCAACTTTAGTAATGGTTATGGTAAGTATGTCCAAACTAATCCTCATTTTAATAGTAACGGTTATGGTAGAGGTAACGCTAGTGGAAATACCCGCAAATTTAATGACCAAAGAAACTATAGAAACGTAAATAATTCCGGTAGGTTTAACAACAATGCGAGATATAACCAACAATCACCTGTTGTGCCAATGGAAGTGGACAATATTGAAAAATACGAAAATTTTCAGCTTTTTCCTCTTCAACCAACTTACCCCTAATAGATTTAAAAATTAATAATACTATGGTTAGGTGTTTGGTAGATACCGGATCAGCAACCACATTGGGAGATTTTGAGATATTTAAAAATTTTCGTCATCGCAGAAATTTAGAAAAACCTATCCTAGTAAAAACACTTTTTGCGTCTGATATAATATTAGAAGAAGTCATCGTCAATATACCTTTGGAGTTTGCCATTAATAAAGGAGAGACAATGTCCATTAAATTATTGAAATTTACTAATAAACCTTTCCAATGCATACTTGGCTTAAATATTCTTATCCCTTTAAAAATCAAAATTGATTTTTCATTAAAAGTCATTAACGTCAACAATAAAATAATACATTTCGTTGATAATTGCACTAACACATACTTAGCCAATGATAAGGGTTTCTACGCTTATTGCTCTCAGACAGACACTTACCCGGATAATTTTGCATTTGACGATATTAGCTTTAATACAGATGCATTATTTAAAAAAGATTTGAACGTTGAAGATCAGCTGCTCTTAAAGCAATTTATATTGAAATATAAAAACATATTTTTCCAAGATGGGCAATATCTACCAGCCTTAGAAACAGTCAGACACCAGATTATAACAAAACATCATGCCCCTATTTACGTAAAAAATTATAGGTATCCCTATGCGCTGGAAGAGGAAATAAATAGTCAATTAGAATCTATGCTAAAAAACGGAATCATTAGGCCAAGTAGATCTCCATATACCGCGCCATTATGGATTGTGGAGAAAAAATCGAACCCTGGTAGTAAAAAAAATGGCGTTTGATAATAGATTTTCGGAAGCTAAATAGTCTAACAATCGATGATAAGTTCCCTATACCAAACGTAGAATCACTGTTTGAAAAGCTAGGGCGAGCACAATATTTTTCCACAATCGACTTGGCTAAGGGATTCCACTAAATTCTGATGAGCGAAAACGATATCGAAAAAACTGCTTTTTCAGGTCCAAGTGGGCATTATGAATTTACTCGTATGCCATTTGGCCTGAAAAACGCACCCGCCACATTCCAGCGTATGATGAATACAGTTCTGTGCGGTTATATCAATAAAATATGTATAATTTATATGGATGACATATTGATATTCTCCACCTCCATAAAAGAGCATTTTGAGAGTTTGACTAAAATATTCAATAGGTTGGCAGAAAACAACCTGAAAATTCAATATGAAAAATGTAACTTTCTCTCAAGATACACAGAATTTCTAGGGCATATCATTACTCCGGAAGGTATTAAGCCGAATACCGAAAAAATAGAAGCTATACAAAGTATAAAGCTACCACGAACTGTCAAAGAAATTCAGTCCTTTTTAGGTCTGACTGGGTATTATCGCAAATTCATCAAGAATTACTCTATGATCGCTGCCCCTATAATAAAATATCTGAAAAAGAACGAAAAGATTAATATGAAAGATATTAAATATATTGAAGCTTTTGACAAATTAAAGCTTATAATGACCTCACCTCCACTCTTAGCATTTCCTGACTTTTCAAAAAAAATTGTGGTAACTACTGATGCCAGCAATGTATCGATAGGCGCGGTTCTTAGTCGAAATAACAAACCAATATCTTTTGCTAGTCGCACATTAAACGGCTTCGAAAAACGCTATCATACTCTGCAGAAGGAGTTATTAGCGATAGTGTGGGCGGTGAAACATTTCAGACCATATTTGTTCGGGCGGTCATTCCTGGTACAAACGGATCATAAGCCTTTAAAATGGTTGTACTCTATGCAAGATCCAAGCGCAAGTTAGTGACAGTCTCACTTGCTATATTTTTAGTATATACATATATAAAAACATACATAAAAAACACACTAATAGATATGTGTATATATATATATATATATATATATATATATATATATATATATATATATATATATATATATATATATATATATATGTATGTGTGTGTGCAACTGCAACGATGCAGATAATACTTAAATAGAATGGCTACAAGTAAAATGTATTTTAACAACAATTAAAACAAATCTTTGTACTTTGTAAACACATACCTACATATGTCCTTTTTATTGTTCACACACAAAAACCCTTGACCTTGCTCGATAGCATGGTAATAACCTAAAGAAGCATATTCTTTGTTCTTCGCATAAAATAAAACATTAAAATATTATACAGAAACATGTTAACAGTTTAGAGTAACAAATAAAGTATTTTCAAGGACAACTTTATCACAATACAAATAGCATTTAGAAATAGTATAAATAGATGTAAGATTTGAAATGTAAAGATAGTTCTGAAAATAAACGAAACTGAAAAGAGCTCTTGCTCGTAAATATATATATTTTATTTCAATTCGTACTCGGACTCATAACTGGGGGCTCAACCGTTTTTAAGCCACTTTTATAATCATATGTGAAAATTATAAAAGAAAACTAATTCCACGGGAAATAAGATTTCCAGCACTAACGTTTGAAAAAAGTGCATAAATAATTAACGAAAAACTCGAACAAAGTGAAAAAATTAAGTTGAAACAACAAAAAGCTGGCATCGAGAAAAAAGCGACAACACATTTTTGATTCAACACGGTTATCAGACGCAGAAATGAGTGCACAGGAGATAGCAAACTTAAGGGCACTAGTAGCTGCCTTAACAACAACCCAAACTCAAAACCAAGAGAGGATTAAGTCTCTCGAAATCAGCAGAAAACCTAACGTCATAGTCACAGAGCAACACCAGGACTGCACGCCAAATATCACCGATGCGTCACAAATAAACTTGGAGATTTTCAAGGCGTTACCAATTTTCACAGGCGACAAAAACCAGTACAGGTCATGGAGAAAACGTGCTTGGAAACATATGGAGAATATAAAAAACTATGCTGCAACATATTTATATGTACTTTTGGAGGAAATGAGAAAAATAACACAGGGTAAAAGGACACTAGCAGAATTCCATTCCGAAATCAGCAAGTCACTAAACCTTGCACTGACGAAAGTGGAGACGGAAAATTCAGAAACCCCGACAGCTGTGCAACAGTTTGCAAATCAAGAGGCAGTCAGGACATTTATCCTCGGCCTGAATAGCAAATATATAAGCGGCACCCTCTATAGCCACAACCCAAAAGATTTAGAGACCGCTTACGCTATCGCGAGCACAATATATCACGACAACGCAAACTCACAGTTCGACGTTCCGCAATACCACCAAAGACAATACAATGCGCCGCAGCATCAACATCCACCAAACAGAAGATACAACGAGGAATCTCGAAGGTACAGACCCAACGTACAGGTGCAATACCAGCAAACTGCACCCTCGCAATAGCACCAACCAATGGAAGTAGATCCGTCAAAAAAATACATGCGATCCACAAACTATAATAGGAACCGTTTCGCTCCACAACAATAACAACACCCCGCACCTATCCCAATGGACGTGGACAATTCGGTACAATATATCCAAACAACAAAACATAATGTCGTAAGTCGAAATAATTTTACACCAAACAATATATATAAGAGAGATAGGTCTTCTAACTACAATAATGCGAATAATCAGCAAGATAGGAAATTCCAGAGACTAAACCAATTAAATAAAGAAGATCTAGAGTCTGTAGAAATATCAAATTATGAAGAACAATATGAAACAGGTAGTACTTTTTTAGGCGAGTAAACGGGCTGCCTTGCTTACAAACAAAATGCGGCCTAACCGGCACGCCCGTTACCTTATTAGTCGACACTGGTTCCACTAACAATTACATAAATATAAATTGTAACATAGGAAAATCAATAAAAATGAAACCATTTAAAACCAAAACATTACATGGTTGTTCAATTATAAACTCTAAAAAAATAATAACGATGTACGGGCATCATTTAACCTTCTTTAAAGAATTAAAAGACTTTGACATGATACTCGGAGAGCAGGGATTACGCCAAATAAAGGCAGAAATTAGTTTATTTGATTATAGTCCAAAATATCAAAAAAAGAAGGCTTTAAAAGTAGAACAAAAAATTAACTATACGCTTAGCAATGAAAAATACAGGGCAGAAATTGACAAAATTATACAAAAAAATGAAAACACTAACGCAGTACTACCCTATACAACCACAGTAGAAGCTACCATTAGGACAAAATCTGAAGACCCTATTTGGACCAAACAATATCTCTACCCTATTTCAGATAATGAATTCATTAATATAGAAATTAGTAAACTTCTAGATAATAGAATAATCCAACCCAGCAAAAGTCCATACAATTCACCCATTTGGACAGTCGCTAAAAGAGGTACCGATGAACAAGGGAAACCTAAGCGCAGAATGGTTGTAGACTTTCAGAAGCTGAACGCCCAAACTATCACAGATAGATACCATATTCCCGACGTAGCTATGACTATACAGAATTTAGGCAATGCGAAAGTATTTACAACTCTAGACTTAGAATCTGGCTTCCATCAGATCCTCATTAAAGAATATGATAGAGAAAAAACAGCCTTTAGTGTAAATGGAGCTAAATACGAGTTTCTTCGAATGCCTTTCGGTCTGAAAAATGCTCCATCCATTTTTCAAAGATGTGTAGATGACATCCTTAGACCATATATCGGCAAGTTCACATACGTTTATATAGACGATGTTCTAATTTACTCTTCCTCACCTGAAGAACATATCGAGCACATCCGCATAATTATAAACGCCTTTCACCAGGCCAACATGAAAATCTCCAATGAGAAATCTCACTTTTTCCAGGACTCTGTGGAGTACCTAGGGCATATAATTAAATACAACAGGATCACAGTTGACCCTGCAAAAGTACAGACTATTAAAAACTTTCCTATTCCTACAACACTGAAGGAACTCAGGTCCTTCTTAGGTCTTGCAAGTTATTATAGAAAATTTATACAGAACTTTGCAGCTATCGTCAAACCACTCACTACATTCCTCAGAGGAGAGAATGGTGGTATATCAAAGAATCAAAGCGCAAAAATAAAAATTACCTTAGACAAACCTGCACTAGAAGCACTGAGAAGAATAAAAGTAGAACTACAAGCGCAAATTGAACTTTTCCAACCAAATTTTAACAAACCTTTTGAATTGACCACAGATGCTAGCAATTACGCTATAGAAGCAGTACTATCTCAAAACCAAAAACCCATATCATTTATTTCGCGAACGCTCAGCGAAACAAAACAGAATTACTCCACGAATGAGAAAGAGTTACTCGCGATTGTGTGGTCACTACAAAAATTACGTAATTACTTGTATGGTATAGCTGATTTAACAATCTACACTGACCACCAGTCTTTAATCTTCTCCATATCAGAAAAAAACCCCAACACGAAACTAAAAAGATGGAAAAATTTCATTGAGGAATATGGTGCAAAACTCGTCTATAAACCCGGACACCAGAATGTTGTCGCTGATGCCCTTTCTCGCCAGCAAATAAACAACACATCAAATTCCGACTCCCAATATTCAGCGCAAAGCTCCCCAACACAAAAACTCAAACGAGTAAAGCAACTATTAAACAGCTTTAGAAATCAAATTATTATAAAAAAGTCAGATCAGAACCTCGTCGAAATATCCTCCAAAAATATATTTACCAACAGCCGACATACACTTTTCTTTAACACTAAAACTGAATTATTAGACAGATTAAAAAATATAATCATGCCAAAGGTCACTAACGCTCTTCAAATAGACGAGCAAATATTATTTTACGTCGAAAACGACATTATCAGCACATTTCCAAATGTATTAGTTGTGCTAGCTCAAAAAATGGTAGACGATATCACCGAAATCGAACAACAAAGACAAATTATACAAGACACACACAGACGTGCTCACAGAAACTACAGAAATAACGCACAGGAAATTTCGCTCAAATATTACTGGCTGAATATACGTGACGCTTGTAAAAAGGAAGTACAGGACTGCGAAATTTGCCTCACAAACAAATATGAACGCCGACCAAATAAACAACCAATCGGTTCAACACCAATACCAAACAAGGTAGGCGAATACATACACTTAGACATATTTTATATGAGCAATAACATGTACATTAGTTCAACTGACAAATATTCTAAATTCTGCTACCTAAGACAAATAAAATCAAAGAAAGGCACATACATATACGTTGACGAAATACTATCGCAAACATACCCAAACGCAAAATTTGTAATGACCGATAACGAACCAACCTTGACTGGCATATGTGCTCAACAAATCTACAAACTACTACAAATAACACATACTAAAACTCCAGCATATCATTCGACAACAAACGGTCAAGTTGAACGGACGCACAGCACCATAATCGAACTAACAAAAGTTTTGGCAAATCAACATAATTCAGCACCCGACGAGCAAATATACGAAGCAGTCAGACAGTACAACAAAACAATTCATTCGGTAACGAACGAGAAACCCGAGGACGTGTTCTTCAATCAAAGGGAGTATCCTGACATTAAAGAGCGCCTTCAAGAAAAGCAGAACAGAGTTTTGCGATCCCACGATGACCTTATAGAAATCAAAACGTCTCTTAATATGCTGATAGAAAATAATAATATTCAAAAAAACAATTAATTCACAGTTCGAAAGAATAATTAATATACTAGAATATGCCGACATTCATATCTGTTATCTGCAACAAGCCATTGTAGCAATATACAAATATCTTGTTCTTGAAAATAAATGTAGCCTATTTAATGTATACCCATTAGCACATAAGCATGGTAAAATTAATTTGACCCTAAGATCGAAAAATGTAACAATTATCAAAGAGTATCTAAATGTAGAAATTTTATGAGTAACTTTATTTGTAAATCTGAACCCGCTGACAACTGTACTATAAAAATATTAAAAGATAAAACAGCACAATGCGAAACCATCCACGAGAATAATGCTCCACTCCGTGTCCTAGAGAATGGACATATCTTGACAGATTACCAGCATACTTGGAACAACATGCCTATATCAGGCCCGAAATTGCTAAGCTTTAAAGAATCCACGAGCATCGATAACATCACGTACCATAACCATCAACAACAAATCAAAGAAGTTGTACACAATTTACATAGCGAAAGACTTGAAGTACTCCGTATCCTTTCCTCAAACTCAAACTATAAATTCAGCAACATTCAAGAACTTTCAACATTTTTGATACCTATTGAAGAAAATCCTTTAAGTTTACGTTCTTCATCATAATGGGATTCTTAACCTTGGTAGTCATCACTTATGGTATGGTACACCTCTGTCAATACTACGAAAATAAAAAAATACTACACAGACAAAAGGAAATGGATGAATTATATGAAATCGAAATGAATCGTCTTCAACAGCAACACGTAGTAGCAGCGTAACGGGGACGCTCCGTTTTAAGAGGTAGGGGAGTTAGTGACAGTCTCACTTGCTATCTTTTTAGTATATACATATATAAAACTTACATAAAGCACACACTAATAGATATATGTATATATGTATATATATATGTGTGTGTGTGTGTGTAACTGCAATGATGCAGATAATACTTAAATAGAATGGCTACACAAGTAAAATGTATTTTAAGGTAAACAACAATTAAAACAAATCTTTGTACTTTGTAAACACATACATATGTCCTTTTTATTGTTCACACACAAAAACCCTTGACCTTGCTCGATAGCATGGTAATAACCTAAATAAGCATATTCTTTGTTCTTCGCATAAAATAAAACATTAAAATATTATACAGAAACATGTTAACAGTTTAGAGTAACAAATAAAGTATTTTCAAGGACAACTTTATCACAATACAAATAGCATTTAGAAATAGTATAAATAGATGTAAGATTTGAAATGTAAAGATAGTTCTGAAAATAAACGAAACTGAAAAGAGCTCTTGCTCGTAAATATATATTTTATTTCAATTCGTACTCGGACTCATAACTCGCACGCATTCTACGTTGGAAAACTTTGCTCAGCGAATACGAGTTTGAAGTGGAATATCTCAGAGGCAAGGAAAATAATGTAGCCGACTTTCTTAGTCGAAAACAAATACATAAGGAGGAAAACCTAGATATAAAGTCTTTGTTTGAGAACTCTATAGATACGGTGCATTCAGCACTCGAAAATCAAAATAACCATTTCCTTATTTCAGATTCAATTGTCAACAAATATACTACCCAAATTCGACTAGTTCATAACAAGAACATAGCGAGCGAAGTTTTATATAATAAATACCGTATAATATATATAGAAGAATGCGATGTAAGTAATAACACTTATTTATGTGATTTATTCAGAAGGCACATAAAGAAAGGAACAATAGGAATTCATTCAGAATTACCCGTTAGAAATAATAGATAAAGTTCACATTGAAAGTAACCATAGAGGTATCTTAGAAAATTATGAGCAAATGAAGTTGAAATAATTTTACCCAAATTTAAAAAAGATAATAAACAGATTTATTAACAGTTGGGATATATGCAATGAGAGTAAATATGCTAGAAAACCATTGAAAAAACTAATTAATCATACACAGACTACTGGAGGTCCCAATGAGATAGTGCACACCGACATATTTTATTGTTTTCGTTCATGCTTTTTGACCACGATTGATAGATTCACCAAGTTAGCATCTGTACATAAATTACCAGACAGAAACATGGTCACCATAAAAATCAAACTACAAGAAAGGTTTGCATGGTTATTTTAACAACGCGTCTATACGATTATTTTGCAGGGAAAATGATATTATTCCTCATTTTAATACGCCAAATAGTCACACTGGTAATGCAGATGTTGAAAGATTGCATTCCACATTACTAGAACATATACGCATTTTAAAAAATACGCAAAACACATTGGAAGTAGAAGTTGTGATTAAAGCTATTGGCTTTTATAATAATTCGGTACACAGTTCAACTAATGTAAAACCTATAGATTTTATTAACAGAAATGATATTGACTTTGAGAAAATAAAAAGTTTTACCTATGAAAAGAAAAAACAAACTATAGAAAAAATTAACTCAAAAAGAGAAAAAGTACCGAGTTTTAACAACCAGTTTACATATATGAAAAACCCTCTTGCTAATAGGAATAAAACTGCCAAAAGATTTATAAAATTACCTTCTAGTTACCCAAATAAAATTGGCATAGCTCAGATCAAAAGGCCTCACAAAACTTTGTGAATGTTACCCTTGTATATATTTATGTTTATATTTTTATGTATCTATGTACATATATATTTTAATAACAATAACGACTGTATTTTTATAACAAAATTAAAAAATTAAAAAGCGAAACATGAATATGCAAATATCTAAACGTATGTATACACTGTCAAAACTTAAACCCCAAATTTCAAAAAAAAGTCGTAAATATGTATTTTTAATTTAAAAAGAAAGTTTTAAAAAGGAAAAATTACATGTTTAAGGTTCACTAGCCACTCGAATGTGCTTACGGAGGGCAACTTACTAGCTGGGTTGGCTACTTACGCCCTTTTATCACCCTTCCACTAAATAATTAACACGGCACACGATTTTAAATAATAAAACGGTTTATAATATTTATTTAATATTAATACGTTCACAACTAACTTTCTTTGGAAGAATACTTTTCTTGGTTTTAATTTAACCTTCAAAGTGCACAAATCAAATTAACAAGCGTTTTGGGGAGTAGGAAAAAAATATAAAGGTTTCACCGCGCGCTCAACGACAACTGAACAACTCCGTTTTGCCGCTGACCGCTGAGCCTTTGGTTTTTTACTTCTTTACGTATGTATATGTACATATGTATACCTAAGGTACGTACATGACAAAGAAGCGGTATTCTTCCAATTTGATATAATATATTTTGCATTAGGGCGTTCGCATTTATGATATACAATTTTTAGGTGAGTATGAATTTAAGGTAAGTATATGTATATATGTATTTTACTTCATTAACTTAATTCATTGGCTATGTATACATACATATATGAATAGTTAATTATTATAGAATTCAGGTAAGTATAACAGTAGATTTACATATATAAAATTTGAAAATTGTATTTTAGAATTCAATTAAATTTTCTTCCTCCATGTCTTCATTATGGCGCCGGGCCTGCGAAGTGGACGAATGCAGGAGTTCTTGAAGCTGATGGAGCGTACTCTTCGCTTGGTTGACTAACTTCCTCAGATTACGTTGGTTGGCGCTGCGGCTTTGTAAGCGCGCCGCTGGTCGTTCAATGGCATGCTGCCTGGTTCTTCCACGTCGATCATCACGCCTATGGCGTATGGGTGGTGGAGGTGTTGGACGTCGATTGCGTGTTGCTGTTGCAATATTGGGCCGATGCAACAGGGTGTGACGAGCTCTTTCACAATGGCGGCAGCTGCCGGTGGAAGTGCACGCCCCTGTGGTGTGAGATGTGGCTAGCAGTTTATGCAGTAACGATGGGCGCGTTCAGACTCATATCGCTCTGCTGGGGTCATGGCCAAAAACGCATGGCAATGGCGCAAAGAGTGGGGGCGGTAGCACAGACGGCATTTTCCAAGTTCCATAATGAGATCTGTAGAGAAAACGTTTAAGAATAAAGAGAAAAAGAACTCAGTATTAGGGTAAATTGAAGGTTGAACTGAGGATAAGATAGTTCTAGCTGGGAAGAAAAAGGCAAGAGAATTAGGACGGGGTCAGTAAACAGATTTTGGTGATGTTCCGCGTTATTACTCCATTTTGAGTACGAATATCGAGGACGCGAACATTTCCATCGGGACCTGCATGTAGTTTGAAATGCGTCCGAGACGCCACTCATTGGGTGGCAACAGATCATCTTTAACAACGACTAGATCGCCTTCTTTCAGGTTCGTCTGAGATGTTTTCCTTTTTTGTCGTTTATGCAGTTGTTGAAGATACTCGTTCTTCCAGCGGTTGCTGAATTAATGGTGTAAGACTTTAAGTAATTGCCATTTACGAGTTGGATTAAGATTTTCTGCATTGGCTTCCGGCAGGGACAGCAGGGGGGCACCACGGAGAAAATGTCCTGGCGTTAGCGCGAGTAGGTCTGTAGGGTCCTCCGACATGGGAGAAATAGGTCTGGAGTTGAGGACTCCTTCAATACGCACGATGAGGGTCGTGAATTCTTCAAAGGAGAACTTATGATTACCGGCTACTTTTGTTAAATGGGTTTTAAAACTTTTAACTGTTGCTTCCCCTAGCCCACCCATGTGAGGAGCATATGGTGGAATGAACTGCCAAGAAAGGCCTTGAGGAGCATATTTTTCGGCGATGTTTTAACCCGCTTCTTGGAGAAAAAGAGGGATTTCCCTTTGCATTGCTCGGTGAGCGCCGATAAACTTCTTGCCGTTCTCGGACATGATTTTGTGCGGCATTCCGCAGCGGCCCACAAAACGCACAAGGGCTGCTCTAAACGCTTCGGTTGTCAAGTTTGAACAGACCTCAAGATATATGGCTGTAGTTGAAAAACAAACAAAGACGCAGACATAGGCTTTGGAGTAGGAGGCGCGTCGTAGAATAGAGGTTTTGACGAGGAATGGTCCAGCAAAATCGACTCCTGTCATGTGGAACGGGACAGTGTACGTTGCCCGTTCGGCTGACAACGGTGCCATGATCTGGGAATTCATCTTCTGCTTGTGGATCGTGCAAGTCTTGCAGTGGAAAATATATGACTTTATTTTTTGTTTCAGGCGCGGAATGTAATATTCTTGCTGTACCATCCGAAGCATGAGTTGGTTTCCTGCGTGAAATAGACGATTGTGAGTAAAGTCGAGGAAGAGGGTACACAATTTTGAGGATTCGGGAATGATGATCGGATGACGTTCATTATCACTGAGTGGGGCATAACTTAGGCGTCCATTCACACGCAATATTTCCTTCTGGTCTAACATCGGGTTCAATGGCAGTAGCGGACTCTTCCTACTTATCGGCTTAGAGGCTTTTAATAAAGAGATTGCTTCCGCATAGTACATTTGTTGAGTTACGATGATAAGGCGTTCCTTTGCATAGCAAATCTCTTCTAGAGAGAGAGAATGTGTTGAAGGGACTTGTTGTTTTTTCGCTTTGTGGACGAACCGATACATGTACGCGGTAACCCGGAGGGCCCTAGCGAATGAAGAGAAACGTTCTAAGGGATCCAGGGCCGCTCCGGTGTGTAATGCTTCGACACGTTTTTGTTCTGGTGGACTGGAATTTTGAGGACCCGCTTTGGGCCAGAAATCGGGAGACTTGGATAGCCACTCCGGGCCTTTCCACCATACGGAGGATTCAGCTAGCTCTTGGGGTTTGCATCCGCGTGTTCCAAGGTCTGCTGGATTGTCGCCGCTTGACACATGGCGCAAGGTAACATTGCCGACATTTTTGAGAATTTCCGCAGTGCGGTTTGCTACGTATGTCTTCCAGATGTGAGGTGGTTTTTCCAACCATGCTAACACGATTGAGGAGTCTGACCAGAAACTTAGCTCATATGGGGGCAGTTTTAAATGAAAGCATATTTGTTTGACTAATTTTGAGAGTAGTACTGCCCCACACAATTCGAGGCGAGGGAGGCTTACAGTTTTTAAAGGGGCTACTTTGCTCTTTGCTACTAACAAATTTGTAGTGAAATCGTTAACGCTACTCTGCACTCTGAGGTGCACGCATGCGCAGAATGCTTTTTCTGAGGCATCAGAGAATCCGTGTATTTGAAATGGTTTGTCGGGAGAAAAGTCGACCCATCGGGGGATTTTTATGTCACCTATCGCTGCGAGATTTCCCCGAAAGGTGTTCCATTTGTGTAAGGCCAGAGGTTTGATCTCTTCGTCCCAGTCCGTTCCTTCCAACCAGAGTTGTTGAAGGAGAGCCTTGGCTAATATCATAATTGGCGCTAGCCATCCTGCCGGGTCAAACAATTTCGCTATTGCTGATAATATTTGTCGCTTTGTCCTTGAGTCGGGCTGGTAGAGGGTCATACGAGTACGAAAATGAGTCGTTGATAGCGTTCCATTTTATTCCAAGGGTCTTTGTGGAGCTGACATCATGGAATTTTAGAAAATCTGCATCGAGGGGATCAGATTTTGGGATGGATTTGAGTATTTCGGGGTGATTAGCCGTTATTTTCTTGAGAGGAAAACCGTCTAATCTCAGAGATTCGATAACTTGGGTCATGGAGTTTATTGTGGACTGTAGGTTATATCCGCCAGAGAGGATGTCATCTACATAAGTCTCGTTTAGAAAAACATTTCTAGCGAGGGGGAATTCATCGTTGGTGTCTGCTGCTAGCTGATGGAGGGTGCGGATTGCTAGGTATTGGGCACAGTTCACACCAAAAGTAACTGTTTTTAGTTTAAAATCTTCGAGCGGTGATTTTGGAGACCTGCGTACTATGATTCGCTGATAGTCCTGATCTTCTGAATGTATGAGTATTTGGCGGTACATCTTTTCGATGTCGCCATTAAAAATGAACTTGTAGAGGCGCCATTGTAGGATTACAAGCATCAAGTCGTTCTGCAGGGCGGACCAGTGTGTAGTACGTCGTTCAACGAACTTCCAGAATGCGAGATTTTTGAGGCATTAAAAACGATCCGTACTTTTGTTGTTTTGCTGTCGGGCTTTATGACAGCATGATGGGGCAAATAAAATGAGTAGTATTTGCTTTTCTTGATAATTTCGAGGGGTGAAGTGGGTTCCATGTGATTCATGGTTAGATATTCTTCCAGTACTTCAGAATATTTTTCTTTTAGTTCTGGTTTCTTTTTAAGCTGGCTGTCTACAAGAATTCTTCGATTATCGTATTTAGACTTGAGTGCACCCCAGGCTAGCTCGAAATTTTGGTCATTGAGGGCGAATTTTTGAATTATGAGGGCTGCTTTTCCTCTGGTTTTTTGTCTCAGATCGTAAAGTTTTTGGGCTTGGGACAATTTAGGGTGATTTATGTATACTGCCGTAAACATATCCCTAAAGGACGGCCATGTCTCATAACCACCGTGAAACACTTCTGTATCACACGCGGGGACTTTGAGGTAGGGTTCGGGGTTATTCAGGGTTACTACAGGTGGGGACTGGATTTGAATGCTGGATGTTGGTTCCAACGTTGCGAGAAGCTCATTTATTCGAGCTTTCGTGCTGATGTTTGTTCCCATCGCTGTGTCATATTTTTCTTCCAGAGATGCAATGGATCATTCATCCGTGAGGTTCAGGTATGCTACTTCATATGCTCGTTCTATTAGGGATACGTGCCTATTGAGTTCCTCCATGTAAGTTTGCAGACTAGGTTTTGTGTGATCTGCCTCATTGCAGTTCCAATATTTCTCGCAAAACTTTTCGAATTTTGCGATCTCGAATAGGCATTTCCTCACTGATTGAGTCACCTCTTCTTCTTCTGCCAATGATTTTGATCGCGTTTTAGGTCCTTGGGGTGCTGGAAGCGTATTGGTTTTTTCACCTTTTTCGTCAGCCATTATAAATGCTTCGTTGAAGTTAAGCTGTTTTTAATGGGTGGGATTTCGTTCGCAAAGGGTCGCAAGGAGTATACCTATGAGTATTACTAGAAACTGTATTCGGAGTCCAATAGGTTTTTTAAATATATTGTGTGTAAGGAATCCACCAGAGTAGATTTGAGATATTGTGTCTTAGAACTCAAAATTCAAGCCCTGTGTGTTAAGAAGTACACCAGAGTATATTTAAGGGCTTATGTATCAGGAGTACACGAGGAGGTCTTTATAGCTAAAATTGTTACTAAATGGAGATAATAATTAATAGTTATTATTAAAGGAGATAATAATTCCTTTTTATGTAATTTATTTATTTTGGGGCTATTTTTATTCGAGAATAAATAAAATTTGACCACTTTTTTTGTGATTTGTACCCCGTGTATTTTTGTGCGTTTTTTTGCTATTCAGATTCACTGTGCGGCTATTGTGTACGTATGTATATATATTCCTTTATATGAAATAAATTTTGAGAGGGCGACTTATGCACTTGCTTCAGCGTCTCTGAATACAAGTATGTATGTGTGACGCAAATTGAGTACAGATTTTTTGTACGCTGTGGTGAGGGTGAAATTATGTACTTGTCTCAGCGCTTCTGAGCCCAAGTATATTTTTGTATATTGCTAACTGCAATTTTTTGGAAGTTTTGATTTTCGTGTGCTTTGAGTGAGGGGAATGGGAGAAACAGAATTAACGTGCGTGTGAGGTGACTGTCCACATACGTTGGCGCCAATATATTGTTTTTTGACCGGAATGCAAATTGGGGAAAGGAGATTTACGTGGTACGGTAATTAGCAGCGGGAAGTAGCCGGTGAGTATATTACATATATAAAGCGAAGTGAAAAGGGCTGGTATATAAAACGGGTGATATGCATGTATTTAAAAATTTGTATGACTTATATGTCTTAGCGGATTTTGGAAATGCAAATCTTTCTACACAGTGATATGTATATATGTGGTTATGGGGTAAAATATTTAACGGCACTTACTTTAATCTTGGGACTACCTTGTATGCTGCGGGACTATCTTCTTCTGGGTAACGGGGATTTCTCCTAACGGCTGGTTAATGATGATGTTGCTATGGTTCCTGGTGCTGATTTTTGTCGACTGTACATTTGATGATTTTTAATTTCTCACTTTAGACCCTTTTGTGTTTCTAATATTTTTCTTTTAGGGTATATGTATATATTTTTTTCTTTTTCCAGGTCACCAGGTTTTAATTTAAATATTTGAACATTTTTCTTTTCAGGTCACTAGCTTTTGGTTTTAACCCTTGTTTCTTTCTTTATATATTTTTTCAATGTTTTTCGAAACCTTTATTCCAAATTTTCTCTTTTCAGGTTTTCTTTTATATGTATGTCAACGTTACCCTTATTTTTCTCACTTCTATATATTTTTAGGCCTTTTTGCAGAAAATAATTATTTCTTTTTTATTCACTTTTCCTTTTTTCCAGGTTTTCAATACTTTTTACTGATTTTCACTGTTGATTTTATAGGTTTTTTGTTTTTTTGTTTTTGCCATCACTCTATTTGTGTGCACTTAACAATTTGTTCCTGTTTTTTTTTTTTCGTTTTTAGCACTGGTTCATTTTCCTATGGCACCGATAGGACCATGTTTAAGGTTCACTAGCCACTCGAATGTGCTTACGGAGGGCAACTTACTAGCTGGGTTGGCTACTTACGCCCTTTTATCACCCTTCCACTAAATAATTAACACGGCACACGATTTTAAATAATAAAACGGTTTATAATATTTATTTAATATTAATACGTTCACAACTAACTTTCTTTGGAAGAATACTTTTCTTGGTTTTAATTTAACCTTCAAAGTGCACAAATCAAATTAACAAGCGCTTTGGGGAGTAGGAAAAAAATATAAAGGTTTCACCGCGCGCTCAACGACAACTGAACAACTCCGTTTTGCCGCTGACCGCTGAGCCTTTGGTTTTTTACTTCTTTACGTATGTATATGTACATATGTATACCTAAGGTACGTACATGACAAAGAAGCGGTATTCTTCCAATTTGATATAATATATTTTGCATTAGGGCGTTCGCATTTATGATATACAATTTTTAGGTGAGTATGAATTTAAGGTAAGTATATGTATATATGTATTTTACTTCATTAACTTAATTCATTGGCTATGTATACATACATATATGAATAGTTAATTATTATAGAATTCAGGTAAGTATAACAGTAGATTTACATATATAAAATTTGAAAATTGTATTTTAGAATTCAATTACATTTTCTTCCTCCATGTCTTCAACATTACACTTTGCAGATATACGCATGAAAATTGAAAAATTTAATTTACTATGTTTTACATTATCGCAAAACATTATTTTAATATCATAGTAATTTCGAAATACAATTCGTCGAATAGATAAAGAAAAAAAGCCAAAAGTTTTACAATTTGCATAAGATACGTAATTCGAAAATTACTGAAACTTCTACTTTTTTTTTTTACAAAATAATAAAATAATCCTCTTAATATGCTTTTCAGTCATTTTCGAGTTACACTCTTAATCTTAGCGTGCCATTCGCAGAGACGCGAATTTTTTTACGGTGGGCGAGTTATGTATGTTCATTCTCACTCTCACCATAAACTAATTACCTAACTCAAGCTCCTCATTATGCACTCATTATGCACTCAATATGTACTCATAAGTACTCTCGATTTACTTCCAAAAGATTTTATCTATTTGACCGAATGCTTAGCGGTCTCATTAAAGAGGCTATAAAGAGATCATAAGTAAAACTCTTAGTTAATATTCATAGTGAGTATTCATCGTGCTATACCATCGTCTCATGGTCATTGTTGTGTTAATGTTCAAATGTGAAAAGAAAAATATAAGTTTAAATAAAAGTTAAATAATTAAAAAGAAATATATAACAAAACCTTAAATCTTTTCTATTTATTGATTCGTTCGCGTGCACCCCCTCTAACACCCGTGAACGTAACTTGTGCATATATTTTTGTATGTTTGGGGCTGATTTGTTAATATTCATTTATTTAGTTATATTTACGTAACCAAAGTTGTGCTGAGTCTTAAGCTAGAAATATCGGGGTCGTTATCCACTGTACTGATCATAGAACTTTGTTTATTAGTAAACAAGTGTGTAAATGTTCATACATAAATGTACATGTATTTTAGTAAGATTAATATGGTAGGGATTTTTGTTTTCCATATACATATATATGTATGTAAGTTGTTTGGAAACATTTTGTTTTGATATCTTTTGATTTGTATAAACATCTAATTGGTTACCATTAAAAAAATATTTTTATATGTCACTGTCAACATTTTTTGCGAAGTCTGATGATTCAAAAGTTATTTAAGATCAATGTTAACTTAATTGAAAACTTTGGAAAAAAAATTTCCTAAAATAAAGTTTGAAGCAATCCATCTTAAATGTAACAAAATTCTAGTGGAGCTAGTGACTAGTTTCAAAAACGACTGCCTGTCTGTTTTTGCGGCTCCTTAAAATTTTGATTGTCCTTGAACGCGTTAAACGCTGTAATATAAATACCCAAATGTGCATATAAGCATATTCTAACATATGTACATATTGTAATATAAATACCCAAATGTGCATATAAGCATATTCTAACATATGTACATATTGTATTCTTGAAGATTCCTTTCAAATAAGATTAATATACAAGTGCATGTGGGTATCTATATATACATATTTAGGTATGTAATAGCTCCGTCACATAAGCAGATTTTCATACAGATGATTTTAACACAAGCTTTTATGAGTAGATTGCACGTATTTTTATGGAGAACGGTAGATTGAGCGACACTGGCGCCATCTGATATTGAAAAGTAGCCAACTCACAAATTTTGTTGCCAACAAATCATAAGAAAAAGAATTTGACATTTTTTTTACAAGTTGAGCGTCGAAATAAAGAGCATAGCCAAAATTGGAAAATGTAAATAAATGTAATTATCTGCGAATTTAACTTGCAATTATATGAACAAAACCCAAAAATACTATATATTTTAAATGCTTTTAACACTGAAAAGAACACATCGCATGGATTTGCAAAGTCAGTGCGCCAATGGTGCGATATAGAAAATGGGCATTCAGGCGGCTTCTTCGTCAACATGGTGTAAAATTGGCATTGACACCAATGATAATTGCTGATTCATTTATAAATAGTAAAAATGTGCGTGATAATAAATTTACGACAAATATAGAGGAAATTCCTTGTATATCACAATTCGCTGCGTGCGATGCGCATGAATTCTCCTTACCAGCCCAGTTACTATATCCATATGTTGATGGCATGTATTTAAGTTGTGGCTGCCCGCAATCATGGGCAATTTCTAAAGCATTTGGCTGTGGTCTGCTGAGACATCCAGAACTGGCGAAGGATATTGGAGAAACTACAAGGCGTGTGCTACCAAACAATCAGTACGACCTACAGTGGAACTGGCACGTCAATTAGAAAAATGTGGTGCCATATTTTTGACATTAAATGGACGAAACGTGTGTTCGCACCTGGCAAGACGATGCAAATTTGAATGCACAAACACAGACTGATGCTGTAATGGCAGTACGAGATTTACTTTCAAATCATATACTTTTTAACGAACACTGCGGGGAAGCCGAAACATCGCGGGAATGTGTGCAGCAATGGTTGGATATTGCCACACGTACTGGTGATCACATACATACATATTCAATGTTTTCATCACTATCTTACATTTATGTGCAGGCCTGGCAGATAATATGGGTATAGTGGGTAGTACTACACACTCGGAAATTTGGGTATTTTACCACCCGGGATTTGTCAAAATTTTTCAAAATTTTTCCACGCGGAAGAACGCTCCGTAATTTCGAACTTTGTTTATTATCTCTGCTACGCACACATATATTCTACTACATGTAACCAGTGTTCAAAAAACTGAAATTTCTGCCACTTTATTTGATTTTGCTTGTGCTTACGCTTCTAAGAAACACAATAGTCGCAGTTCTAGCCTGAGCTAAACCCGATAAGCGGAAAAAAAAACGAAATTCCCAAGATAGTCGTGCCTTTTTATACTCAGCTGAGCAGAGCTCACAGAGTATATTAACTTTGATTGGATAACGGCTGGTTGTACAGGTATAAAGGAATCGAGATAGATATAGACTTCCATATATCAAAATCATCAGGATCGAAAAAAAAATTGATTGAGCCATGTCCGTCCGTTAACACAATAACTTGAGTAAATTTTAACGTATCTTGATGAAATTTGGTATGTAGGTTCCTGAGCACTCATCTCAGATCGCTTTTTAAAATGAACAATATCGGACTATAACCACGTCCACTTTTTCGATATCGAAAATTTCGAAAAACCGAAAAAGTGCGATAATTCATTACCAAAGACGGATAAAGCCATGAAACTTGGTAGGTGAGTATAACTTATGACGCAGAATAGAAAATTATTAAAATTTTTGACAACGGGCGTGGCACCGCCCACTTTTAAAAGAAGGTAATTTAAAATTTTTGCAAGCTGTAATTTGATAGTCGTTGAAGATATCATGATGAAATTTCGCAGGAACGTTACTCTTATTACTATATGTATGCTTAATAAAAATTAGCAAAATCAGAGAACGATCACGCCCACTTTTAAAACAATTTTTTTTAATGTCAAATTTTAACAAAAAATTGTATATATTTACAGTATATAAGTAAATTATGTCAACATTACCAACTCCAGTAATGATATCGTGCAACAAAATGCAAAAATAAAAGAAAATTTCAAAATGGGCGTGGCTCCGCCCTTTTTCATTTAATTTGTCTAGGATACTTTTAATGCCATAAGTCGAACAAAAATTTACCAATCCTTGTGAAATTTGGTAGGGGCTTAGATTCTGGGACGGTTACTTATTTCTGTGAAAAAGGGCGAAATCGATTGAAGCCACGTCCAGTTTTTGTACACATTCGGCCGTCTGTCCTTCCGCTCGGCCGTTAACACGATAACTTGAGCAAAAATCGATATATCTTTACTAAACTCAGTTCGCGTACTTATCTGAACTCACTTTGTATTGGTATAAAAAATGGCCGAAACCGACTATGACCACGCCCACTTTTTCGATATCGAAAATTACCAAAAACGAAAAAAATGCAATAATTCTATACCAAATACGAAAAAGGGATGAAACATGGTATTTGGATTGGTTTATTGACGCAAAATATAACTTTAGAAAAAAAATTTGTAAAATGGGTGTGGCACCTCCCATATTAAGTAGAATGAAATGGAAAAGCTCTGCAGGGCGAAATAAAAAACCCTTGAAATCTTGGCAGGAATACTGTTCGTGGTATTATATATATAAATAAATTAGCGGTATCCAACAGACGATGTTCTGGGTCACCATGTGCCACATTTTGGTGGATATCTGGAAACCGCCTTCACATATACAACTACCACCCACTCCCTTTTAAAAGACTCATTAATACCTTTAATTTGATACCCATATCGTACAAACACATTCTAGAGTCACCCCTGGTCCACCTTTATGGCGATATCTCGAAAAGGCGTCCACCTATAGAACTAAACCCCACGCCCTTTTGAAATACTCATTAACACCTTTCATTTGATACCCATATTATACAAACGCATTCTAGAGTTACCCCTGGTCCACCTTTATGCCGATATCTCGAAAAGGCGACCACCTATACAACTACCACTACTCCCTTTTAAAACCGTCATTAATACCTTTAATTTGATACCCATACCGTATAAACACAATCTAGAGTCACCCCTGGTCCACCTTTATGGCGATATCTCGAAAAGGCGGCCACCACAACTACCACCACTCCCTTTTAAAATTTTCATTAATACTTTTAATTTGATACCCATACCGTATAAACACAATCTAGAGTCACCCATGGTCCACCTTTATGGCGATATCTCGAAAAGGCGTCCACCTATAGAACTAAGGCCCACTCCCTTTTAAAATACTCATTAACACCTTTCGTTTGATACCCATATTGTACAAACGCATTCTAGAGTCAACCCGGGTGCACCTTTATGCCGATATCTCGAAAAGGCGACCACCTATACAACTACCACTACTCCCTTTTAAAACCGTCATTAATACCTTTAATTTGATACCCATATCGTACAAACTCATTCTAGAGTCACCCGAGGTCCACCTTCATGGCGATATCTCGAAAAGGCGTCCACCTATAGAACTAAACCCCACGCCCTTTTGAAATACTCATTAACACCTTTCATTTGATACCCATATTGTACAAACGCATTCTAGAGTTACCCCTGGTCCACCTTTATGCCGATATCTCGAAAAGGCGACCACCTATACAACTACCACTACTCCCTTTTAAAACCGTCATTAATACCTTTAATTTGATACCCATACCGTATAAACACAATCTAGAGTCACCCATGGTCCACCTTTATGGCGATATCTCGAAAAGGCGTCCACCTATAGAACTAAGGCCCACTCCCTTTTAAAATACTCATTAACACCTTTCGTTTGATACCCATATTGTACAAACGCATTCTAGAGTCACCCATGGTCCACCTTTATGGCGATATCTCGAAAAGGCGTCCACCTATAGAACTAAGGCCCACTCCCTTTTAAAATACTCATTAACACCTTTCGTTTGATACCCATATTGTACAAACGCATTCTAGAGTCAACCCGGGTGCACCTTTATGCCGATATCTCGAAAAGGCGACCACCTATACAACTACCACTACTCCCTTTTAAAACCGTCATTAATACCTTTAATTTGATACCCATATCGTACAAACTCATTCTAGAGTCACCCGTGGTCCACCTTCATGGCGATGTCTCGAAACGGCGTCCACCTATAGAACTAAGGATCACTCCCTTTTAAAATACTCATTAACACCTTTCATTTGATACCCATATCGTACAAAGAAATTCTAGAGTCAACCCTGATCCACCTTTATGGCGATATTCCTAAATGGCGTCTACCTATAGAACTATGGCCCACTCCCTTATAAAATACTCTTTAATACCTTTCATTTGATACACATGTCATACAAACACATTCCAGGGTTACCCTCGGTTCATTTTCCTACATGGTTATTTTCCCTTATGGTGTCACCATAGCTCTCAACTGAGTATGTAATATTTACTAATGCTTACTTAGGCTCTTTTGACCAATAGCGTTTGGTGCAAATAAAAACAAACTTATTTCACCATTCCAACCCGACGTTTCGCTAGTCTCTCTAGCTTTTTCAAGGGCGATCTGTGTATTTTAATAACAAAAAGCAATGTTCTGTTACACCCGAACTTAACCTTCCTTACTTGTTGTATTTGACTTTTGATTTTACTTTGGCTTTCGGAAGACCCTGCTGCTTATAGCGACTGTTGCTTTTTCTGACTCTTGCTTTTTAATTAACACCATTGATTTTACTTCCACTTAGGGCCGCGCAGAGGGGGGGCACTAAACTAAAATCATAAGCAGCCAATCAAATACTATGGGGCATAGTAATAGTCGAAATAAAATGTTATTTTAAGTTAGATAAACGTTTTTGACACAATTTGATAAGCGCTATCTGTCAAAATGTTTCAACTAACTTAAAATCACATTTTATTTCGAATATAACTATGCCCCTATCGGTATGGTCGTATTGCTTTTTCATTTTTGTAAAAGTCAGCGACATCTGTAGATACAGGCTGATAATAAACTAGAGCGTTAATTTGAAAAAATTAGTACACTTGACTTGTTTTGCGAAGCGCAAATTTGTGCAAACATATGAGTATGCCGTGGATAAGCTTACATAAGTCAGTTTCGCGTTAATTGTTGCAAGCTTCGTATTTCTTTTGTCAGTGGTGCAATTATTGGTAAATTTTTTAATGTGCAGAAGTCATCACATTTTTCGGTATTATGCAGAAATTGTATAATATCTTTAGCGCAAGCCCTCAGAGATGAGAAATTTTCAAGGAAAAAACTAATTGCTGCTTGCACAGCATGTCACAAACACGATGGTCTGCTCGTGTGGATACCGTTCGCAACTCACCGTTCGCAACTCACATTCCCCAAATACTGGAAGCTATTGACGAAATCAAGCTTTTGAATCTGAGTTCAGAAACAGTAACGGATTTGAAAGGTATTGAAGCATATATGGGGAAATTTCAGTGTATCCTCTTAGCCTACATTTAGCTCAAAGTGTTGACGGTAATCAGCCATCGAAATATGGTACTGCAAGCTAGAAATGCCACACTGGACGTAGAAACAGAAAATATACGTAGCTTGGTTGATGAGTTGAAGAAGTTCAGGGATCAATTTCGATCATACTTCAAGAATGTAAGGTTCTGGCAGGGAGTATAGGAGTTGTTAATACCTTCGCAGAGAAAGAAGGAAGATAAAAAAGCCCCAGTTCGATGAATTATCACCTACGTGTGATTCCGAAATTAATTCAAACAGCAAGTTTTTACGTTCTTCTGGACTGCTTGATTGGTAACATGACAAGACGTTTCGAAGCCGTAAATGACATTGCGATTAAATGCACGATTTATGGCATCGATATTTCTACGGATATAATAGATGAAATCATCAAAGCCATCCACTTAGCAAATTTGGGATGTGATTCGCTGCCACCATTTCAACTTCTGAACAAATTTCATGACTTGAAGTATTATTTCCTAACATCTGCATGCCATTAAGAATATTTTGCACACTTCCATTCAGTGTGGCTGAAGGGGAGCGTCCTTTAGTCTATTGTCTCGCGTGAAAAATTTTTTACGTTCGACTATGAGCCAAAATCGCTTGACAAGCCTTGGAACATTGGCGTTGGAGTCCAGCCTTGCTGGCAGCATTAGTTTTGAAGCGGTAATTTTCATATTAGCAGACCAAACAGCTTGAAAGGTTTTTCTTGGCTGATTCAAGCTCTGAAAATGTAGATATTTAGAAAAAGTTAATGTAAGCAAATCAAATAATGAAATCTAACATTTCATTTATGTAAGTGCTCCAGTAAATCTTATTTTTTATGAAATAAAACTGACTATGTGAATTGAAAAATTTATGTATGTTATGTTATTGTTTTTACTGGATTGAGTTTATTTTTAAGGGGGCCATAAACACGAACTGTCCCTGGGGCCCGGCTCTGCTCCTTGCGGCCCTGCTTCCACTATGGGCAGTGACGAAAGCCGAAGTAAAGTCAAAATTGAAATACAAAAAGACGTGACTGTCTTTGGCATTTCTTTTCGTTTCGGAGTTAGCTCGTACTAGAACTGCGACTGTTGTGTTTCTCAGAAGCACAAGCACAAGCAAGTGTTCATTTAAAAAAGCTAACGAAGAGCAAATTCAATGAAAACCGAAATTTTAGTGACTTTTACTACTTCGACTGCAGTTTTTTAAACACTGCATGTAACAGTTATGTGTATGTAAATACGGGAATTGTGATTTCGCTGTCGTCTGCTGTGAATGTGCAAGTGACTCGAAAATCTTTGCCGGCAACTCATGGTGATTGGGCTCGGATTGTGATAAACAAAAATTAAAAAAAGGTGACTAACGAAAATTTAAAAAAGTTGAAGTGAAGAGTGAGAGAAACAAAAATATGGATCAATTCGTGGTGCGTTTGAAAAGAAAAAATGACACGGACGTGGATGATGCTATCAGGGAGCAAGAGGAGGAAAAATCCGCATCCGTATCATCATCTTCAGACAACTCCAGACAAGTCATGTAACGTGAAGAAACAGAGTTCCTACATTGTGACGATTGTGACACTATAAACGGCAAAGGGCAAAAACGGGTAGGGCAAAACACTTATGAAAATAAAATAAAAATTAACAATAAAATTACTATTATATATTACTATTATATATATTAAATTGAAATCAAAGAATAGAAAATTTTTTCCTTACACTACCTGGGAGAAATAAATATAAATGAAATATAAATACAATAATTGTGATAAATAAGTATGATATAACGACAAAATAAAGGGATAACCAATATAGGAAAAATATTAATAAATCAAACATTTCTGATAAAATATATAGAAATTCAACAGCAGTTTTGGAAATTTTTTTTTTTTATCGGAGCTGAATGTGGGAATTTCGTCGGTTCCTGCAAACTTCAAACGTTGGCAAGAGCTGTACCCATGGCTTCAACTCAACACAATAAATAAAGGAATCTGCACTAACTGCACAGAAGCATGCGAACGCAACTTGCAAATCAGTTTTGACACTCGCTCCATGCAATCTAAGAAAGCTTGGGTCGACGAGGGACTTTCAAATTGGAAGCACGGATCAAAGCGGTTGAAAGTTCAGTCGACGAGTACCCTACATCTTAGTTTTGCTGATGCATTAAGAAATGTTGCAAAACTTAACGTGGTGCAACAAATATAAACAACGCACTCAAAACAAATGACGGAGAACCGAAAAGCATTATTAAAAGTATTCAGCATGTTAAAATCACTAGCGAAACAGGGCTTGCCTATGAGAGGAGACAATAATGACGAAAACTCCAATTTCATGACGGTCTTTGAAGTCTCGCGCAGAAGACGTGGTGGAATTGAAAACCTGGCTGCAGAGGGATGGTCACGAATGGCTTCATCATGAAAGCCAAAATGAAATTCTCCAACTTATAGCCACTATTATATTATCGGAAATCATGGACGAAACGAAACACACCGAATATTTTTCGATTTGTTTAGATGGAACTTCCGATGTGTCTCGAATTAAACGAGTCTCCGTTTGCCTTAGAACCGTTTCAGAAAATCTAACAGCAAGTGAAAATTTTATTGCATTTTTTCAACTCCTGACACTAAGGCAACAAATTTATTCAACCTCGTCAGTGAAATTTTCGACAAATACCCACTACCGCTTTCCAAACTCAGGGGTCAGTGTGCATCGATTGTTTCAGGCAGGATTTCAGGGTTGCAAAAACAGATTCGTGAAGCAGAACCACGAACCTTATTCGTGCATTGCAATGCACATAGCTTGAATCTAGTTGTTCAAGACCCAATCGAGAAAATTCTACTGGCAAGAAAATTTATTGGGACAATAAAAGAACTGATAAATTTTGTCAGAGACACGCCAAAACGCGTTGCACAGTTCAAGGAATTGCAGATTGGCGCGGAGGAAAGGAGCCACAAAGATTTACCCGCGCCTGCAGCCTATTGTCCGACTAGGTATAGAAAAGAAATTAAAAATTTTATCTTATCATGATTGAGGTGCAGTGAAATTCCTTATAACCGGACACCCACCGTCGCAGTGTTTTTGTCCGGCTATGGGAGATGTCCGCTTATAAGGGATGAATTCACAAAATATATACCACACATATAAATTGTATTGTACATAGTTTATTTAAGACATTTTTGGAAGTAAATAATATTTGCATACTTTAGTATTACATATAAATACATATACATATATCGATTAAGTACATTGTACAAGTCTTTACATTTCAATACTAGCTTGATTGAAAAAATTGGGTAATGCTTAATTGCTTAAACATAGATTGCTTTAATTTAAAATGTTCATTTTCAAAGTAATTCTCGATATTTTTGTGCAAATTGTTTCAAGCGCGCAAAAAGTTTTAAAGCCTCATCATATGATATTATAGGCTCACTTATTTCTTCTGAAAATTCATCGCGTTATCTAAAAACAACATAATTTTTCGATTCTGGGCTTTCATTCTTCGATTGAACTGCTCCAGCGATTCATTCATTACTTCTCGAGTTATCCATGCTTTTTATTAGACTTCCAATCCACTGGCAGTTTTGCGATTGGAACATGTTTAAAAGATCGAGGACGGGCTGCTTTACCTATAACCAAAAGAAGCTCTTTATCTCCAGCCATGTTAGCACAGAACAAAATTGTGAGTCTTTCCTTTGATAGTATACCGCCCACGCATTTTTCGGATTTTAAGGCCAGGGGTTTAGTCAGGTAAGGCACGAAAGAAAAGTCCACTTCCGTCTGCGTTGTAAGTGTCTTGAGGCTTTTACCCGGTCAACAGAGATGACAGTTTTGTCCTAAGCTATTCGACACCATCCCGGTTTACATCTGCAACTTCACCAGATACGCATTCGAAAGCAACATTTTTATTATCACTATACTTTGCCTTTTTGCAACTCCACGTACTGATAATCCATCTTTTTCGAAAACATTAATAATTTCCATTTTTTCTTTAATAGAAAGTAATTTCTTTTTCGGCGCCATATTATTACGAACTTTGAACGCAACCATTCGTATGCAACTGACTTAACAAACTGTATGGAAAACTATTCTTAATTTGAAACACACGGCTTGAATGTGTACATACATATTAAAAGGGGAATCACCTATTTCATTTTTATAATGAACAACAAAGCTTGCTTGTGATATTTTTGAATTTTGTCCATTTATGAGAAATTTTTTTATGAAAATGGTTTGAAATACTTTGTCCGCGTCCGGTTATTAGAGTGCCCGTTTATTAGGATGATATTTGTATGAAAAAATGAATGAAAAACCTGTGTGCGCAAAATTTGTCCGGTTATTGGAGCTGTGCGGTTATAAGGACTGTCCGTAATGGGGAATTTCACTGTATATATATATATTTTTTTTTAATTTTACAGATGGGTGGTAAGAATAAAGTCTCTGAAGGTAGTAAAGGCAAACTATGCAGAGTTGATGCAATTTTAGGACCGATCTGTAGATAAGGAAATCGGAAGCGCCTTATCAGCGACTGACACTGAACTTAGTAGCGAGCAGACGTGTTTTTATTCGCTGTGCTAGTATCATACTTTTAAATGATGAATAGCTGTCTTAAGTGTACAAGTTTGTGTGGTGGTGATGACCATTTAATGTGTGGCCTATGTGAAATAAAAACGCACATAAAATGCACAAAACTTAGTGCTAATATTATTAATATATTAAAAAGCAATAATAAACTGTTCTACAGATGTGTCAATTGTGTTGTTGGTTTGCCCTCCGTTATGCGGACCAAAATTGCGGAGACTAAAAAAAGTCTCAAAGATCTCAGTAGCTTTTTAAAGAAGTTAAATAATAATGCTAATAATAAACAGAGAAACAAAAATAACTCTGTTGCTAAAGACAATGTTATTGTAACGCGGTCAAAAACAAAGGGCATCGAACCGAACGTGAAACAACCACAAAAAGGAAGTAAGGAAGGTTAAGTTCGGGTGTAACCGAACATTACATACTCAGTTGAGAGCTATGGTGGCAACATAACGGAAAATAACCATGTAGGAAAATGAACCGAGGGTAACCCTGCAATGTGTTTGTATGACATGTGTATCAAATGAAAGGTATTAAAGAGTATTTTAAGTGGGAGCGAGCCATAGTTCTATAGGTTGGCGCCATTTAGGGATATCCCCATAAAGGTGGATCAGGGTTGACTCTAGAAATTGTTTGTACGATATGGGTATCAAATGAAAGGTGTTAATGAGTATTTTAAAAGGGAGTGATCCTTATTTCCATAGGTGGACGCCGTTTCGAGATATCGCCATAAAGGTGGACCAGGGGTGAACCTAGAATTTGTTTGTACGATATGGGTATCAAATGAAAGGGGTTAATGAACATTTTAAAAGGGAGTGGGCCTTAGTTCTATAGGTGGACGCCTTTTCGAGATATCGCCATAAAGGTGGACCAGGGGTGACTCTAGAATGCGTTTGTACAATATGGGTATCAAAACGAAAGGTGTTAATGAGTAGTTCAAAATGGCGTGGGGTTTAGTTCCACAAGTGGACGCCTTTTCGAGATAGCGCCATAAAGGTGGACCAGGGGTGACTCTAGAATGTGTTTGTACGATATGGGTATCAAATTAAAGGTATTAATGAAGGTTTTAAAAGGGAGTGGTGGTAGTTGTATAGGTGGTCGCCTTTTCGAGTTATCGCCATAAAGGTGGACCAGAGGTGACTCAAGAATGCGTTTGTACAATATGGGTATCAAACGAAAGGTGATAATGAGTATCTTAAAAGGGCGTGGGGCTTAGTTCTATAGGTAGACGCCTTTTCGAGATATCGCCATCAAGGTGGACCAGGGGTGACTCTAGAATGTGTTTGTACGATATGGGTATCAAATTAAAGGTATTAATGAGGGTTTTAAAAGGGAGTGGTGGTAGTTGTATAGGTGGTCGCCTTTTCGAGATATCGGCATAAAGGTGGACCAAGGGTGACTCTAGAATGCGTTTGTACAATATGGGTATCAAACGAAAGGTATTAATGAGTATTTTAAAAGGGAGTGGACCTTAGTTCTATAGGTGGTCGCCTTTTCGAAATATCGCCATAAAGGTGGACCAGGGGTGACTCTAGAATATGTTTGTACGATATGGTTCTCAAATGAAAGGTGTTAATGAGTATTTTGAAAGGGCGTGGGGCTTAGTTCTATAAGTGGACTCCTTTTCGAGATATCGCCTTAAAGGTGGACCAGGGGTGACTCTAGAATGTGTTTGTACGATATGGGTATCAAGTTAAAGGTATTTATGAGGCTTTTAAAAGGGAGTTGTGGTAGTTGTATATGTGATGGCGTTTTCCAGAAATCGACCAAAATGTGGAACAGAGTGCCCCAGAACATCGTCTATTGGATACCGCTAATTTATTTATATATATAATACCACGAACAGTATTCCTGCCAAGATTTCAAGGGTTTTTTATTTCGCCCTGCAGAACTTTTTCATTTCATTCTACTTAATATGGTAGGTGTCACACCTATTTTACAAAGTTTTTTTCTAAAGTTATATTTTGCGTCAATAAACTAATCCAAATACCATGTTTCATCCCTTTTTTCGTATTTGGTATTGAATTATGGGATTTTTTTCTTTTTTCGTAATTTTCGATATCGAAAAAGTGGTCGTGGTCATAGTCCGATTTCGGCCATTTTTTATACCAATACAAAGTGAGTTCAGATAAGTACGTGAACTGAGTTTAGTAAAGATATATCGATTTTTGCTCAAGTTATCGTGTTAACGGCCGAGCGGAAGGACAGACGGTCGACTGTGTATAAAAACTGGGCGTGGCTTCAACCGATTTCGCCCTTTTTCACAGAAATAAGTTATCGTCCCAGAATCTAAGCCCCTATCAAATTTCACAAGGATTGGTAAATTTTTGTTCGACTTATGGCATTAAAAGTATCCTAGACAAATTAAATGAAAAAGGGCGGAGCCACGCCCATTTTGAAACTTTCTTTTATTTTTGCATTTTGTTTCACCATATAATTACTGGAGTTGAATGTTGACATAATTTACTTATATACTGTAGATATTAAATTTTTTGTTAAAATTTGACTTTAAAAAAAGTCGGTCGTTCTCTGATTTTGCTAATTTTTATTAAGCATACATATAGTAATAGGAGTAACGTTTCAGCCAAATTTCATCATGATATCTTCAACGACTGCCAAATTACAGCTTGTAAAACTTTTAAATTACCTTCTTTTAAAAGTGGGCGGTGCCACGCCCATTGTCCAAAATTTTACAAAATTTTTTTCCTACCAAGTTTCATCGCTTTATTCGTCTTTGGTAATGAATTATCGCACTTTTTCGGTTTTTCGAAATTTTCGATTTCGAAAAAGTGGGCGTGGTTATAGTCCGATATTGTTCATTTTAAATAGCGATCTGAGATGAGTGCTCAGGAATTTACATACCAAATTTCATCAAGATACCTCAAAATTTACTCAAGTTATCGTGTTAAGGGACAGACGGACGGACGGACGGACATGGCTCAATCAATTTTTTTTTCGATCCTGATGATTTTGATATATGGAATTCTATATCTATCTCGATTCCTTTATACCTGTACAACCAACCGTTATCCAATCAAAGTTAATATACTCTGTGAGCTCTGCTCAACTGAGTATAAAAATGCAGTGTCAGGTGGAATCTCGCTCTCTTCAACAGCTGAGTGCTAGTGATTTTGATAATGTGAGTCGGAGTCTTGTTGGTGGTGAAGATGCTGCTGCAGCTGCTGCTGCCGTCGCTGATATTAGGAGTGTGAATGCTGGTAGTTATTTTGCTGTAGCTGGCGCTGTTTATGACACTGCAAAGTCTGTCGCTCCATTTCGTTCTGATTCTTCTAATACCGGACATACCAATGAGCAATTGAAAAATAATTCCCAAAGTGATGGAATGGATAACCAAAGGCGCGTCCAATAGTTGTTGGTAGTAACTCTAATGCTAGTTTAGAAGTTAGTGTACGATTCAAATGACTTCATGTGTCATCTTTTAAGCCATCTGTGAATGCTGAAACTATAGTTGACTATGTATCAAGAATTGCAAATATTTCGCCTTTATTTATGCGCTGCTAAAAACTTACGAAAAGGGACGTAGATGAAAAGTCCTTACGGAGTGTTAATTTTAAGCTCGCGATCTCAGCATCTAATTACAATAAGTTGTTCGATTCGTCAATTTGGCCATCGGATGTAAAAGTAAGGCCGTTTCGTTTTTTTCAAAGGATTGTGGTGCAAACGGACAACTCATAAGTCCTCGCTCTGTCACCAATAATCACTGCTACAATTCCTGTCTAGTTGATGATGTCCGTTCTTTAAAGAACTCAATATCAATATATTTTCAAAACATATCAGGCATGTGAACCAAGGCTTCTGCTGTATTTGCTGCTACCTCTAGTGAAGACTACGATTTGATAGTTTTTGTTGAGACGTGGCTTACAGCGGACTTTTTTAGTAATGAGTTTTTTGATAAAAATTTTTATAATATATATCGCAAAGATCGTGATAGTGTAAGTACAGGATTTTATCGAGGAGGAGGAGTGCTAATTGCTGTAAGAAAAAGCCTACAAACCTCGGAGGTTCATCTTAATATTGCTGATACTTCTATTGATCAGCTTATAATCAGTATAAAAGGCAAAACAGAATGCCTATTTGTCAGTGCATATGTGTAGGTAGTGTTTATGAAAATCACGTTAATAATATAATGCCATAATGTGATTCAGCCAATTTGTTTGCAGAATTTTTTAAAGCAAACTTTGCTACTGATGATATGTGGAATGACGACTGGGATATGTTGAATGAGATAACGTCTTGTTTCCACTTTTCCTCATTAGTTCTAGATACTGATGATATTATCTTAAGTATTCAGACGATCAAGAGCTCCAAGCAATGTGATTATCAAGAATTTTCATCTGTTTTTCTGAAGCAATGTGTAGCTTCCGTTGCAGAGCCCTTGTTGCATATATTTAATTTATCATTAAAGTCTGGTATCTTTTTGGATGAATAGAAAACTACTTTTATTCAACCTATTCATAAAAGTGGTAGTAAAATTGACGTTACAAACTATCGGCCAATATCGAAGATCCCGTGATTTCAAAACTTTTTGAGAATACGGTGATGTTTAAATTATCGTCCGCAGTTAAGCGTTATATTTGCCCATGTCAGCATGGCTTCGTTCCGGGGCGTTCAACAGTAACTAATCTGGTCGTTTTTTTTGAATTACTGCATCTCGTCTTTTGCTCATGGTTGTCAAGAAGACTGTATATATACGGACATATCCAAAGCATTTGACAGAGTTTCGCACAAAGCTCTCTTGGCTAAATTGCGAAAAATGAGTTTCCACTCAACATTTTTACAATGGATTTATTCATACTTATCCAATAGGATAAATTTTGTTGTTATTGACAACGTAAAGTCACCACCTTACGTAGCAACCTCAAGTGTGCCCAAGGTAGTATCCTTGGCCCGCTTTTCTGTATTCTCTTTATCAATGATGTAAGTGCTTGTTTCAAGCCTTTACGCTGATGATTTGAAAATTTTTTTCAGAATCAAGAACGAGTCTGATACTCTCATACTACAATCTGAGTTAAATAATTTTAATGAGTGGTGCTGTAAAAATAAACTTGCGCTGAATGCCAACAAATGTTATTACATAACTTATTCTAAATTATGTAATAAATTGATTTCGTCTTACTATGTCTCTAATAAGCAGTTACTTAGGGTGAATAAAATTCGGGATTTAGGTGTTGTGTTTGATTCGTCTTTTACATTCACCGATCACTTAAATCTTATTATCCCCAAAGCATATTCCTTACTGGCCTTTATTAAAAGAAATGGATCCAAGTTTAAGGACCCATATACTAAAAACTATTATACAATACCTTTGTACGGTCAAGGCTTTAGTATGGTTCCATAATATGGAGTCCTTATTATGGGTACACAATAATAGAGTCGAACGTGTGCAAAAAATATTCATGAATTACTGTTTATACGATATACTTCGATCTGCCTCTTCCTCCATATATCTCTAGGTGTAAGCTAATTAATCTTCACACATTAGAAAATATACAAGAGTAATTACATCTATAATGTTTATTTATGATATTTCCAATCGCAATATTGATTGCCCAATACTGTTAGAGTCTTTGAACTTTTATGTTCCATCACGGACTTTGCGCCAATATACTTACTTACTTACTTAATTGGCGATTAACCGTCTAAACGGTTATGGCCGTCCAACAAGGTGCACCAGTCGCTCCTTCGCTCCGCCAACAGGCGCCAATTGGTCACACCAAGGGAGTTTAAATCGTTTTCCACCTGGTCCTTCCAACGGAGTGGGGGCCGCCTTCTATCTCTGCTTCCATAGGCGGATTCCGATAGCAACACTTTCTTGGCCGGAGCATCATCATTCATTCCCATAACATGGCCTAGCCAGCGCAGCCGCTGCGTTTTAATTCGCTGGACTATGTTGATGTCTGCGTATAGCTCGTACAGCTCATCATTAAATCTTCTTCGGTACTCGCCATCGCCAACGCGTAGAGGTCCATAAATATTTCGAAGAACTTTTCTCTCGAACACTCCCAAAGCCGCTTCATCTGCTGTTGTCATGGTCCATGCTTCTGCCCCATACAGCAGGGCGGGTACGATAAGTGACGATAAGTGGCTTGTGTAATTGACCAGTTTAGATCTAATTACGCACTTAATGGCCCGATCACTCGCGCTCCCAAGGCAGTCGGTTCTATGTACCGGAGCGACTCGGGATTTTTCCCGACCAAGGACTGTCATTTCAGTGTGACCCCATTTAATTTGTTTCGTCCCTCCCACAAATTGTCATCCTCCCAGCAGCTCCTTGCAGCAGGACTGCTACATATTCTCTTACTCCGGGAAGGTATAGAACCCAATCCGGGTCCGTCTCCTGACCCCGGTCCTGAGAAATGGTTTTGCTGCATTTGCCAGAAAAGAATCTTTTTAGGACGGTCATACTCTGTTCAGTGTGTCTCGTGCTTGGGATGGTTGCATCGGACAGGTTGTTCTGGGCTTGATCCCAAAACCCGACGTCCACGTAACTTTTATAAATCTTTTGTGGCTCCTTGCTGCTCACGCCCAAGGGCGTCCCGTAGTCTACGCCGAAGCGCCCCTCCACTACCTTCCAGCAGCCTCGCTGCTCAGCAAGCCACAACAAGTACCCGCTGCTGCTCGCGCCCCACGGCGCCAACAACTCAAACAGCTGATAACACTCATAACTGCTACCTTCGTAGTAGAGCTGGTAGCAATGCTGAGCATCAGCCCCTGCCCCCGTCTTCTTCTCCCCCCTCTTTTCTGGCAGCAATCGTGCAGGTCAGGGAAACAGACTCTTAGTCCCTACCTCCGTTTGCACCGTCTGCCAGCACAGAATATATAGGTTTGCGACATCCGCTCAATGCAGCTCCTGCCTTGGGTGGTGCCACTTTCCTAGATGTTCTGGTCTCCGCGACGGCAACCCCTCGACGGGTTTCATCGCGCCATGTTGCCAGGTCGCAAACCAAAATCATCCGGGTACCCCAATGCTTGCCCAAGGGCGCCCAGTCCCAAGGCCACAACAGCAATTGCGTTCTGGCCTTCCACAACCTAGGCGTAGTCACCCGTCACTTACCCCTAGAGTGGCGGCGTCACCCCTCATGCACTTCAGAATTCTGCAGTTAAACTGTAATGGACTAACTGGGAAGATTACGGAGATAGTCGATTTCATGAAGCGGCACAACATCCGCATTGCTGCGATTCAAGAGACTAAACTCACAGCAAGATCTGCATTGCAGACCTGCTCTGGGTATAATGTCCACAGGAAGGACCACGAGAGCGGAAATGGAGGCGGCCTCGCGTTTATTATACACCACTCTGTGCAATATCATATATTTGATCCTGGCATCGACCGCAGGGACAATGTCTTAGAACGTCAAGGCCTATCCGGTCAGGCGATGCAAATCTAGAAATCATCAACATCTACATCCCTCCTGTCACCTGTTGCCCCAGTGGATACCGCCCTAAAATCGAGGCCTTACTCACTGGCAACAATCGCATTATCTTAGGCGATTTCAATACCCATCACGACCTATGGCATTCAAACTTGCGGGCGGACAGTAGGGGTGAGATGTTGGCGGATCAAATAGAAGATACGACGTTCTGCACAATAAACGGAGACGCCCCCACACGTATGGTAGGAAGCTGTCATAGCTCACCAGATATCTCAATCGTAAGCGCATAACTCGTAAACTGCGTCAACTGGCAGCCGATGGTAACATTGGCATCCAACCACCTGCCGATACTTATTTCGTTCGAGCGTACCGCCGACTTCATCGTCACCGAAAAACGCACTTTCATAAACTTCAAAAAAGGAAAGTGGGAAGAATATAAATCTGCAACAGACAGCAGCTTTGCTGCCCTCCCTATCCCGACTGATGCCCGCCAAGGGGAGCGTGCCTTCCGTAAGGTCATTGAATCCGCCTCGGCACATTTAATTCCCGCCGGGAGAATTCCCGAAATCCGGCCCACTTCCCGGCGGAGCCCGCGAGCTTAGCGAGGGAACGCGACCTTATAAGACAGCTTGATCCAGGTGACCCCCAAATAAGGGATATAAACCAACGTATCAGATTGCTTGTGGACGAAGACAAGCGGGCGAAATGGGAAGAGCACCTAAGAGGTTGTAACCTCTCTACCGGTGTAGGTAAACTTTGGTCCACCGTAAAGTCCCTATCGAATCCGACTAAGCACAAAGACAAAGTTTCCATCGCCTTTGGCGATAAGGTGCTGTCGGATGCGGAAAAATGCGCGAGCGCTTTCTGCCGACAATATATAATGCATCCTACGGTCGACAAAGATAGACGGAGAGTCAATAGACACGCACATAAACACAAATTCAGCGCGTCACCAATCACCATCACCGCTAGAGAGGTTGAGGACGCCATTGGTCGCGCTAAACCATCCAAAGCAGTGGGCCCAGACGGCATAGCCATGCCGATGCTTAAAAACCTAGGGAAAGAGGGTTTCAAATATTTAGCGCATGTCTTCAACCTGTCTCTCTCCACCTTTGCCATACCCGAGAAATGGAAAATGGCCAAGCTGGTCCCGCTACTAAAGCCTGGGAAACCAGCTAACGTAGGTGAGTCATATCGTCCGATATCTCTCCTATCGCCAGTGGCAAAGGCGCTTGAAGCCATTTTGCTCCCTTATTTCCAAGCACATTTGCAGCTAGCCCCTCATCAGCATGGCTTAAGAAAACTCTATAGCACTACCTCCGCGCTAAATGTCATTAGCACCCAGATAAATTGCGGTATGAATCAATACTCCCACCAAAGAACAGTACTCGTAGCGCTAGACCTATCAAAAGCCTTTGATACGTTCAACCATGGCTCATTACTGCAAGACTTGGAAGGATCTACCCTTCCCCCCTGTCTTAAAAGGTGGACCGCAAATTATCTGGGTGGTCGGCAGGCATCGGTGCAATTCAGAAACGAAACATCAAAACCAAGGAGAATTAAACAAGGGGTGCCACAGGGTGGTGTCCTATCCCCACTGTTGTTTAATTTCTACATATCTAAGCTACCTTCACCACCGGAAGGAGTCACAATCGTTTCCTACGCCGATGACTGCACAATAATGGCCACAGGCCCAGGCCCAGAGATCGATGAGCTATGCAATAAAATAAACGGCTATCTCCCTGATCTCTCCAGTTTTTTCGCCTCGCGAAACCTGGCATTGTCACCGACTAAATCTTCCGCGACCTTATTTACAACATGGACAACCCAAATGTCGACCATATTGAACATCCACGTCGATGGCACTACGCTACCGACTGTCCTACACCCCAACATCTTGGGTGTGACGTTTGATCAGGATCTACATTTTGGTGCGTACGCAACCGCAATTGTTCCGAGAATTCAGAGCCGTAATAAAATCCTCAAATCCCTTGCTGGCAGTACCTGGGGAAAAGATAAAGAAACTCTCATGACCACATACAAAGCAATTAGCCAGCCGATTACGTGCTACGCGTCACCCATATGGTCGCCAAGCCTAAAAACTACCCACTGGAAGAAACTACAGGCCTGCCAAAATACTGCTCTCAGAATCGCCACGGGCTGTCTTCTTATGTCCCCAGAACACCATCTGCATAATGAGGCGAGAATACTCCCCATCAGGGAGAGAAATGAGATGCTGACCAAACAGTTTCTGCTAAATACCCAGAAACCTGGGCATCCCAACAGACATCTGATTGACGAACCAGCACCGCCTAGGGGCCAAAGGAGTCATCTCCGTAAGCATTTTGAGGAAATACGGCACCTGAGAACCCAGCCGTATGAAGCGAAAAAACACAAGCAGGTCCTTGGAGAACTCCATAGACAGGCGTCGGACCTTTATGTCGGGAATTGCCCGGTGAATCCAGCACTTGAAGAAAAATATCCAGAACTCGCGGAAGAGGAACGCATACTCCCCAAGGAAACGCGTGTCACTCTTGCTCAACTTCGTTCTGGATACTGTAACAGGTTAAACTCCTACCAATCCAGAATCAACCCCGACATACAAAATGTATGCCCGCTTGCAATGTGTCCCCACATGACACCAACCATCTCTTTAATTGTAATGTGGAACCAACGCCTCTAACACACCTTTCCTTATGGTCCACCCCTGTTGAAACGGCAAGTTTCCTTGGACTCCCGTTAGAGGATATTGATGACAATTTGTGATCGGTCGCGGCTATTAGGTGGGGCGAGCATTGCTACAACAACAACAACAACATCACTCGCGCTCTAATTGCTTTTAACTCAATCAATAATAATTATTGTATAGAATATGAAATATGAAAGTGTCAGGGTTTTACGACTACCTGCATGGATTCATTTGAGGGTGCAATTTATTTAATTATGATGATTGAAATTTTCGATCGCGTGGAAATTTTGAACAAGGAATTGCAAAAATCGAATATCTGCGTCATTGAATCATACGAAAAGATTGAAGTAATGTCAGATGTTCTTGATGCTCTCGTGATTCTATATTTGAAGATATTTGGACAAAAAGCGTTCAAATAGTTGCTGACCTCGAACTGAACGAACCTCAAATTCCACGGGAACGAAAAATTCCAAAGCGTCTTGAGCAAGGTACTGCTGAAGTCTCGCAATTCAAAACACCAGAAGATTTTTTTAGAAAATCATACTTTGAATTTTTCTATCAATTGATTGCGTCGCTCAAAAGTAGATTCGAAAATGATTCAGCGCGATTTTTCAAATTGCTGGAACAATTCGCAGTGGGGCAGTCTGCAGATATTGATAGTATTGTAAAATTTTATAAAGACGATTTTAACAAAGAAAGTTTACTGAGCGACAGACACATGTTTTTACAACTTCTGAAAAGGCAAAATGAAAAGGCGAATAATTTGAGAGAAATTGTAAATTTCTTGCAAAAATTCGAATGGACTAGAGGGCTTATTCTGGAGTATGTGTGTTTCGTTCATTTGCTCCTGGCAATACCAGATCATCTTGCTCAAATGAACGGAGCTTTTCTGTTCTTCGTCGACCCAAAACATATTTGCGATCAACAATGTTGCAGAATAGACTTAATCATATTGCTATCCTACATGTTTACCACGACAGGGCTGATGAACTTGATTTGGAAACATTGTTAAATAAGTTTATTTCGCAAAATTCCAAACGATCTAATTTTGTATTGTATTTGCATTGCGTAAGTAACATTTTTTGAAAGTACTGAATCTTCCTGATATCCAAGTATATTTGAATGCTTTATCAAGAGTGTATTTTCGGCATCAAAAAATTAATAAAATGTTCCGACGAAAATAATTGCTACTGTAGTATTTTTAATAACCCATTTACATACAACTTCTCGTTTGCTTTGTCGTTAAGTGAGTTTCGACCAATCGCAAATGAAAAATATACAATGAGCGTGGAAATCATTTGTTTTTGTTGAGAATTTTTGAAAACTATATTATTATGTTGTCTGACGAAGTTATTAAAATTATAACACGTAAGTATTTTCATTAGATACGTTTATTCACATCATCTGATTAACAACGCACTCAAAAAGATGAGAGTTGCACATATTTCTACTTTGCTTTCACTTTCGCCTTGCTTAATTTTGTTTATGGGAGCAAGTTCATTTAAATGAGTGTAGTCATAGTAAGCTGAGTGAAAAGCACTCAACGCCAAAATAATTGTTTCAATACAGTTTTTCCATATTTTCCACATTAGGTTGAAAAAACAACTATTTTTGCTACTCTGGCTCTTTCCCAAGGAGTTGCAATTGCCAGGGTGACAAACTGTTGACTTTTTTTCTGACGACCTTTTTTTTTTTTTGGTTTTGTAGAAGTAACATTGGTTCGTCATCTAATGACAACTACCCACCCGGGGTGAAAGTATTCTGCCGGGCCTGTTCATTTTGAGCAGTTATATGAAAACGAAACTGAGCTTGGAGTTAAACAATTTTACGAGCAAGCAACAAATATTTGAATTTTTTGAGGAACGTTATGCCTTAAAGAACCACACAGAATCGTATAGTAGTCTCTTGGAATATACTAAGTGTATATATCCTCAACTAAAATATGGCGGGGTGCAAGTTAATTAATCATCAGATGCGCTGACATGGAATGAGAATGCGGATGGTAAATTTTTCAATGAATTCAAAGATAAGGTGTCGGCACCTAACGACGAAAATGATTTTGTATTAGAAGGCAGCTTTTTCACACTACTAGACTGATAATTACTTAATGATTGGGCGAATAAAAATATGTATAAAATAGGTGCTAAACTTATGTAAATAATAAATATCGAGTAAAATGAAGTTTTTTAAAGAACCTGTCTTAAATTTAAAGACTCACCATTAGGTTTGGTTTAGCTGATGGTGTCAATTGTGTTAATGTTATATTATTGGCACCTAAGGAGTAGACCGATCGTTCGACCGATCATCAATATACTCTAACGGGAGTGTAAGGAAACATGCAGTTTCAACAAAGGGTGGACTATAGTGTTAGTGTTAGAGGTGTTAGAGGCGTTAGTTCCAAATTACAATTGAAGAGATGGTTGGTATCATGTAGGGACACATTGCAATCAGGACATATATTTTGTATGTCGGGGTTGATTCTGGATAGTATAAAAGATTAAAAATGAATAATCGGTTTTGATAGGTTTCAACATCAATAAGCGAATGCGTGTTTATTCAAATATTGGCAGCTTATTTATACTAAATTATTCTAAACTTATTCTTACATACATATTTACTTTAGGCATACATACTTACATACATATTTACGTTAAGCATACATACTTACATACCTACATACAACTCTACACAAAATATGTACCTACACACCTGTGTTGAGTTGTGACTTCTGTGGGAAATGCAACGTCTGGAAATTTGCCGGAATGCAAATTTGGTTTGGTTGTGCGTTGTACACACACCTGTATTAAATCGTGTGAATGGCTGTTTCAGCAACAATTATCAGATGCCTTTTTTTGTGTTGATGAAAGCTTAGATGCTTTTTGTTACAGGGTAGCATATTAACTGATTCAAATATTTGGGATTGAAATTGTTGGCTGTGTGCACTACATCTCCCTTTTTTTCAGAATGCTTATGGATTTGGAGAATGCATGAGCATTTTATTTTTATTTAGTTAAGTATAAATTAGTTCTATATTTTCTATTTTATATTTGTAGGTTGAAAACTTACTTATTCTATTCATTTAAGTCTATTTTTGTGTATTATTATTTTCTTATTATTTATGATATTGCTATTTTCTATGTTACTGGGAAATTTTTGCTTATCCCCATTTCCTATTCTAGATGGGATTAAAGTGTCATTATTTTTATTATCAATATTAATATTTATGCGACCTTTGCTTGAAATTATATTTATTGACTTTTGGCTGGCTCTAGGTCATTAGGAATAAAAACACAAGTTTGTTAAGTTTTTCCCCAATATATTTCGGTTGCACATCGGTAACCGTTCTCAAGGGTAACTGCAATAATATTATAAACAAATTTAACTTAAAAATTATATACACAATTTTTGTAAACATAAACAATTATAAACATTTACATACATTCATTTACACGTCTGGCTGCTTTGACGTGGAGCTTAATATACAATACATACATACATACATACATACATACTGTCCGTTTTTTTGTCAACAAGTGTCTGTAGATGTGTGCAATGTTATCAGTGTCCGTTTTATAATTCATTCTTATGGCCCACTTTGCATCTACCGGCCATTCTCCAAACTTCGAAAGAGCATCAATTTTAGCACAAGAACAATGCTACACCAAACGCCTAACATTGGAAATTTTACATACAATAAACACTCCGCCGAATATAAGAATGAATTACAAAACGGACACTGATAACATTGCACACATCTACAGACACTTGTTGACAAACAAACGGACAGTATTAAGCTCCACGTCAAAGCAACCAGACGTGTAAATGAATATATGTAAATGTTTATAATTGTTTATGTTTACAAAAATTGTGTATGTAATTTTTAAGTTAAATTTGTTTATAATATTATTGCATTTATTATCAATATTTTCTACTTTATAGGGCATTCGAGTAAAATTATTATTTTCGTCGATTTTTTCTATATATACTATCTAACTTATGCCCTGCTTCATTTTTTACTAACACTACATCTCCTATATTTATTTCCTTATAGTGAGTATTTTTATCATAACTAATCTTTTGTTTTTCTTTAGCCTGTTCTACTAATTTAAAGGCTCTATCTTGTGCTATTTGTAACCTATATTTAATTTCTTTATCGTAAGCCGCATAGTTGTATAATGGGCTTACCGTATTTTATTGTAAAAATTCGTAAGTCTGGGGTTTTTTGCCAAAGATCAATTCGAATGGGCAATAACTATGGACTGTAGATGGCGTAGTATTGTAACAATATGCAAAATATTCAAGATACTCATCCCAATCATCTTTGTCAATGGATATGTATGAACGCACATATTCATTGAAAGTTCTATGGCTACGTTCAACAGTACCTAAAGTTTGGTGGTGATACGGCGTATATGTTTTGTGCTTAATATTAAGAAGCTTACATAGTTCTTCAAACAAGCTATTTTTATATTCAGATCCCATATCCGTTATTACTGTTTTCATACTTCCATAAATTAAGATGAACTTTTCAAATATGGCTCTGGCTACTGTTTTTGCATGTTTGCTCTGTATAGGAATTGCAACTAAGTATTTAGTCAAATCACATATCAGAGTGACAGCGTATTCATTTCCATTTAATGATCTTTGTAAAGGTCTAATTGTATCTATTTGTACTATTTCGAACGCCTTCGGTGGTTCATTGGTTCTTTTAAATTTTTATTAATTTTATTTTTATTACAATTTACGCATTTTGTAATATTTAAAAATATGAAAACAAATAACACCATTGAGTGTCTGGCAATAATTAATTTTATTAAAGAAATTCTTTCTCGTTTACACACAATTTCTTAACCTACACATACATAATTATTTCAACATTAACAAACTTACAATATGTAAATTTGTAATAATGGTATGCAAAGTCAGCAGATCTATTTATGTAAAAATTGTAAGATAGTTGTGCGTGAATATTGTGGTGATTCACACTGACAAAGGCAACAATGTAAAATAGTTGTGTGTGAATATTTTGGTGATTCACATTGACAAATTAACACGTGGCACGTGCATTGACCGGCGTGACTAGTTGAGCAAAACTATGAAGGTGTGAAATTACATGGGTTTCGTATTCGGCATTCAATTGATGTTGACTTCCCGCTGTGTCAGGTCAATGTAATTTATGTAGAACGATATTGTAAACTGACTGCGCTATGACTGCGTGCGGCAAGTTCATAAAAAATGCATTGGCATAGAAGTTCATAATGCACTATGCCGCAATTGTATTGCATATGTGGGCATAACGCATAATGCTACACCATCCGCCTTAGAAAAAAGAGGCTTGTATAATTGTGGACAATTTTATAAGACTCTTTGTTTGAATTTTTGTGTACTTTATTTTTAATATGCTGACCTTGATACTTTTGGTATTTTTACATTTTGCTTTTGACTATAGTTTTGTACAAGTTCCTTTTTTCCAATTATTTTACATAGCCCGATTTTAAATGTGTCGACCCACCTAAAATCCGCTTGTTTTTAGAAATTATTCTCTAATATTTATGTATTTATAGTAATTTATGTAAATATGAAGCTGAAAAAATGTTCATTTTCAATTGCTAAATATCTAATGTGTGATGAGAAATGTATAATGCTTATTTTAAGATTATTTGCTTTAGGTTATCAAAAGGTGTTTCAAATGTATTTAAGCCTATTCTTATGGATTATTTATTCCTTATCTTTTCTGTTCCTATTACTATTTTCTACTCCATGTGGTATTAATGTAAAATTGTTATTTTTGTCAATTTTCTTTACCTTATACCGTCCTTTATATCTATTGTCTAGCTTATGGGTAGCTTCTTCTCTAACTAATACTAGATCGCCTAATTTTATTTCCTTACTGGCGCTACTTTTATCGTAGTTAACTTTTAGTTTTTCTTTAGCTTCGTTCGCTAATTTTCTAGCTCATTGTTGTGCTATTTGAAGTCTATATTTAACTTCCTTATCATATGCCTCGTGATTATACACTGGCCTTATTTTATTCTCGTCTAAGAATTCGTAGGTCGGGGAGTTTTTCGCAAATATAAGCTCATAAGGGCAATACCCGTGTTCGGTCGATGGGGTCGTGTTGTAGCAGTTCGCGAAATACTTGAGGTATTCATCCCAATCATCTTTGTGCTTTGAAGTGCTCGAATACGGCTTTAGCAACAGTTGTCGCGTGTTTGCTCGGAACTGGAATTGCTACCAAATATTTGGTGAGTTCGCATATGATGGTAACTGCGTATTCGTTTCCATTTATTGATCTCGGTAATGGTCCGACCGTATCGATCTGTGCTATGTCAAAAGCCTTCGGAGGTGTCTCCGTTATTGTCATTGCTCTTTTATATGCTTATTTATTTTATTTTTCTGATAGTGGATGCAGCTCTTTACGTATTTTCATACGTCATTTTTCATATTTAGCCAGCTATATTTCTGCTTTATCTTGTTTGTCATACGATTTATTCCTGGGTGGCCACCACTAATAAGATCGTCATGATATTTTTGCAGAACTTCTTTAATTTTCCCGGGATAAGTCACATATACAACCTCTGAGGTTAGTGCAATTGTTAGTTTTTTGAGAACCTTGTTTCCTATTTCAATAAATTTTCCTACTGCAGTATAATTTCTTTTAAACAATTTGTTTTCTAAGGACAACTGTATTCGTACAACGCCTAAATTGTCGCCTTCTTTTTCGAGCCTGGTAAAGAATTGTCCTAAGTCAATCTTATCCTCAACAATTAGGTTGCTTGTATCAAAATCGCTACAAATTTTCTTTCCTTTTTTGAAATAGAATTTTGAAGAATTGAAAACGAGCTCGACTAGTCTTTTTACTTCAAATTTATTTATTTAATATTATTTATTTTTTATATTTTTAGCTGCTGATCTAGTTGAGACTTTCATTATTTTGCATGCTTCCACTGACATTTCTTTTAAATTTGTAATGTTAATGCGAGACAATGCGTCCGCGACGTGATTTTCTTTTCCAGCAATGTATTCCACTTCGAAATCGTATTCTTCTAGCTCAAGTCTTTCTAGTGTTAATTTAGATTAAAGACTCTTCATCGAGAAAAGGTATGTTAAAAGGTGATGGTCGGTTTTAATTAGGAATTTTCTGCCATAAACATATTGTCTGAAGAAGGTTGTGGCCCAATGGATTGCTGCTAGTTCTTTTTCTATTGTAGCTTTGTTTGTTTCACCTTTTGTGAATGATCTAGAAGCGTAAGCAATTGGTAACTGTTTGCCATCGAGTTCTTGGCTTAGGACTACTCCGCAAGCATACCCACTAGCGTCTGTTTTTATGCAGAATTCTTTATTGAAGTCGGGGTATTGCAAAAGTTTTGGGCTGATTAATGCTTCCTTTAAGTAGACAAAAGCTTTTTGACATTCTTCTGTCCAGTCGAAGGAAACATTCTTTTTGCAAAGCCTAGTTAATTTTCTTGAGTACTCTGCGAAATTCGGTACAAATCTTCGTTAATAATTTCAGAACGCTACGAACCTTTTAACTTCGTCTGCGGTTTTTGGTGTTGGGTAGTTTTGAACTGTTTCAAATTTGCTTGGGTCGGGTAATATTCCCTTGCTTGTGCATTTATGTCCCAAATAAGTTACTTCTTGGCTGAAAAATATACATTTGTCTGGATGTAGTTTTAAGTTGTACTTTCTACAAGTAGAGAAAACATATCTTAAATTTTTCAGCATGTGTTTTTCTGAACACCCTAGTACAACTAAATCATCCATCATTCTTTGGAATGAATTTGGTGCTACTTTTAATCAATAGGGTAGTCTTTTGAATCTATATGTACCATTTTCTGCTGTGAATGAGGTTATATCTCTAGAGTCTGGGTGTAATTCTATTTGATGAAAACCTGACATAAGGTCTAGGCATGAAAAATATTTTGCTCTTCCAAGTTGGTCTACAATATCATCAATTATTGGAAGTGGAAATTTATCCGCTGCTAATTTTTTGTTTACTTGTCTGTAGTTAACTACCAGTCTCCATCTTTTTTCTGTATTACCTGGTAGTGATTTTTTAGGTACCAGTAAAATTTGACTGTTGTACTCTGATATTGAGGGTTCTATAGTGTCATCTTCAATCAATTTATTAACCTGTTTACTTGTTTCTCTTTTTGTGTTTCGGTTAATCTATAGTTTTTTATGTAGACTGGTTCCGTCGCCAATACTCTTCTTTAGTAATTGATATCGGACCTTGTTTAGTAGTGTTACGGTTTTTAAGAACCTCTTCAGACATTTGTATTAATTCTCTTATAGTGTCTTCACACTTTTTAAAAATTCTGTGACATTTTTCTTCCGTTTTTATTTCTTGCATATCAAAGAAATAACTGAAGCTTCTTTATTATTTTTTTCAAATAAAAAATTTTGTTTAAAATTTAACACATATATTTTTGCTACTTTTATTTTTTATTAGCTTTATTTTTACTTTCTTTAAAATGAATCGTTTTGCATATTATTTTCAATTCCTACTTAGATAGAGAACAAAAAATCCTAAGCAAAAACTTTCGTTTTTGCTAATGGCTTGGCGTCCGTAGAGGCCGCCCAATTTATTCTAAACTTTATACCTATCTTATTCTAAATAATTTTTGATCCTCTTGCTACCAATCCTGTTTTGCTGTCGGTCTGGGATACTATTCCACCCTTTTAGCCGTATTGTTCTTTCTCCATGAATATCTATTTTGTAATGTCCTTCATCATTTTGTTGATAACATATTCCTCTCTATTTATGCATTAGCCGAATTGTTTTTTCTCCATGAATATCTATTTTGTAATGTCCTTCGCCATTTTGTTGATAACATTGCCCCATGCTGATATTTGATTTGATTCTATTGTATTTGTGCTGCAAAACAGTTGTAATCCTTTGTATTTGCTTATTATTTCAGGATCCTTTAAAATTCAAATTTTGCCAGGATGGCAAGATTATTAATTTTTATACTTTGTATTTTAAATTTCCTGGGCAGGATCTCTGAGCAGCTAAATCTTTTAAGCAATATTTGCTTGGTTAGCAAATTTTATGCTTATTGCAGATCAAACTGTCAGGATCGCCATGTAATATTTAAAAATATGAAAACAAATAACACCATTGAGTGTCTGGGAATAATTAATTTTATTGAAGAAATTCTTTCTCTTTTATACATAATTTCTTAACCTACACACACATAATTATTCTAATATTAACAAACTAAAAATATGTACATTTGTAATAATGGTATGCAAAGTCAGCATATCTTTTTATGTAAAAAATGTAAGATAGTTGTGTGTGAATATTAAGCTGATTCACATTGACAAAGGCAACAATGTAAAATAGTTGTGTGTGAATATTTTGGTGATTCACATTCCGATCGGCACGTGCATTGATCGGCGTGACTAGTTGAGCAAAACTATGAAGGTGTGAAATTACATGGGTTTCGTATTCGGCATTGACTTCCCGCTGTGTCGGGTCAATGTAATTTATGTAGAACAATATTGTAATATGACTGCGCTATGACTGCGTGTGGCAAGTTCATAAAAAATGCATTGGCATAGAAGTTCATATAATGCATTACGCAAATTTATTGCATAGGTGGGCATAATGCTACAATTTCTTTATATATTTACTTATATCATTTACCATTAACAGGATCATCGTGATATTTTTGAAGAATCTTTTAACACAACTTCCGAAAAAGCAACACAAATATAAATATAATAAATATAGAAATAACACAAACAAACATCGATATAAAAGCTACCAATGACAGTCTACGCAATGCACAGCAACAAATACATCGATAATTACAAAAGAGGAATTCGATGCGGTTATCATCAAACAAAATTTAATACACGAAAAGGTTAGAAAAGGAAAAGAAACAGAACTTAAAGGAAAAACAAGTAAGGACGGGACTGTCTCCGGCTATGCCGAAGACTTCATACCTTTCATGAATGGGGCTGAACAATAATCTTATCCCGTTCGTAATCTCCGAATAAACGGATGTATAAGATAAGAAATATCTAGTGAACAGATCTACATACCTAAACGATTTTTAAGATAAATATAAAACAAACAAGTAAAGACGGGACTGTCTTCGGCTCTGCCGAAGACTTCATACCTTTCATGAATGGGGCTGAACAATAATCTTATCCCGTTCGTAATCTCCGAATAATCGGATGTATAAGATAAGAAATATCTAGTGAACAGATCTACATACCTAAACGATTTTTAAGATAAATATAAAATAAACAAGTAAGGACGGGACTGTCTTCGGCTGTGCCGAAGACTTCATACCTTTCATGAATGGGGCTGAACAATAATCTTATCCCATTCGTAATCTCCGAATAACCGGATGTATAAGATAAGAAATATATATAGAACAGATCTACATACCTAAACGATTTTTAAGATAAATATAAAATAAACAAGTAAGAACGGGACTGTCTTCGGCTGTGCCGAAGACTTCATACCTTTCATGAATGGGGCTGAACAATAATCTTATCCCGTTCGTAATCTCCGAATAATCGGATGTATAAGATAAGAAATATATAGTGAACAGATCTGCATACCTTAACGATTTTTAAGATAAATATAAAATAAAAAACAGGTAGGTACTTTGTGTGAGGATGCAAAGTTTCTGGTTTTTTGTGGTCTGCGTGTAAAAACTATGACTGCGAATCACGTATTTCAACAATATATGACGTAAACGTAACTATTTGATGAAATTTGATGAATTTTGAAGCTTCTAGCCGTAAAAAGGGGGCAAAAATTGAGTTTATATGGGGTATATAATATATATACCACCGATCTCTATGATTTTTTTAGACAAAAATATATGCTATACACGTAAGCATTTGCTGAAATTTGAAGCTTCTAGCTGTTAAAATGGGGAAGAAATTCCGCAAAGTTTCTTATCTGAACAATCGGTTGTATGGGATATATACTATATATACCACCGGTATCTATGATTTTCTCAGACAACAATATATGCTATACACGTAAGCATTTAGTGAAATTTGAACATATCTAAACAATTTTTAAGATAAATATAAAATAAAAAATAGGTAGGTAATCTGTGTGAGGATGCAAAGCTTCACGTTTTTTGTGGTCTGCATGTAAAACTATGACTACGAATCACGTATTTCAAAAATATATAACGTAAACGTAACTATTTGATGAAATTTGATGAATTTTGAAGCTTCTAGCCGTAAAAAAGGGGCAAAAATGACAGTTTATATGAAGTATATAATATATATACCACCGATCTCTATGATTTTTTCAGACAACAATATATGCTATATACGTAAGCATATGGTGAAATTTGAAGCGTCTAGCTGTTAAAAAGGGGCAGAAATTGCGCAAAGTTTCTTAACTGAACAATCGGTTGTATGAGATATATACTATATATACCATCGATCTCAATGATTTTTTCAGACAACAATATATGCTATACACGTAAGCATTTGGTGAAAGTTGAAGCTTCTAGCTGTTAAAATGGGGAAGAAATTGCGCAAAGTTTCTTATCTGAACAATCGGTTGTATGGGATATATACTATATATACCACCGGTATCTATGATTTTCTCAGACAACAATATATGCTATACATGTAAGCATTTAGTGAAATTTGAACATATCTAAACGATTTTTAAGATAAATATAAAATAAAAAATAGGTTGGTAATCTGTGTGAGGATGCAAAGCTTCACGTTTTTTGTGGTCTGCATGTAAGAACTATGACTACGAATCACGTATTTCAAAAATATATGACGTAGACGTAACTATTTGATGAAATTTGATGAATTTTGAAGCTTCTAGCCGTAAAAAAGGGGCAAAAATGAGGGTTTTTATGTGTTATATATATATATATAACACCGATCTCTATGATTTTTTCAGACAACAATATATGCTATATACGTAAGCATTTTGTGAAATTTGAAGCTTCTAGCTGTTAAAATGGGGTAGAAATTGCGAAAAGCTTCTTATCTGAACAATCGGTTGTATGAGATATATACTATATATACAACCGATCTCTATGATTTTTTCAGACAACAATATATGCTATATACGTAAGCAATCGGTGAAATATGAAGCTTATAGCTGTTAAAATGGGGTAGAAATTGCGAAAAGTTTCTTATCTGAACAATCGGATGTATGAGATATATACTATATATACAACCGATCTCTATGATTTTTTCAGACAACAATATATGCTATATACGTAAGCAATCGGTGAAACTTGAAGCTTATAGCTGTTAAAATGGGGTAGAAATTGCGAAAAGTTTCTTATCTGAACAATCGGTTGTATGAGATATATACTATATATACAACCGATCTCTATGATTTTTTCAGACAACAATCTATGCTATATACTTAAGCATTTGGTGAAATTTGAAGCTTCTAGCTGTTAAAATGGGGTAGAAATTGCGAAAAGTTTCTTATCTGAACAATCGGTTGTATGAGATATATACTATATATACAACCGATCTCTATGATTTTTTCAGACAACAATATATGCTATATACGTAAGCAATCGGTGAAATATGAAGCTTATAGCTGTTAAAATGGGGTAGAAATTGCGAAAAGTTTCTTATCTGAACAATCGGATGTATGAGATATATACTATATATACAACCGATCTCTATGATTTTTTCAGACAACAATATATGCTATATACGTAAGCAATCGGTGAAACTTGAAGCTTATAGCTGTTAAAATGGGGTAGAAATTTCGAAAAGTTTCTTATCTGAACAATCGGTTGTATGAGATATATACTATATATACAACCGATCTCTATGATTTTTTCAGACAACAATATATGCTATATACGTAAGTATTCGGTGAAATTTGAAGCTTCTAGCTGTTAAAATGGGGCTAAAATTTGCGAAAATATATATATATATATATACTATATATATATACTATATATACCACCATATATATACTATATATATCACCGATCTTTATGATTTTTTCAGACAACAATATATGCTATATACCTAAGCATTCGTTGAAATTTGAAGCCTCTAGCTCTTAAAATGGGGCAGTAATTACGAAAAGTTCCTTATCTGAACAATCGGTTGTGGGGGATATATACTATATATACGACCGATCTCATCAATTTTTTCAGGCAACAATATGTGCAATATACGAAAGTATATGGTGAAGTTTGAAGCTTCAATCTGTTAAATTGGGTAAGATATTACAAAAATCCTCTTTTTCTGAAAAATCGGTTGTATGGAGGATATATGCTACAGTGGTCCGATCCGGTCGGTTCCGACAAATGTCTAATCGGACATCCAAATACACCCGCTCACCAAATTTTATCAAGATATCTCAAAAATTGAGGGACTAGTTTGCATACAAACAGACAGACGAACAGACGGACAGACGGACATGGCTAAATCAACTCAGCTCTTCAACCTGATTATTTCGGTATACTTAATGGTGGGTCTATCTATTTTTCTTTAAGGACTTACAATTTTCGGTTTCGTGACGAAATTAATATACCATTTCATTTTCATGAAAGGTATAAAAATAGGTAGGTACTTTGTGTGAGGATGCAAAGTTTCACGTTTTTTGTGGTCATAGTTTTTGACTACGAATCACGTATTTCAAAAATATATGACGTAAACGTAACTATTTGATGAAATTTGATGAATTTTGAAGCTTCTAGCCGTAAAAAAGGGGCAAAAATGACAGTTTATATGAAGTATATAATATATATACCACCGATCTCTATGATTTTTTCAGACAACAATATATGCTATATACGTAAGCATTTTGTGAAATGTGAAGCTTCTAGCTGTTAAAACGAGGCAGAAATTGCGCAAAGTTTCTTATCTGAACAATCGGTTGTATGAGATATATACTATGTATATCACCGATCTCAATGGTTTTTTCAGACATCAATATATGCTATACACGTAAACATTTGGTGAAATTTGAAGCTTCTAGCTGTTAAAATGGGGCCGAAATCGCAAAAAAATATAAATATACTATATATATATACTATATATACCATCATATATATATTATATATATCACCGATCTCTATGATTTTTTGACACAACAATACATACTATATACGTAAGCAATCGGTGAAATTTGAAGCTTATAGCTGTTAAAATGGGGTAGAAATTGCGAAAAGATTCTTATCTGAACAATCGGTTGTATGAGATATATACTATGTATACAACCGACCTCTATGATTTTTTCAGACAACAATATATGCTATATACGTAAGCAATCGGTGAAATTTGAAGCTTATAGCTGTTAAAATGGGGTAGAAATTGCGAAAAGTTTCTTATCTGAACAATCGGTTGTATGAGATATATACTATATATACAACCGATCTCTATGATTTTTTCAGACAACAATATATGCTATATACGTAAGCAATCGGTGAAATTTGAAGCTTATAGCTGTTAAAATGGGGTAGAAATTGCGAAAAGTTTCTTATCTGAACAATCGGTTGTATGAGATATATACTATATATACAACCGATCTCTATGATTTTTTCAGACAACAATATATACTATATACGTAAGCAATCGGTGAAATTTGAAGCTTATAGCTGTTAAAATGGGGTAGAAATTGCGAAAAGTTTCTTATCTGAACAATCGGTTGTATGAGATATATACTATATATACAACCGATCTCTATGATTTTTTCAGACAACAATATATGCTATATACGTAAGTATTCGGTGAAATTTGAAGCTTCTAGCTGTTAAAATGGGGCTAAAATTTGCGAAAATATATATATATATATACTATATATACCACCATATATATACTATATATATCACCGATCTTTATGATTTTTTCAGACAACAATATATGCTATATACGTAAGCAATCGGTGAAATTTGAAGCCCTTAGCTCTTAAAATAGGGCAGTAATTACGAAAAGTTCCTTATCTGAACAATCGGTTGTGGGGGATATATACTATATATATGACCGATCTCATCAATTTTTTCAGGCAACAATATGTGCAATATACGAAAGTATATGGTGGAGTTTGAAGCTTCAATCTGTTAAATTGGGTAAGATATTACAAAAATCCTCTTTTTCTGAAAAATCGGTTGTATGGAGGATAAATGCTATAGTGGTCCGATCCGGTCGGTTCCGACAAATGTCTAATCGGACACCCAAATACACCCGCTCACCACATTTTATCAAGATATCTCAAAAATTGAGGGACTAGTTTGCATACAAACAGACAGACGGACAGACGGACATGGCTAAATCAACCCAGCTCTTCAACCTGATTATTTCGGTATACTTAATGGTGGGTCTATCTATTTTCTTTTAAGGACTTACAATTTTCGGTTTCGTGAGGAAATTAATATACCATTTCATTTTCATGAAAGGTATAAAAATAGGTAGGTTCTTTGTGTGAGGATGCAAAGCTTCACGTTGTTTGTGGTCTGCATGTAAAAACTATGACTACGAATCACGTATTTCAAAAATATATGACGTAAACGTAACTATTTGATGAAATTTGATGAATTTTGAAGCTTCTAGCCGTAAAAAAGGGGCAAAACTGACAGTTTATATGAAGTATATAATATATACACCACCGATCTCTATGATTTTTTCAGACAACAATATATGCTATATACGTAAGCATTTTGGGAAATTTGAAGCTTCTAGCTGTTAAAACGGGGCAGAGATTGCGCAAAGTTTCTTATCTGAACAATCGGTTGTATGAGATATAAACTATGTATACCACCGATCTCAATGATTTTTTCAGACATCAATATATGCTATACACGTAAGCATTTGGTGAAATTTGAAGCTTCTAGCTGTTAAAATGGGGCCGAAATCGCAAAAAAAAATATATATACTATATATATATATACTATATATACCATCATATATATATTATATATATCACCGATCTCTATGATTTTTGACACAACAATACATACTATATACGTAAGCAATCGGTGAAATTTGAAGCTTATAGCTGTTAAAATGGGGTAGAAATTGCGAAATTTCTTATCTGAACAATCGGTTGTATGAGATATATACTATATATACAACCGATCTCTATGATTTTTTCAGACAACAATATATGCTATATACGTAAGCAATCGGTGAAATTTGAAGCTTATAGCTGTTAAAATGGGGTAGAAATTGCGAAAAGTTTCTTATCTGAACAATCGGTTGTATGAGATATATACTATATATACAACCGATCTCTATGATTTTACAGACAACAATATATGCTATATACGTAAGCAATCGGTGAAATTTGAAGCTTATAGCTGTTAAAATGGGTTAGAAATTGCGAAAAGTTTCTTATCTGAACAATCGGTTGTATGAGATATATACTATATATACAACCGATCTCTATGATTTTTTCAGACAACAATATATGCTATATACGTAAGCAATAGGTGAAATTTGAAGCTTATAGCTGTTAAAATGGGGTAGAAATTGCGAAAAGTTTCTTATCTGAACAATCGGTTTAATGAGATATATACTATATATACAACCGATCTCTATGATTTTTTCAGACAACAATATATGCTATATACGTAAGTATTCGGTGAAATTTGAATCTTCTAGCTGTTAAAATGGGGCAAAAATTTGCGAAAATATATATATATATATATACTATATATATATACTATATATACCACCATATATATACTATATATACCACCGATCTTTATGATTTTTTCAGACAACAATATATGCTATATACGTAAGCATTCGTTGAAATTTGAAGCCTCTAGCTCTTAAAATAGGGCAGTAATTACGAAAAGTTCCTTATCTGAACAATCGGTTGTGGGGATATATACTATATATACGACCGATCTCATCAATTTTTTCAGGCAACAGTATGTGCAATATACGAAAGTATATGGTGAACTTTGAAGCTTCAATCTGTTAAATTGGGTAAGATATTACAAAAATCCTCTTTTTCTGAAAAATCGGTTGTATGGAGGATATATGCTATAGTGGTCCGATCCGGTCGGTTCCGACAAATGTCTAATCGGACACCCAAATACACCCGCTCACCAAATTTTATCAAGATATCTCAAAAATTGAGGGACTAGTTTGCATACAAACAGACAGACGGACAGACGGACAGACGGACATGGCTAAATCAACTCAGCTCTTCAACCTGATTATTTCGGTATACTTAATGGTGGGTCTATCTAATTTCCTTTAAGGACTTACAATTTTCGGTTTCGTGACGAAATTAATATACCATTTCATTTTCATGAAAGTTATAATAAATGATCTTAAGCGCGAAAAATTACGAAAACTGGGAATCAACATAAACACCGACTGGTTCGTCAACAGAACGAACATTGTGTTTCCAGAAGAGTTTAAATATCTCCTCTCACTAGGCAGAAAATTTACACTGCCCACAACAAACCAAAATTTCTCACCCATACGCACAATAGCTGAAATGGGACAAATATTTCAAATAATAGAGCATCAAAAGGATAAAGAAGTAGCCAGAAATAAATTAAGCAACAGAATTTTACTTTACAAGCGGAACATACGTCATAACTCAGCAGAAAAATTCATAATTGAAACATACAAGAAAACAAAAAAATTCCTTAAACTTCACAAAGATGACATAATTATCACAGACACAGACAAGGAGAATAAAACAATTGCTCTATACAAAACGGAATACAACGAAAAGATAAACCAGCTTCAAGGAGACAAGAAAACTTACAAGGTAATTCGTAATGATTCAACGAACAAATGTGCAAAAAAAAAGCAACAAATGACAAGCTAGACAGCCATAGCCCCCCTACTTTATGGATTACCCAAATCACATAAGCCTGAATGTCCGCTACGTCCTATTGTATCGTCCACTAATGTTCCGTGTTATTATTTGTCCAAACATATTGCAAAAATTCTCCAAACTTTAATATCTGAGAAATACAACATTTACAATGCGTATGACCTAAAAGAAAGATTATCCAATGTAAATATATGTGATGAAGATGTGTTGGTGTCGTTTGATGTTGTGTCTTTTTTCTCTACTATACCGACCACTTTAGCCTCTAAAATAATAATGAAACAAGTAAGGAAGGCTAAGTTCGGGTGTAACCGAACATTACATACTCAGTTGAGAGCTGTGGAGACAAAGTAAGGGAAATCACCATGTTGTAAAAGGAACCTAGGGTAACCCTGGAATGTGTTTTTATGACATGTGTATCAAATGGAAGGTATTAAAGAGTATTTTAAGAGGAAGTGGGCCATAGATCTATAGATGGACGCCATTTAGGTATATCGCCATAAAGGTGGACCAGGCCTGACTCGAGAATTTGTTTGTTCGATATGGGTATCAAATGAAATGTGTTAATGATAATTTTAAAAGGGAGTGGGCCTAAGTTCTATAGGTGGACGTCTTTTCGAGATATCGGCATAAAGGTGGACCAGGGGTGACCCTAGAATTTATTTTGTACGATATGGGTATCAAATAAAAGGTATTAATGAGTATTTTAAAAGAGCGTGGGCCTAAGTTCTATAGATGGACGCCTTTTCGAGATATCGCCATAAAGATGGACCAGGAGTGGCTCTAGAATTTGTTTATACGATATGAGTATCAAATGAAAGGTGTTAATGAGAATTTTAAGAGGGCGTGGGCCTTAGTTCTATATGTGGACGCCTTTTCGAGATATCGCCATAAACGTGGACCAGGGGTGACTCTAGAATTTGTTTGTGCTATATGGGTATCAAATGAAAGGTGTTAATGAGTATTTTAAAGGGGAGTGGGCCTTAGTTCTATAGGTGGACGCCTTTTCGGAATATCGTTATAAAAGTGGACCTGGGTTGACTCTAGAATGCGTTTGTACAATATGGGTGTCAAACGAAAAGTGTAATAAGTTTTTTAAAAGGGAGTGGGCCTTTGTTCTATGGGTGGACGCCTTTTCGGGATATCGCCATAAACGTGGACCAGGGGTGACTCTAGAATGCGTTTGTACAATATGGGTATCAAATGAAAGGTGCTAATGAGTATTTTAAAAGGGTGTGGGCCTTAGTTCTATAGGTGGACGCCTTTTCGAGATATCGCCATAAAGGTGGACCAGGGGTGACTCTAGAATTTGTTTGTACGATATGGGTATCAAATGAAAGGTGTTAATGACTATTTTAAAAGGGCGTGGGTCTTTGTTCTATAGGTGGACGCCTTTTCGAGATATCACCATAAAGGTAGACCAGGGGTGACTCTAGAATTTGTTAATGGGTGTAGCTAAAAGGTGTTAATGAGTATTTTAAAAGGGAGTGGGCCTAGGTTCTATAGGTGGATGCCTTTTCGAGATATCGCCATAAAGGTGGGCCAGGGGTGACTCTAGAACTTTTGTGTACGATATGGGTATCAAATGAAAGGTGTTAATGAGCATTTTAAAAGGGTGTGGGCCTTAGTTCTATAGGTGGACGCCTTTTCGAGATATCGCCATAAAGGTGGACCAGGGGTGACTCTAGAATTTGTTTGTACGATATGGGTATCAAATGAAAAGTGTTAATGAGTATTTTAAAAGGGCGTGGGCCTTAGTTCTATAGGTGGATGCCTTTTCGAGATATCGGCATAAAGGTTGGCCAGGGGTGACTCTAGAATTTGTTTATACGATATGGGTATCAAATGAAAGGTGTTAATGAGTATTTTAAAAGGGATTGGGCCTTAGTTCTATAGGTGGATGCCTTTTCGAGATATCGCCATAAAGGTGGGCCAGGGGTGACCCTAGAATTTTTTTGTACAATATGGGTATCAAATGAAAGGTGTTAATGAGTATTTCAAAAAGGCGTGGGCCTTAGTTCTATAGGTAGACGCCTTTTCGTGATATCGACATAAAGGTGGACCAGGGGTGACTCTAGAATTTGTTTGTACGATATGGGTATCAAATGAAAGGTGTTAATGAGTATTTTCAAAAGGAGTGGGCTTTAGTTCTATATGTGAACGCCTTTTCGAGATATCGCCATAAACGTGGACCAGGGATGACTCTAGAATGTGTTTGTACGATATGGGTATCAAATTAAAGGTATTAATGAGGGTTTTAAAAGGGAGTGGCCCTTAGTTGTATATGTGAAGGCGCTTTGGAGATATCTACCAAAATGTGGACCAGGGTGATCCAGAACATTATCTGTCGGGTACCGCTAGTTTATTTATATATGTAATACCACGTACAGTATTCCTTCCAAGATTCCAAGGGCTTTTGATTTCGCCCTGCAAAACTTTTTCATTTTCTTCTACTTTATATGGTAGGTGTCACACCCATTTTACAAAGTTTTTTTCTAAAGTTATATTTTGCGTCAATAGACCAATACAATTACCATGTTTCATCCATTTTTTCATTTTTCGTAATTTTCGATATCGAAAAAGTGACCACGCCATAGTCGGATTTCGGCCATTTTTTATACCAATACAAAGTGAGTTCAGATAAGTACGTGAACTGAGTTAGTAAAGATATATCGATTTTTGCTCAAGTTATCGTGTTAACGGCCGAGCGGAAGGACAGACGGTCGACTGTGTATAAAAACTGGGCGTGGCTTCAACCGATTTCGCCCTTTTTCACAGAGAGCAGTTATCGTCCTAGAAGCTAAGCCTCTACCAAATTTCATAGGGATTGGTTAATTTTTGTTCGACTTATGGCATTACAAGCATCCTAGACAAATTAAATGAAAAAGGGCGAAGCCACGCCCATTTTGAAATTTTCTTTTATTTTTGTATTTTTTTGCACCATATTATTACTGGAGTTGAATGTTAGCATAATTTACTTATATGCTGTAAAGATATTAACTTTTATTTTAAAATTTGAATTTAAAAAAAATTTTTTTTAAAAAGTGGGCGTGCTCGTCCTCCGATTTTGCTAATTTTTATTAAGCAGACATAAAGTAATAAGAGAAACGTTCCTGCCAAATTCCATCATGATATCTGCAACGACTGCCAAATTACAGCTTGCAAAACTTCTAAATTACCTTCATTTAAAAGTGGGCGGTGCCACGCCCATTGTCCAAAATTTTACTAGTTTTCTATTCCGCGTCATAAGTTCAACTCACTTACCAAGTTTCATCGCTTAATCACCATTTGGTAATGAATTATCGCACTTTTTCGATTTTTCGAAATTTTCGATATCGAAAAAGTGGGCGTGGTTATAGTCCGATATCGTTCATTTTAAATAGCGATCTCAGATGAGTGCCCAGGAACCTACGTACAAAATTTCATCAAGATATCTCAAAATTTACTCAAGTTATCGTGTTAACGGGCAGACGGACGGACGGACGGACGGACGGACATGGCTCAATCGAATTTTTTTTCGATACTGATGATTTTGATATATGGAAGTCTATATCTATCTCGATTCCTTTATACCTGTACAACCAACCGTTATGCAATCAAAGTTAATATACTCTGTGAGCTCTGCTCAACTGAGTATAAAAATGGGACAGAATTAAAGAAACAACAAATATACCAAAGAATAAATTTCAAAACATATTAGACTTTTGCCTAAAGGACAACAACTATTTCGTTTGCAACAATAAAATTTATACTCAAACATTTGGAATGCACACGGGTAACCCCCTTTCCCCGACGATTGCAGATATAGTGATGGATGAAATACTAGATAATATTTTCTCAGAACTAAAACAACAAAATAACACAAACATAAAATTTTTAGTGAAATATGTGGGCGACATATTCGCTATAATCAAAAGAAATGACGCGGAACTCATCTTAAGAACTCTTAATAAATATCATGAAAGACTAAAGTTCACCATAGAAATGGAGGAAAACGGCAATATTCCAACAACAACAATATAATATTAGACTGGTACACCAAACCTACATCATCTGGACGCCTAATAAACTTCCTATCATCACAGCCTAAAAAATATAAAGTAAATACTGCGAGAAACTTCATACACAAAATACTGACAATAAGTCATCTCAAATTTCACGATGCCAACATTAAAATAATTAAAAGAACGCTAAAGAAAAATAATTACCCAGGTCACTTAACCAATATGTTAATTCAACAAAAAATAATAGAAATGCAAAATATAATAAATCCATCACCAACTACAGATATGACAAATGAACCCAAAAGATACTTTAGCGTCACATTCGTTCCCAGGCTCTCAGAAAATTTCACAAACATTATACAAAAACCAAACTTATGCTTAGCCTACAAATCGAATTGCACATTAGCGACATGCTTCACAAAAACAAAAAGTACAATAGATCAGCAACAACAAAGTAATGTAGTGTGCGAAGTAACTTGCAAAGGCTACAACAACGAGAATTGTAACAAGATTTATATCGGGACTACGAAGCGAAATTTAAGCACCAGACTAGCAGAGCACGAGGCTGATATAAGAAAACAAAAACACAGCACAGCACTATCACAACATGCAATAACAAACAACCACACAGCTGATTTTGCCAACACAAGAATACTAGATAAGGAACGAAGAGTAAAGACGAGATATACTTTGGAGAGCCTACGTATAATGCAGAAAAGGGAATATACGATTAGCAAGAAAGAAGACACCGATGAAATAGCCGCGTCTTATTTGTTACGTTTATAGTTTAGTTTAGTATGACAAGAGTACCACGAATGATGGTATCAACATTGTATATTTATGTTTTTGTAAAATTTTATGCAACAATATCACTGTTTAGTGTTTTTTTAACGTAAATATTTAATGTAACAAAAATCTACCATTTTCAGTGTAAGTTAGATATAAATGTTTAATGTGTGTTTTAAACTTTGTGCACCTATATGTAACACTTTTTGTATTTTTGCTCTTTTTATGGATTTCTAAATAAACTTACAATTACGCTCCTGAAGATACTAAGAAAATCTTAGCGAAACGTGGAGCTGTAAGATGGAAAAAGCTTTGTCTTATTCGCACCCCACATAAATAGATCAGACCAGCTTATTATATATAAAATTAGAATCTTTTTAATTTTATCATTTTCCGTGACATGCACAATCTCCGGAGTTAATGCAATAGTTAGATTTTTGAGAACTTTGGTACCTATATCCTTAAATGTGTCTACTCGAGTATAATTAAACAATTTGTCTCCTAAGGACAACTGTATTTTATTAATTCCCAAATTGCCGGCTTTTTCCATAAACCTGGTAAAGAATTGGCCTAAGTCAATCTTCGCCTCAACAATTTGAGTCTCTATATTTATTTCACTACAAATTTTCTTTCCTTTTTGGAAATATAATTTCGGAGGATCGAAAACGAGCTGGAATAGTCTTTTTACTTCACATTTATTAAGCGCTTCGTATATTATAGGGTTCTCTTTGTGACTTTTCTTCTTATCATTTCTATTACTGTTATTACTGGAATTCTTTTTAGTTTGCGATCTTGCCGCGACTTTCATTATTTTACATGCCTGTACTGACATTTCTTTCAAATCATTGATATCTATTCGTGACAGAGCGTCTGCCACGTAATTTTCTTTTCCGGCTATGTACTCCACCCCAAAGTCATACTCTTCCAAATCTAACCTGATTCTAGTTAATTTAGTTGAAGGGTTTTTCATTGAGAATAAATACGTTAAAGGTCGATGATCCGTTTTCACTGTGAATTTTCTGCCATAAACATATGGTCTAAAATATATAATTGCCCAATGTATGGCCGCCAATTCTTTTTCGATCGTGGCTTTATTTATTTCGCCTTTTGTAAATGATCTTAAGGCATAGGCAATGGGTAATTGCTTTCCTTCATATTCTTGGCTTAGCACAGCACCGCAAGCATAACCACTTGCGTCGGTTGTAATAAAGAACTCTCTATCAAAATTGGGATATTGTAGGATATTTGGACTAATTAATGCATTTTTTAGGTAGTAAAAATATTTCTCGCAGTCGTCTGTCCAATTGAACATTGTTCTTACTAAGTCTTGTTAGAATCCTGGCGTATTCCGCGAAATTTGGTATGAATCTTCTATAATAAATACACAATATGACAACAAATCTTTTTGCTTCATCAGCATTTTTGGGAGTTGGGTAATTTTGAACAATTTTAAATTTATTTGGGTATGGTAAAATTCCAGTACTTGTGCATTTATGTCCAAGATAAGTAACTTCTTGACTGGAAAATAGATATTTGTCTGGATGTAATTTTAAATTATATTTTCTGCATGTGGAGAATACATCACGTAAATTTTTAATCATATGTTTTTCGGAGCATCCTAATACGACTAAATTGTCCATGTATAAGAATGCTTGTGATGGTTTTAGACCTGCGAATGCCAATGTCATCATCCTCTGGAATGAGTTTGGAGCTACTTTGAGGCCAAAAGGTAATCTTTTGAAACGATAAGTACCGTTATGTGCCGTAAAGGATGTGACATCCCTTGACTCTGGGCTGAGTTCTATTTGGTTAAATCCTGATATTAAATCTAGGCATGAGAAATATTTCGCTCTTCCTAATTGATCTAGAATATCATCTATTCTAGGCAAAGGGAATTTATTAGCTGTCAATTTTTTATTTATTTGTCTGAAATCAACAACTAATCTCCGCCTTTTTCTTCTTTGCCCGGAAGTGATTTTTTAGGTACCAATAAAATAGGGCTGTTGTACTCTGAGGTTGATGGTTCAACAATATCATCTTGAATTAGTTTATTTACTTATCTATTTATTTCATTCTTATGTGCTTGGGGTATTTTTAATATACACAGGAGTTTTATCTTTCAGATGCAACTTTTGTTTGTAAAAGTTGTTGGTCGTGAGATTGGTTCTGTTTCTAATGAGAATACCTCAACGAATTCTGAGCATAATGTGTTGAGTGATTTACTAGCGAATGGTGGGAAATTTTTATTCAATCTTTCTAACTTTTCACTCCTAATAGCTGGAGTCTTAGCCTGGCAAGTGCAGAGCACGAGCACAGAACGTGCTCGATCGTTTCCTCCTCCAACCCTCACTTCTTACATCTGTTATCACTGACCAAGCCTAATTTAAAGGCATGTGACGCTAGAAGGCAGTGTTCAGTCAGAATACCCGTCATTAGTCTACAGCCCTCTCTTTTTAATGATAGAAGCAACTTTGTTAGTCTAAGGTTGTAAGACCTACACATAATCTTCGACACTTTACAGCCCCGCGCTTGAACCCACGCCTTTCCCGCTTGGTCGATCATGTGCACCTCTCGCCTTCGCTTAATCTCGTCCAGTCTAATTGGGACGTCAACGGAGCAAGCTCCAAGGGATGCGCCCTTTTTAGCTAGTTCGTCCGCTTTTTCATTCCCATCTATTCCCATATGCCCTGGGACCCAATATAGATGTATGGTTCTACCTGTCCCGATTCTCTCCAGAGACTGATTACACTCTAACAAGCATTTAGGTGCTATGCTATGCGAGATTATTGCCTTAATTGCTGCTTGACTGTCAATATAAAAGTTAACACGGTTGCAGCTTAAGCTATTCTCTTCCAGGGTTTCTACTGCTTTGGTTACGGCTAATATTTCCGCTTGGAAAACACTACAGTAATCCGGCAGCCTGTAGGATCTGCCTATTTCTGGATCAGCACAATATACCGCAGACCCTACTCCTTCCACTACTTTGGAACCATCTGTGTACACATGTATCGCCTCGTCCGCCATTTGCGCACCCTTGCGCCAACCGTCCACCTCTATTGTGGCCTTAAGATCTCCACCGAAGCGCAGATAGGGAATTAGGTAGTCTGTTCGTCTTGTGATTGATTACGCTATACTACTATGACCATATGGTCGGCGCTCAAGCTGCCCCGATACACCGAGCCTGGTTGCGGTTGTTAATGATATGTTCTTTGCTACCAGGTCTACAGGTGGAATGTGCAGAATGGCATACAGTGCAGCCGTCGGGGTTGTTTTCAGGGCTCCCGTACTGCTAAGCATCGATAGTCTGCATACCCCCTCTAATTTTTTGGGGTATGTTGTTTTTTGTGTGGCTTCCCACCAAACAAGAACTCCATAGTATAGAATAGGGCTTACAATCGCTGTAAAACCCAATGAGAAAGAGAGGGCGATAAGCCCCACTTACACCCCAGCATTTTTTTATATGCATAGAGTGCCGTTGAGGCCTTCTTGACCCTCTCCTCCACGTTGAGCTTCCATGACAGCTTACTGTCTAGGATGATTCCTAGATATTTTGTGCAAGGTTTCTCCTGTAAGGTCACCCCTCCTAACTTAGGCCTGGTCCAATTTGGGACCTTGCACCTCTTTGTAAATAAGACCATATCCGTCTTCTCCGCATTGACTTTCAACCCGACATTAGATACCCAAATATGAATATCCCGAAGCGCCCGATCCATCAAAGAACTAATCGTTGGAAGGCACTTTCCACCTTTGACAATTGCAACGCCATCTGCGTAAGCCGTAAGTTTTACGGCTCCCTCATCGAATCGATTGAGCAGTTGGTTGATGACCAGCGTCCACAGCAGAGGTGATAGCACCCCTCCCTGCGGCGTGCCCTGTCCACTGATTTCGTGGCCTCGTACAATCCCCATTTTGATTTAATCTTTCTGCAATTTAACATGCAGCCAATCCATCTGATTAAGGCAGGATGTACTTTAATGTAATTAAGACCATCCATTTTAAAACGTTATTGAAAGCCCCGGCAATGTCCAAGAAGATTCCTAGAGCATACTCCTTATATTCCAGGGATTTCTCTATGCTTTTACCACCCTATGCAATGCGGTGTCTACCGACTTGCCTTTGGTGCACGCATGCTGGGTTATGGAGACCAGGTTTTCATCCACGTTGGACTTTATGTACACATCTATCAGCCTCTCAAAGGTTTTGAGCAGAAAAGATGTTAAGCTAATGGGTCTATAGCCTTTGGGATACACGTGACCGATCTTCCCCGCCTTTGATAGGAAAGCTACACGAGCAGTTCTCCAAGAGTGCGGTACATGATTCAGCCTTATGCACCCATCGAATATTATTTTAAGCCATTCCACGACCGCCATACTTGAAACTTGTAGCATGGCCGGGAATATACCGTCTGGGCAAGGCGATTTAAACTTAGAAAACGTTGTCACTGCCCATTCTATCCTGGTATCGGTCACCAAGCCCGGCACTACTAGCTCGGTGATCGAAGTGTGAGTGATGTTTGTTGGCTCTTCTACACCGTCTCCCGATGAGAAATGTGCGTCGAGAAGCACCTCAAGGGATTGCTCACTATTACGTGACCATTCCCCGATCTCTTTCTTTATTAGTCCCTGGACTATGTTTCCCCTTGCTATGACTTTTTTCAACCGTGCTGTTTCGCTGGAGCACTTTATGTCCGTACAGAAGATCCTCAGTATATTCCTGTACACGTCCCGACACGCTTCGCTTTCCGCGGTCTTTGCGGGCTTAAACATTTCCTTTACCTGTGTTCTAAGAAGACTCAGCTCATTGCTCCACCATGGCGGCTTTGCTTTTCCTCTGAATCTTCTTAGAGGACAAGCTTTGTTATACGCAGCCGTAAGCGTCCTTGTTAGGAATTCATTCGACTCCTCCAGTTCCTCCACATTGGCAACCTCTTTGGGTTGTCCCAGTTTTTTTTCTACATGTTTCTGAAATTTACTTGGTACAATATGGGTATCAAACGAAAGGTTATAATGAGTATTTTAAAAGGGAGTGGACCTTAGTTCTATAGGTGGACGCCTTTTCGAGATATCGCCATAAAGGTGGACCAGGGGTGACTCTATAATGTGTTTGTACGATATGGGTATCAAATTAAAGGTATTAATGAGGGTTTTAAAATGGAGTGGTGGTAGTTGTATATGTGAAGGCGTTTTCGAGATATCGATCAAAATGTGGACCAGGGTGACCCAGATCATCATCTGTCGGGTACCGTTAATTTATTTATATATGTAATACCACGAACAGTATTCCTGCCAACATTCCAAGGGCTTTTGATCTCGCCCTGCAGACTTTTTCATTTTATTTTACTCAATATGGAAGGTGCCACACCCATTTTACAAAGTTTTTTTCTGAAGTTATATTTGCGTCAATAAACCAATCCAATTATGGCATTTTTTTCTTTTTTCGTAATTTTCGATATCGAAAAAGTGGGCGTGGTCATAGTCGCATTTCGACCATTTTTTATACCAATACAAAGTGAGTTCATAATTACGTGAACTGAGTTTAGATATATCGATTTTTGCTCAAGTTATCGTATTAGCGGCCGAGCGGAAGGACAGACGTTCGACTGTGTATAAAAACTGGTTGTGGCTTCAACCGATTTCGCCCTTTTTCACAGAAAACCGTTATCGTCCTAGAATCTTAGCCCCTACCAAATTTCACAAGGATTGGTAAATTTTTGTTCGACTTATGGCATTAAAAGTATCCTAGACAAATTAAGTGAAAAAGGGCGGAGCCGCACCCATTTTGAAAATTTCTTTTATTTTTGTATTTTGTTGCTCCATATCATTACTGGAGTTGAATGTTGACATAATTTACTTATATATTGAAAAGATATTAACTTTTTTTTTAAGTTTGACTTTATACATTTTTTTTAAGTGGGCGTGGTCGTTCTCCGATTTTGCTAATTTTTATTAAGCATACATATAGAAATAGCAGTAACGTTCCTGCCAAATTTCATCATGCTATCTTCAACGACTGCCAAATTACAGCTTGCAAAACATCTAAATTACCTTCTTTTAAAAGTGGGCGGTGCCACTCCCCAAAATTTTACAAATTTTCTATTCTGTGCCATACGTTCAACTCACCCACTAAGTTTCATCGCTTTGTCCGTCTTTGGTAATTAATTATCGCACTTTTTCGATTTTTCGAAATTTTCGATATCGAAAAAGTGGGCGTGGTTATAGTCCGATATCGCTCGTTTTAAATAGCGATCTGAGATGAGTGCCCAGGAACCTACATACCAAATTTCATCCAGATACCTCAAAACTTACTAAAGTTATCGTGTTAAAGGACGGACGGACGGACATGGCTCAATCAATTTTTTTCGATACTGATGATTTTGATATATGGAAGTCTATATCTATCTCGATTCCTTAATACCTGTACAACCAACCGTTATCCAATCAAAGTTAATAAACTCTGTGGGCTCTGCTCAACTGAGTATAAAAACAGACGGCAAGACGAAAGCTTTAAGCAAAAGTTGAAAAAAAGTTGCCCAATAGTCTCAAAAAACTGTGAGAGGTGTTTTTTTTTTTTACAAAAATGGCCAGCTTGATTGCAATTAAAGTGCGAACAGCCCTGTATATATCTCTTACTTGAGCGAGCTTTTCCTTTGGGAATAGTGCACAAATCTCCGAGGCAACGGCAGCGAAGGCCTCAAGTGGACGTTTTGGAAAATTATATACTCAACAATTATGTTGATGAGTTCGTCACGGTTTGAGTTTTTAAAGCACTGCTTAGTGGCATAGACTTCTCGTAGGGCTCTTCCCTTAGCAGTTTCATCCAAAATACTTGATAAATCCTAAATATATTAGGCAAAAAAATTAAAATTTTTATCAAAAACTTGCGCTTTAATCTACAAGAGGGGATGGCTCTGGACTATTAAGGCTGCTTTGTTTAACCCATTTTCTAATGTCCGACCTTAAGGAATCTTCTTCATATTCAATACCAAACTAAAAATTATTTCAAAGAAAAAATCATTTCAAAATGCCTGAGATAGGCTGCAACGCACTACTTACCTCTTTCTTTCTCCATGCAATGAGCTTGCTGCGAAACATTTCCCGGAGGTCAATTGGTGGAATAGCCTTCTTTATATCATCCTTGTCTAAATACTGAAGGCTTTCAAAAGTTACCTGCGCATCTACACTTATATATATATATATATATATATTTAAAATTAGAATTTTTTAATATTAATAATAATAGACAAACTTGCTTTGAAGGTACACCAAAACTTTTGATAATGCATGATCTTTCAGTCATTCGACCAGCTTTTTTATATCTTCTTCATCATTGGCTTCATCCATGGACACAGTATTTTGGTCACTTTCACTGAAATTCACATTTTCTAGTGCAAATTCTCAAACAATTGCACCTTGATCTTGCATTATTGTCACAATTTCACCATATTCGGTGGATAAAACACCGTCTTTTAAATTTAATTTCATAGACATTTTTTAAAAGCACGTGTGATAATTTGCAACAAAGAACGAATAAGCTGATTGATTTAAAATGTTGCCATATAAGTTTAAAAATTTTTCTTATTGATTCAATGCGTTGCAATTTTAACGGTATTGATCAATGTTGTTTCAATATTGATTTAATGTTGTGCAATATAGATTTAACAAGTAAGGAAGGTTAAGTTCGGGTGTAACCGAACATTACATACTCAGTTGAGAGCTATGGTGACAATATAAGGAAAAATAACCATGTAGGAAAATGAACCGAGGGAAACCCTGGAATGTGTTTGTATGACATGTGTATCAAATGAAAGGCATTAAAGAGTATTTTATGAGGGAGTGGGCCATAGTTCTATAGGTGGACGCCATTTAGGGATATAGCCATAAAGGTGGATCAGGGTTGACTCTAGAATGCGTTTGTACGATATGGGTATCAAATGAAATGTGTTATGAGTATTTTAAAAGGGAGTAATCCTTAGTTCCATAGGTGGATGCTGTTTCGAAATATCGCCATAAAGGTGGACCAGGGGTGACTCTAGAATGTGTTTGTACGATATGGGTATCAAATTAAAGGTATTAATGAGGGTTTTAAATGGGAGTGGTGGTTGTTGTATAGGTGGTCGCCCTTTGAGATATCGCTATAAAGGTGGACCAGGGGTGACTCTAGAATGCGTTTGTACGATATGGGTATCAAATGAAAGGTGTTAATGAGTATTTTAAAAGGGAGTAATCCTTAGTTCCATAGGTGGACGCCGTTTCGAGATATCGCCATAAAGGTGGACCAGGGGTGACCCTAGAATTTGTTTGTACAATATGGGTATCAAAAGAAAGGTGTTAATGAGTATTTTAAAAGGGAGTAATCCTAGTTCCTTAGGTGGACGCCGTTTCGAGATATCGCCATAAAGGTGGACCAGGGGTGACCCTAGAATTTGTTTGTACAATATGGGTATCAAAAGAAAGGTGTTAATGAGTATTTTAAAATGGAGTGGGCCTTAGTTCTATAGGTGGACGCCTTTTCGAGGTATCGCAATAAAGGTGGACCAGGGGTGACTCTAGGCTTTGTTTGTCCGATATGGGTATCAAATGAAAGGTGTTAATGAGTATTTTTAAAAAGGAGTGGGTCTTCGTTCTATAGGTGTTCGCCTTTTCGAGATATCGCCATAAAGGTGGGCCAGCGGTGACTTTAGAATATGTTTGTACGATATGGTTATCAAATGAAAGGTGTTAATGAGTATTTTAAAAGGGCGTGGGGCTTAGTTCTATAGGTGGACGCCTTTTCGAGATATCGCCATAAAGGTGGACCAGGGGTGTCTCTAAAATGAGTTTGTACGATATGGGTATAAAATTAAAGGTATTAATGAGAGTTTTAAAAGAGAGTGATGGTAGTTGTATATGTGAAGGCGTTTTCCAGATATCGACCAAAATGTGGACCAGGGTGACCCAGAACATCATCTGTTGGATACCGCTAATTTATTTATATATGTAGTACCTGCCATGATTTTAAGGGTTTTTTATTTCGCCCTGCAAAACTTTTTCATTTTCTTCTACTTAATATGGTAGGTGTCCAAACCATTTTATAAAGTTTTTTCTAAAGTTATATTTCGCGTCAATAACAAAACAATCCAATTACCATGTTTCATCCCTTTTTTCGTATTTGGTATAGAATTATGGCATTTTTTTCATTTTTCGTAATTTTCGATATCGAAAAAGTGGGCGTGGTCATAGTCGGATTTCTTTCATTTTTCATACCAAGATAAGGTGAGTACAGGTAAGCACGTGAACTAAGTTCATTAAAGATATGCCGATTTTTGCTCAAGTTATCGTGTTAACGGCCATGCGGAAGGACAGACGGACGACTGTGTATAAAACTGGGCGTGGCATCAACCGATTTCGCCCATTTTCACAGAAAACAGTTAGCGTCATAAAATCTATGCCCCTACCAAATTTCAAAAGGATTGGTTAATTTTTGTTCGACTTATGGCGTTAAAAGTATCCTAGACAAATTAAATGAAAAAGGGCGGAGCCACGTCCATTTTGAAATTTTCTTTTATTTTTGTATTTTGTTGCACTGGAGTTGAATGTTGACATAATTTACTTATATACTGAAAAGATATAAAATTTTTTGTTAAAATTTTACTTAAGAAAAAATTTTTTTTTAAAAGTGGGCGTGGTCCTTCTCCGATTTTGCTAATTTTTATTAAGCGTACATATAATAATAGCAGTAACGTTCCTGCCAAATTTCATCATGATATCTTCAACGACTGCCAAACTACAGCTTGCAAATTTTTAAATTATCTTCTTTTAAAAGTGGGCGGTGCCACGCCCATTGTCCAAAATTTTACTAATTTTCTATTCTGCGTCATAAGTTCAACTCATCTACCAAGTTTAGTCGCTTTATCTGTCTTTTGTAATGAATTATCGCACTTTTTCGGTTTTTAGAAATTTTCGATATCGAAAAAGTGGGCGTGGCTATTGTCCGATATCGTTCATTTTAAATAGCGATCTGAGATGAGTGCTCAGGAACCTACATACCAAATTTCATCAAGATACCCCAAAATTTACTCAAGTTATCGTGTTAACGGACGGACGGACGGACGGACGGGCGGACATGACTCAATCAAATTTTTTTTCGATCCTGATTATTTTGATATATGGAAGTCTATATCTATCTCGATTCCTTTATATATGTACAACCAACCGTTATCCAATCAAACTTAATATACTCTGTGAGCTCTGCTCAACTGAGTATAACAATGTTTCAGCTTAGCGTGCTCGTCTAGTGCTGGAGGTAGGAGCGCGATCACAAAAACATGTACATATAACTTTTGACCTAATGGAAAATAATGACTTTTTTTCCCCAACATATTTTAAGGGATTGTAGAATTGAATGAAATATGTCAAAATTTTCTCGCAGGCGGAGAAGTTTTATTAATTTTTAATTATTAAAAACAAAACAAGATTTTTTAGCAAAATAATAATTTTTATTAAAAACGAGCTTTTTATGGCAAAGTATGTCATTTGAAGAAAATTTTGATGTAGAAAACGTTGAGTTTCGATAAAACGTTCACGAGTTATTAATATTTTAAAATAATATGATCAAAAATTCTAACTGTTTATAACTAATGAAAAAAAATTTTTTTGCAAAAATATGTTGGGGAGATCGTTTTTACCTCCAAACCGATTTTTAATCGGTAGTATTAATCAATGAAAACTGATACAATCGATTTTAAAGTGGCCCACTTGAGAAATTTCGACCCTATTTTGAAACTATGTCTGCCAACAGTGGAGTTTATGTTAAGGCATAAATGAGCTAACTCTTTGCTTGAGGACAGCAGGTTCTTCATTTTATCCTTAATCACCATCAAAACCCATCTTATCCGTTTATTCAGTTTGGAGTAAGCAGCACTTACGGGCACGATTTTATAGAATATTGATCTAGAGCGGTTAAGTTCAGCAGCTTGTATTATTTCTGATATTAAAGAAATCGCAAGATTCCGAACATGTTTTGCAAAAAAGCTGGTTCATACGCCTTACCAACTTCCCGCCGCGGTATTTGAAAAGCTACGCAGGAAATCCATTAGCGCCCGTGGCCTTGTTATTATACTCAGTTGAGCAGAGCTCACAGAGTATATTAACTTTGATTGGATAACGGTTGGTTGTACAGGTATAAAGGACTCGAGATAGATATAGACTTCCATATATCAAAATCATCAGTATCGAAAAAAATTCGATTGAGCCAGGTCCGTCCGTCCGTCCGTCCGTCCGTCTGTCCGTTAACACAATAACTTGAGTAAATTTTGAGGTATCTTGATGAAATTTGGTATGTAGGTTCCTGGGCACTCATCTCAGATCGCTATTTAAAACGAACGATATCGGACAATAACTACGCCCCCTTTTTCGATATCGAAAATTTCGAAAAATCGAAAAAGTGCGATAATTCATTACCAAATGGTGATTAAGCGATGAAACTTGGTAAGTGAGTTGAACTTATGACGCGGAATAGAAAACTAGTAAAATTTTGGACAAGGGGCGTGGCACCGCCCACTTTTAAAAGAAGGTAATTTAGAAGTTTTGCAAGCTGTAATTTGGCAGTCGTTGAAGATATCACGATGAAATTTGGCAGGAACGTTACTCTTATTACTATGTGTCTGCTTAATAAAAATTGTCAAAATCGGAGAACGACCACGCCCACTTTTAAAAGAACATTTTTTTTTAATTAAAATTTTAAAAGAAAAGTTAATATCTTTACAGTATATAAGTAAATTATGTCAAAATTCAACTCCAGTAATGATATGGTGCAACAAAATACAAAAAAAAAGAAAATTTCAAAATGGGCGTGGCTCCGCCCTTTTTCATTTAATTTGTCTAGGATACTTTTAATGCCATAAGTCGAACAAAAATCTACCAATCCTTGTGAAATTTGGTAGAGGCTTAGATTCTAGGACGATAACTGTTCTCTGTGAAAAAGGGCGAAATCGGTTGAAGCCACGCCCAGCTTTTATACACAGTCGACCGTCTGTCCTTCCGCTCGGCCGTTAACACGATAACTTGAGCAAAAATCGATATATCTTTACTAAACTCAGTTCACGTACTTATCTGAGCTCACTTTATATTGGTGTAAAAAATGGCCGAAATCCGACTATGACCACGCCCACTTTTTCGATATCGAAAATTACGAAAAATGAAAAAAATGCCATAAATATATACCAAATACGAAAAAAAGGATGAAACATGGTAATTGTATTGGTCTATTGACGCAAAATATAACTTTAGAAAAAAACTTTGTAAAATGGGTGTGACACCTGCCATATTAAGTAGAAGAAAATTAAAAAGTTTTGCAGGGCGTAATCAAAAGGCCTTGGAATCTTGGAAGGAATACTTATACTGTTCGTGTTATTACATATATAAATAAATTAGCGGTGCTCGACAGATGATGTTCTGGATCACCGTGGTCCACATTTTGGTCGATATCTCGAAAGCGCCTTCACATAAACAACCAAGGGCCACTCACTTTTAAAACCCTCATTAATACCTTTAATTTGATACCCATATCGTACAAACACATTCTAGAGTCACCCCTGGTCCAGGTTTATGGCGATATCTCGAAAAGGCGTTCACATATAGAACTAACGCCCACTCCTTTTTAAAATACTCATTAACACCTTTCATTTGATACCCATATCGTACAAAAAAATTCTAGAGTCACCCCTGGCCCACCTTTATGGCGATATCTCGAAAAGGCATCCACCTATAGAACTAAGGCCCACGCCCTTTTAAAATACTCATTAACACCTTTTATTTGATACCCATATAGTACAAACAAATTCTAGAGTCACCCCTGGTCCACCTTTATGTCGATATTTCGAAAAGGCGTCCACCTATAGAACTAAGGCCCAAGCCCTTTTAAAACATTCATTAACACCTTTCATTTGATACCCATATAGTACAAACAAATTCTGGAGTCACCCCTGGTCCACGTTTATGACGATATCTCGAAAAGGCGTCCACATATAGAACTAAGGCATACTCCCTTTTAAAATACTCATTAACACCTTTCATTTGATACCCATATAGTACAAACAAATTCTAGAGTCACCCCTGGTCCACATTTATGGCGATATCTCGAAAAGGCGTCCACCTATAGAACTAAGGCCCACGCCCTTTTAAAATACTCATTAACACCTTTCATTTGGTACCCATATAGTACAAACAAATTCTAGAGTCACCCCTGGTCCACCTTTATGTCGGTATTTCGAAAAGGCGTCCACCTATAGAACTAAGGACCAAGCCATTTTAAAATATTCATTAACACCTTTCATTTGATACCCATATAGTACAAACAAATTCTGGAGTCACCCCTGGTCCACGTTTATGACGATATCTCGAAAAGGCGTCCACATATAGAACGAAGGCCTACTCCCTTTTAAAATACTTATTAACACCTTTCATTTGATACCCATATTGTACAAACGCGTTCTTGGGTCACCCCTGGTCCACTTTTATAACGATATTCCGAAAAGGCGTCCACCTACAGAACTAAGGCCCACTCCTTTTCAAAATACTCATTAACACCTTTCATTTGATACCCATATAGCACAAACAAATTCTAGAGTCACCCCTGGTCCATCATTATGGCGATATCTCGAAACGGCGTCCATCCATAGAACTTAGACCCACGCCCTTTTAAAATACTCATTAATACCTTTAATTTTATACCCATATCGTACAAAATAAATTCTAGAGTCACCCCTGGTCCATCATTATGGCGATATCTCGAAACGGCGTCCATCCATAGAACTTAGACCCACGCCCTTTTAAAATACTCATTAATACCTTTCATTTTATACCCATATCGTACAAAATAAATTCTAGAGTCACCCCTGGTCCACCTTTATGGCGATATCTCGAAAAGGCGTCCACCTATAGAACTTAGGCCCACTCCCTTTTAAAATTATCATTTACACATTTCATTTGACACCCATATCGTACAAACAAATTCTAGAGTCAGGCCTGGTCCACCTTTATGGCGATATCCCTAAATGACGTCCATCTATAGAACGATGGCCCACTTCGTCTTAAAATACTCTTTAATACCTTCCATTTGATACACATGTCATACAAACATATTCCAGGGTTACCCTAGGTTCTTTTTACAACACGGTGATTTTCCCTTACTTTGTCTCCACAGCTCTCAACTGAGTATGTAATGTTCGGTTACACCCGAACTTAGCCTTCCTTACTTGTTTTTATACTCAGTTGAGCAGAGCTCACAGAGTATATTAACTTTGATTTGATAACGGTTGGTTGTACAGGTATAAAGGAATCGAGACAGATATAAATTTCCATATATCAAAATCATCAGTATCGAAAAAAAATTTGATTAAGCCATGTCCGTCCGTCCGTCCGTCCGTCCGTCTGTCCGTTAACACGATAACTTGAGTAAATTTTGAGATATCTCGACGAAATTTGGTATGTAGATTCCTGGGCGCTTATCTCAGATCGCTATTTAAAATGAACGATATCGGACTATAACCACGCCCTCTTTTTCGATATCGAAAATTTCGAAAAATCGAAAAATTGCGATAATTCATTACCAAAGAGGGATAGAGCTATGAAACTTGGTAGGTGCGTTGAACTTATGACGCAGAATAGAAAATAAGTAAAATTTTGGACAATGGGCGTGGCACCGGCCACTTTTAAAAGAAGGTAATTTAGAAGTTTTGCAAGCTGTAATTTGGCAGTCGTTGAAGATATCATGATGAAATTTGCAGGAACGTTACTCCTATTACTATATATATGCTTAAAAAAATTTGCAAAATCGGAGAACGACCACGCCCACTTTAAAAAAATTTTTTTTTTAAGTGAAATTTTTACAAAAAATTAAATATCTTTACAGCATATAAGTAAATTATGTCAACATTCAACTCCAGTAATGATATGGTGCAACAAAATACAAAAATAAAAGAAAATTTCAAAATGGGCGTGGCTCCGCCCTTTTTCATTTGATTTGTCTAGGATACATTTAATGCCATAAGTCGAACAAAAATTTACCAATCCTTGTGAAATTTGGTAGCGGCTTAGATTCTAGGACAATAACTGTTTTCTGTGAAAAAGGGCGAAATCGGTTGAAGCCACGCCCAGGTTTTATACACAGTCGACCGTCTGTCCTTCCGCTCGGCCATTAACACGATAACTTGAGCAAAAATCGATATATCTTTACTAAACTCAGTTCACATAATTACCTGAACTCACTTTCTATTGGTATAAAAAATGGCCGAAATCTGACTATGACCACGCCCACTTTTCCGGTATCGAAAATTACGAAAAATGAAAAAGTGCCATAATTCTATACCAAATTCGAAAAATGGGTTCAAACATGGTAATTGGATTGGTTTATTGACGCACAATATAACTTTAGAAAAAAACTTTGTAAAATAGGTGTGACACCTACCATATTAAGTAAAAGAAAATGAAAAAGTTCTGCAGGGCGAAATCAAAAGCCCTTGGAATCATGGCAGGATTACTGTTCGTGGTATTACATATATAAATAAATTAGCAGTACCCGACAGATGATGCTCTGGGTCACCCTGGTCCACATTTTGGTCGATATCTCGAAAACGCCTTCACATATACAACTACCACCACTCCCTTTTAAATTCTTATTAATACCTTTAATTTGACACCCATATTGTACAAACACATTATAGAGTCACCTCTGGTCCACCTTTATGGCGATATATCGAAAAAGCGTCCACCTATAGAACTAAGGCCCACTCCCTTTTAAAATACTCATTATAACCTTTCGTTTGATACCTATATTGTACCAACGAATTCTAGAGTCAACCCTGATCCACCTTTATAACGATATCCCGAAAAGGCATCCACCTATAAAACTAAGGCCCACTCCCTTTTAAAATACTCATTAACACCTTTCATTTGATACCCATATTGTACAAACGCATTCTAGAGTCACCCCTGGTCCAACTCTATGGCGATATCTCGAAAAGGCGTCCACCTATAGAACTAAGGCCCACTCCCTTTTAAAATACTCATTAACCCCTTTTATTTGATACCCATATCGTACAAACAAATTCTAGAGTCACCCCTGGTCCACCTTTATGGCGATATCTCGAAAAGGCGTCCACCTATAGAACTAAGTCCCACTCCCTTTTAAAATACTCATTAACACCTTTCATTTGATACCCATATTGTACAAACGCATTCTAGAGTCACTCCTGGTTCACCTTTATAGCGATATCTCGAAAAGGCGTCCACCTATACCACTCCCTTTTAAAATACTCTTTAACATCTTTCATTTGATCCCCATATTGAATTTTGATATATATTTTCAAGTAACTTCTCATTGAGCTACATACGCGAAACTTCATAGATAGGTTAAGATACAGTGAAAAAGGGACAAAAGAACAAAAAAAAATCCGTTATATGGCGCATGGATCGAAATATTTAGATAAGAATTTGAAAAATTTTGAATTTTGATATAGATTTTTCAGTAACTTTTCATTGAGCTACAAACGTGAAACTTTACATATAGTTTAAGACGCCGAGACAATGCAATAAAAGTAAAAAAAAACTCGTTAGGTGGAGCACAGTTCGAATAATTTGATAACATTTTGGAAATTTGGAATTTTGAGATCGGTCTTTAAGTAACTTCTCATTAAGCTACAATTGTGAAACTTCACACCTAGGTTAAAACACTTAGGCAGTGCGACAAAAGGGGGGAAAAATGCGTTAGGTGGCGCACGGATCGAAATAATTAGATAAAAAATTTAGGAATTTGGAATTTTGAGATCGGTTTTTAAATAACTTCTCATTGAGCTACAAACGTGAAAATTCAAATATAGGGCAAGACACGGAGACAATGCGACAATAGGGGGAAAAATACGTTAGGTACCGCACGGATCGAAATAATTAGATAAGAGTTTGGAAATTGGGAATAGTCAGACCGATTTTTAAGTAACTTCTCATTGAGTTACAAACGTGAAACTTCATATATAAGTTAAGATACCGTGACAAAGGAATAAAAGGTAAAAAATTCCGTTATGTTAGGTGTTTTCTGCCAACTTTCCAATCCAAGTAACGTGCGCTCTACTTTTATTTCTCTTAATAATTTTTACAATTTCTATGTAAAAGTTTTAAATTCAAAGTTCAGAAAGAGTATTTTTCGCTGGTTTTGTCCACTTATATAGAGGAAATGCTTAACATTTTTCCATTTCCTTTTTATTTACCTTGATTATCGAACGGCGGCCGCAGTGGTGTGATGGTAGCGTCCTGCGCCTACCACACCGAAGATCTTGGGTTCACACCCCGGGTAAAGCAACATCAAAATTTTTGAAACAATGATTTTCAATAAGAAGAAAATTTTTCTAAGCGGGGTCGCTCCTCGGCAGTGTTAGGTAAGCACACTCCGAGTGTATTTCTGCCATGAAAAGCTCTCAGTGAAAACTCATCTGCCTTGCAGATGCCGTTCGGAGTCGGCATAGAACAAGTAGGTCCTCGTACCACAAATTTGTAGGAAAAATTAACAGGAGCACGACGCAAATTTGAAGAGAAGCTCGGGCTAAAATCCCTTTGAAGGTTATCGCGCCTTACATTTTTATTTTTTACAACAATTTAAAATGGGATAACAACAAAATAGCACTTTGATTGGGCTTGGAAAAGACCAATACATATATTTTCAATAAATAAATAAAAAACGCGAGCTGTTTGTTTTTACGACCATAAAACAATTTAAAACGGGTGGAACAACGAAACAGCAATTTGTTTGGATTTGGAAACGACCAATATATATAACTATTTTCAATTAGTAAATAAAAAATGGGAGCTAGATGCTTCCCAACTTGGTCTATAAAGCAATATTCGCTCTTGATTAAATACCCTTAATTTACTATTTATAACTGCAATATATATAGGTCAGAAAAAAAATTGGCCTTCCCCCCTTTGTGAAAGGCTGGGTTCGCATTTGTTCGTCGCGGTACCAATGGGTAAAATGACATACCATTTGCCTCAGTGCAGACTGCATGATCTCTTACATACACTTCGACGAGGATCTTAGAACCACATTAGACTGATTGATGGGGTATGATATGCGGTATACCGTGCTGTTCCAGAAATAAATAAAATGTCAAATGACTGTATTGTTTTTTTGACTATCGTGGTGTGGCACAACATCCTCTTTTTTTCTATTAGAAAAAAATTACCTAAGTGCGGTCTCCCCTCGCAAGTATTTGGCAAACACTCCGAGTGTATTTCTGCCATGAAAATCTTCTCAGTGAAAATTTGTCTGCCTTTCACATGCCGTTCCCTCACTAGGGTAGGCACCTTGTCGTTGGTGTGAGGGCTTAGCCGAACTCCACAGCGCCCAACTATGAGGCGGAGCTGTTTAGGACTGACATCTACGCCGTTTCGCCTCATAGAAGGGCGGCGGGATGTCGGTGGCCAAAAACTACCAATCCCCTAATCCAGGGTGTTAAGCGGACCGTGCCTATTGAACGATTTGCAGCCAGGGGATAAATTCGGCTGTATTCGAGCGGAGCCTTCCCGATACCGGGCCACCTCGGGAAGTATTTATGGCCTTACCTCAGTAAGGGGCGCTGCTGTGGCGGACGGTTCTTTCCCCGTATATAATACTGGACCGCTGAGCCCGCCTTGTTGGGCAGGTGGTCGTACGACCAAGATGAACGACTCATTACCTGATTGTAATAAGGACCATGTAAAGGGGAGGACTGAGTCGCAATCCAAGGACGACAAATTAAGCGATGCGAATTAAGCGATGCGTCGGACTCGGGGAGCGAGAGTAGTGCTGATTCAATGAACTCCGTGTTGGAGAAGCACACAAATGAAAATGGAGTAGAAGAGTGGAGGAGTGTACAGAGCAGAGGATGTAAACGAGCTCTCTCGCAATACCGTGCAGCACTAAGAATTGTACAACGCTTGGGAGCAGTGATCGACCCGACAGAAGTGGAGATCGAGCGCTTGGAATCGGCCCATGACGCGGTAGAATTAGGTCGAAGGCAGTTCAAAAGATTTGCTGCGAGAAACCCTCGGTTCTGAAACCGGTAGGAGGAGGAAGAAGCGTCGAATGGCAGAATGAAGAGGCAACGTTCGGCGGAAGGCGACAAGCCTTCTTTCACGAGGCAGAAAGGACCCAGTCCTAGAGCCACGAGGCAGGGCAGTCGCATAGACAAGACAAGTAGGCCCAAAGCTGTAAGACAGATGGGCCCCAATAGCGAGGTAGCAAGTACCTCGAAAGCTGCGAGTCAGAGGGAAATTCCAACTACGTAATTAGGAGATAAGCCAAAGGGAGGGCTTTCTCGGAGATGCTAAAGGGAGTTAACGCTAAGACTCCGGCTTTTTCCGAGAAGATGAGTGATGTGGCAAAGCAGTCACTGACTGTGGCGCTGGTTGATCGTAGCAGTACTTTCGGACAAATGACTACTGAAAGGTGGAGATCTGTGGAAAGGGAGCTTATTAGCTTAATGCTTAAGATGATGCGGCAACAACCAAGTAAACCCCTTCCAACCTTTGATTCGGGGGATGGTATAATGGTGTGAAGATGATAGCGTGCGACAACATCGTGAGCTTGCGGTGGCTGGAGGAAGTGGTTCCAAACATCCAAAGGCAAGGCACGAACGCGCGGTTTGAGAAGGTAAAGTGCAAATCCCCACGGTACCAATGCGTGATGAAGTCGGAGGATACACTGCGACTTCTGCAGAATCAGAATCCGAACATTCCGCTACAGGATTGGAAGGTACTTACTGTATCTCGGGCTGCCGAGGATGGTCAGTTCTACATCTTCCAAATAAACAAGCAGGCGGAGGATATTTTGTACACGCAGCTTGGCAAAATGTCCTTTGGCACTGGCAAAATTTACATGCGACTCAGGAAAAGAAGTCCCGAGGATAAAAACCCTAATACGTTAGAGGTGGGCGAAGTCGAAAAGGACCTCAAAAGCCTAAGGGAAAAAAGACAGGTGGAGGTCCCCGACGTCACCACGAAGGTGTTAGAAGGGGACCAACCGCCAAATGGTGCTATGACTCGCACAGAGAAACACCCGGCACAAAAGTCACGAGAGGCTGAAAAGGGCAAGGGCAAACCAATTTGCAGATAGCCAACAGGGGAAATGTCCCTATACATTGGTCCAACATCCAGCAATGTTCTGGATGTTACATTGACCTCCGAGCGTGATATATGGTTCTTGATAGACCATCCTTCTTCGACCATGCGTATATCAGCTTCAGCATCCCCCTAAAGAGGGTAGAGAAGGGAGGAACCTTTAGAAACCCTAGGTCAACGAACTGGACTAAATTCCAGAAACATGTAGAAAAAAAACTGTGACAACCCAAAGAGGTTGCCAATGTGGAGGAACTGGAGGAGTCGAATGAATTCCTAATAAGGACGCTTGCGACTGCGTATAACAAAGCTTGTCCTCTAAGAAGATTCAGAGGAAAAGCAAAGCCGCCATGGTGGAGCAATGAGCTGAGTCTTCTTAGAACACAGGTAAAAGAAATGTTTAAGACCGCAAAGGCCGCGGAAAGCGAAGCGTGTCGGGACGTGTACAGGGATCTACTGATGATCTACAAGCGCGAAATTACCAGGGCGAAGAGAAACTTATGGAAAAGTTTCTGTATGGACATAAAGTGCTCCAACGAGACAGCACGGTTGAAAAAGTCATAGCAAGAGGAAACATAGTCCAGGGACTAATAAAGAAAGAGAACGGGGAATGGTCACGTAATAGTGAGGAATCCCTTGAGGTGCTTCTCGGCACACATTTCCCATCGGGAGACGGTGTAGAAGAGCCAACAGACATCACTCACACTTCGATCACGGAGCTAGTAGTGCCGGGCTTGGTGACCGATACCAAGATAGAATGGGCAGTGACAACGTTTTCTAAGTTTAAATCGCCTTGCCCAGACGGTATATTCCCGGCCATACTACAAGTTTCAAGTATGGCGGTCGTGGAATGGCTTAAAATAATATTCGATGGGTGCATAAGGCTGAATCATGTACCGCACTCTTGGAGAACTGCTCGTGTAGCTTTCCTACCAAAGCCGGGGAAGATCGGTCACGTGTATCCCAAAGGCTATAGACCCATTAGCTTAACATCATTTCTGCTCAAAACCTTTGAGAGGCTGATAGATGTGTACATAAAGACCAACGTGGATGAAAAGCTGCTCTCCACAACCCAGCATGCGTGCACCAAAGGCAAGTCGGTAGACACCGCATTGCATAGGGTGGTAATAAGCATAGAGAAATCCCTGGAATATAAGGAGTATGCTCTAGGAATCTTCTTGGACATTGCCGGGGCTTTCAATAACGTTTTAAAATGGATGGTCTTAATTACATTAAAGTACATCCTGCCTTAATTAGATGGATTGGCTGCATGTTAAATTGCAGAAAGATTAAATTAAATGGGGATTGTACGAGGCCACGAAATCAGTGGACAGGGGCACGCCGCAGGGAGGGGTGCTATCACCTCTGCTGTGGACGCTGGTCATCAACCAACGGCTCAGGCGATTCGATGAGGGAGCCGTAAAACTTACGGCTTACGCAGATGACGTTGCAATTGTCATAAGTGGAAAGTGCCTTCCAACGATTAGTTCTTTGATGGATCGGGCGCTTGGGGATATTCATACTTGGGCATCTAATGTCGGGTTGAAAGTCAATGCGGAGAAGACGGATATGGTCTTATTTACAAAGAGGTACAAGGTCCCAAATTGGACCAGGCTTAAGTTAGGAGGGGTGACATTACAGGAGAAACCTTGCACAAAATATCTAGGAATCATCCTAGACAGTAAGCTGTCATGGAAGCTCAACGTGGAGGAGAGGGTCAAGAAGGCCTCAACGGCACTCTATGCATGTAAAAGAATGCTGGGGTGTAAGTGGAGCTTATCGCCCTCTCTTTCTCATTGGGTTTTACAGCGATTGTAAGCCCTATTCTATACTATGGAGTTCTTGTTTGGTGGGAAGCCACACAAAAAACAACATACCCCAAAAAATTAGAGGGGGTATGCAGACTATCGATGCTTAGCAGTACGGGAGCCCTGAAAACAACCCCGACGGCTGCACTGTATGCCGTTTTGCACATTCCACCTGTAGACCTGGTAGCAAAGAACATAGCATAAACAACCGCAACCAGGCTCGGTGTATCGGGGAAGCTTGAGCGCCGACCATATGGCCATAGTAGTATAGCGTAATCAATCACAAGACAAAAAGACTACCTGATTCCCTATCTGCGCTTCGGGGGATATCTTAAGGCCACAATAGAGGTGGACGGTTGGCGAAAGGATGCGCAAATGGCGGACGAGGCGATACATGTGTACACAGATGGTTCCAAAGTAGTGGAAGGAGTAGGGTCTGCGGTATACTGTGCTGATCCAGAAATAGGCAGATCCTACAGGCTACCGGATTACTGTAGTGTTTTCCAAGCGAAAATATTAGCCGTAACTAAAGCAGTAGAAACCCTGGAAGAGAATAGCTTAAGCTGCAACCGTGTTAATTTTTATATTGACAGTCAAGCAGCAATTAAGGCAATAATCTCGCATAGCATAGCATCTAAATGCGTGTTAGAGTGTAATCAGTCTCTGGAGAGAATCGGGACAGGTAGAAGCATACATCTATATTGGGTCCCAGGGCATATGGGAATAGATGGGAATGAAAAAGCGGACGAACTAGCTAAAAAGGGCGCATCCCTTGGAGCTTGCTCCGTTGACGTCCCAATTAGACTGGGCGAGATTAAGCGAAGGCGAGAGGTGCACATGATCGACCAAGCGGGAAAGGCGTGGGTTCAAGCGCGGGGCTGTAAAGTGTCGAAGATTATGTGCAGGTCTTACAACCTTAGACTAACAAAGTTGCTTCTATCATTAAAAAGAGAGGGCTGTAGACTCATGACGGGTATTCTGACTGAACACTGCCTTCTAGCGTCACATGCCTTTAAATTAGGCTTGGTCAGTGATAGCAGATGTAAGAAGTGCGGGTTGGAGGAGGAAACGATCGAGCACGTTCTGTGCTCGTGCTCTGCACTTGCCATGCTAAGACTCCAGCTATTAGGGGTTGATACAGCTGTCAGGTCTAGAAGCAGCAAGTGGTTTAAGTCCTAGAAAGCTTCTGGTATTTGCCAAGAGGACGGAGTTATTTTATAACATAGGTCCTGGTTTTTGATAGGGTTTTTCAGTTTGGTCGTTAAAACAAACTTCTGGTAACACTACGGACTTAATCAGTCTATGAGAGGTCCTCATGGACCGGCCAATTCAACCTAACCTAACCTTTACATGCCGTTCGGAGTCGGCATAAAACATGTGGGTCCCTTCGCGCCAAATTGTAGGAAAAATTAAAAGAAGCACGACGCAAATCGGAAGAGAAGCTTGGCCAAAATTCTCTTCGAGGTTATGACGCCTTGCATTCATTTTTTTTTTTGTTATTTAAAGAAGTAGAAAACTAGATAAAAAGATTTTAAATTACAGCCGCGTCCAATATTAGATTGACAAACAAGCAGCAATTAACCCTATCCTTCAGGATAGGGAGTAACATACATTTATTCATTCCTGAGCTCTGCTTCGCCATCCACGTTAGTTTTATTGCTCTGCATTTTTTTACACCTATACTCCGAAACTATTATATTCCCCATAAATACGGACTACGCTGGAGGAGTCTAATGTGGAAATATCAACAAACTACAAAATACATGCCAATGGTCACATCCATCCATGGGAAACTTGTTCCAATGTAAATACTTACTTTTTTTGTCAAATAAACCTTTTTCAAATAAATGAAAACAATTTTTATTTAAAATTTTTTATTTATATTTTTCTCCATATTTTGGCGTGGTTAGCAATGCATAATATAAATTATATTGTTTGTTATTTTTAAACCAGACCCGGACACGATAAGATGCAGACTGAAGATTTACTTTGTAAAATTGTCATATTAAATCAAATAATTCTCTACCGCGTTAACACAACAAAAACTACCAAGACATGCAAGTATTGGTTATTGCTTGTGCTGAGGTGTGCTAGACGCTAAGTCAACACTTTAGTGCAAGCAACAGCTTTGTAGCGGATGCGCGTGCAGTGGCTTGGTGTGCTACTTCTTTGAATTAGCTCAACTTCGCTTGTGAAGCAAAATTTAGTTACTTTTGCTTAATGAGAATTTTTATTTATTGATTGCAAAATAGGAAGTGCAAAATATTAATAAGGTTTATTATTACTTCAAAATTAATTGGAATTTCATTTACTATGGGAACCACAAAAGAATTAAAAAGCTTTTTGTAAGGTAGGCAAAAATGTAGCCAAAAAGGTAAGTGAATTTATTATGTGTTAACTATGTAACCAAAAAGGTAAGTGAATTTATTATATGTTAATTCCTCCGCCCTTAAACTCGAGCGTCCTCGATCGATGAGTTTACGTAAAATTTAAGTAGGTCTTCAATCCCTACCTCAATGGTGCTCTGGTTTGATATTTGAACTTTATTTCTTTTAAATTTTTTTAGTAATTTCATTACAATTGTGAATACAATAATTATTATAGAAATTGTGCAAACTGATATAAATATAGTGTTTTTCTTTCTTAAAATTGATATTTCTTTTACTTCATTTAATTGTAGTTCCTTAATTACGTCTAGAGATAACATTTCTTCCATTTTATTATTTGTTGCCCTTGGCTGTAATATAGCCGGCAAGGGGTTCCTTATCGTTATTTCTTTTGAAAAATATATTTTGTTATTTATTTCTATACTTGTGTTGACATGTTTAATTAAATATGAACCTTGAAGTTCTAAACTTTCATTTTCAAATTTAGAAAATTAGAAAAATTATGTCATCTGAAATCATTTCTACTGATTTTACATGTTGGTTATTTATTTTAGTACAATTATTTATTTTACATTTTAGCAGGTGTACTATGCACGTGCCATTTGTAATATCTTTTACAATATCTCCAGAACAAATTGATAAATTCATATATGATTTACAATTTTCTGTTTTTCCATAAATTTTATTTTCACATGTTAAAATTGACTTATACTCTATTTTATTAATGCTTTCTCCTTTTTTTATCGGTCTTATTTCTAGAGCTTTTTTTTTTATTTTTTATATTTTCATTTTCTAAAAAACTTTTCGTTATATCCATTTCCTTATTGGATAAAATGTATGAGTTGACTATATTTGATTTTGCCCAGTGAATGGCATAAGCTTTATTAATAAGTTCTTCCTTCAAAATTTCTAACTTGAATTTTATTTGTAATACAATTTCATTATCTATGTTCGGCCTGAGTGCGTCTGGAACCGGCAGTGGGTAGGCGCACACGGGTCGATCTCGGGTTGATAGTGCTCTCGAAAGAAAGTAAAAGAACAAAACGCAAAGAGGATTTCCTCGTTATAATAGTGTTTTAATTAGAGTGTAGGAAAATATATACAAGGATACAATATTACCTTTGAGTGTAAAACTGATGACGGTGATACTCGGCGATGTGTGCTGGTTGGCGGTCGATCGAAAAAGAGACCGGTTGTGCCGTTGAGGACAACCGCTAAGCCGCGAAAAGGTCCTCTGGTATTAAGGAGGGGAAAAAAGCCACACACACAACAGCCCCCACATATACGTGCATGGGTGCTGACAACCTGCACACACACATGCATGCGTATGAAACGCATGCATGTGCATGCATGCACACAAATGCGGCGTGAGTGTGGGTGGCTGGAAATCTTATTAAAACGTTAGGGAGGGGCGCCGTCAATCAAGTAAAAGTTAGGCCTTGGGCCTAAACATGCCGCCCCCCTTGCGGTACGCAACATCACAGTCCGCCAAGGATCACCGACCGTGAAGAAGAGAACAAAAAAAATAAAAAACTTATAACTAATTATATCTAACTTAACATAAACCCTGGTCAGTCCGCCGGCTTGGCGGCACGCAAGATGGTCTGCGCAATGGGTGAGCTTGGTTGCTGATGCCTCTGTCATTCGGCACTTTTCCCGTTATGATTCAAGGCCTAAGCCAGGTTTGCCTAGAGCTAGGGATTGCGAAAAGAAATAAGAAGATATACGTGTTCATATTTCTTGCCGTTTATTACAAATTCATTGGAAATTCTATGCTTGTGAATTTTGTATGAAGAAAATTCAATAAAAAAGGAACGTATTGAAATGATACAAGATTTTAAACGCACACCTCTTGCGACTGTGTACAGCAGAAATTCAATAAAAAATAAAAAAAGTGTAAAAATTCATGGATTTCGGTCGTTACCGAACATTTTCATGTTAGGCCTTGGTTGTGCCCGAGAGTACCCAACCGAAGATGGTACTCTGAGCCAGCAAAGGGCCAAACGTGGTGGGCAGAATCCCTGGTAGCATTATTTCGGCATATACGTCTGTCCCTAGTACGAGGCGGATCGGGGCAGATGAATAAAACTGTAGATCCGCCAGACGGAGATGTGCGTACGGGGATGCGATGGCGCTGTCGACGCTGGTCGTGGGGGCCATTCGCCGAAAATTGGACACGACCGCCGCATGGGTTGCAATTCGTTTATTTTGGCCGTGTCTTCCTCGTATGCGTAGTAGGCATCCTGCTTGCCCGCCAATGGTGCTGGTAGGGAGTTGGAGCTCCCGGGCTAGCTCATCTGCGATAACGGTGGTGGGGGAGCATCCGTCAATCAAGGCACGGACGAGGTGTAGCCGCCCCCCAGCTTCTATCTTCACGACCGCGGTGGGTGTGATCGCTACCGTTGGTATCATGGTGGCGGTGGCTGCTGAATGCTGGGCTACAAGCCTGACCGGAAGGCGGACACGGTGGTGAGCTGCAGCGTGTTGCCTCCGTGGCTGCGATCTTGTGGCTGATGTCGTTGATGCAGGCGAAGAGGCCTTGTCTCCGCTCTGCGGTCGCGCGGATGTCGTCTCCGTTGGGGGTTCCTGGTTTGCCGGCGAAGAGACCGGGTCTCCGCTCGGCCGTTATATGTATGGCGCTGTGCTGTCGCTGTCCCTTGTTGGAGCCGCTTCCTCTCGTGCTGCAGAAGTGGTCGAAATGATTTGGCTGTAGATGGTATGGTCGGGCGAAGAGACCGCGTCTCCGCTCCGGTTCGGCTGGCATCTCGGTTTTGGTGTGGACGAAGAGGTCCAGTCTCCGTTCCAGCGTCCGACGCATATAACGATATGGAGTCGTCTATCCGCTCTCGGGGTGAATCTACCTCCTCTTCCACTTGGACGCTCCATGGCTTGGAGCGGGCTTCTTGTAATAGCTGCTCCTCTTCGTCGATCGAGGCGATGTGCAGCATCGTTTGGTGCTTCTCGCCGCACCGTTTGCATCGCCCTTGGCTTGGGCACGCGTTAGAGCGGTGACCAGGCGCCAGACAATTTCCGCAGTAGCTTTCGCGAATGGTTACGTAGAGGCGCTCTTCTGGCCTTTTCGCCCGAAAGGCTGGACACAAGCGGATGGGGTGTCGCTCAAGACACACTCGGCATTCCGACGAATAACGCGCTGCGTTCGTGGCAGCATTACGTTTTAAAGCGGCAAAACGACCCATTTTTCTGAAAGGAGTGAAATAGGTTTCAATGGGTCGGGTCATTGTCAAAGTGCAGGGGCGAGCGGTCCCTAATTGTATTGTTGAGATTTGGGATATTTTAGTAGCGCTTGCGTAGGGGGCAAACATCTGTAGCAGTATAAAAATATTCATATTTGGCGCACATCATGTGCATGGCCTCTTTCCACGGACGTTATGTGCCTGGGTCTTTAGTGCCTTATTTTGTTTATTTTGTGTCGCCCTGTAGCGTTTTAGTTAGCCACGGGCACACTAGTGCTGCAGAAAAATGAGCATTTACGATTTTTCGGTTCGCACATTCTGGTACCGACCCGGGTAGAAAGTGTATAGTGTGGGTTCTTTTGAGTCGCTGTTATTTGTGTTGTTGGTGCTAAAAACCAACAACTTTCCTGCCCGCCGCAAAAAAAATGTCTGGACAGGAAAATTGTCTGCCAATAAAGAAAAAATATGTTCGTTTTGGAAGAGGGGAGATTTTTATAAAATGTATAATTTTTTATTTGTTGGTATTGCCCTCCGCTTATTTGTTCAACTTATCCCAAGTACTCTTGTAGTCCTGTTTTATTGATGGCCTTTATCAACCGGCACGGTTCCCGAAGGGTATTTGGCTCCGATACCGATTCCTCAGACTCGAGTTTTTGGGTACCCGTTTGCATCTTTTTATGCATCCCTAATATAATGTACATTTAAACTAGGCATATATATGTACATACGTTGGTATAAGTATATGGACAGTCAGTGCACGGACTTTACCGCATTGGTAGTTTGACCAACCTTTTTGGCCCATTTTTCATTTTCTACTACTACTGATACCAAAACCTAGATTCTACCAATATTTCAGTATTTTCGCACTGAAAACGTATACTGCGATAATTTTAAAGTATTGAATTGCAGAGCCCACCCAACTACCATTAGGGGGCGATACTGACCAAATCAATAAATTTTGAAAAAATTTGTGAAGAACTTAAACAGGAAATAAATTTTTGAGTGGAGAAATATAATGACTGAGTACGCGAATATTTTCTGCGCTATTTTTCTCCGTTTTTTTTTTTTTTTTTTTTTTGCATAATTTGAACGACAATAAGAAGTTTTACGTAAACGATAACATGCTGAACTTGGTTATTTGGCGGCAGTAATTTTGGTACCTTGGAAAATTGTTGTGGTAGGTAGACGTTTTGGGATGTGATTTATTTTGTGATTTGTTGGTTTTACGATAAAATTGGGAATTTTTTGGTACCAATATAAACCGTAGTTATCGTTTTCACGAAACTTCTACTACCATTTTCAGTGCCCCAACATTTTGCCTTTACAAAAGTCCATGCACTGGTAGATATTTACCAGCCGCAAAGACAAAAAAAATTGTACACATTCATACACACCCGTGTATAGAATGTAAATTTCTCAGAATTGAAACAAACGGGACTAATCGAAAGAATTTTTCCGTTGTTTCATTATTTTTACAACGGCGCGTGGCCGTAGTACAATCGCTTGCTAATTTTTCAATTGAGTAGACGTGTTCCTGCTGTGGTGTAAATTTATCTCGCTTTCCGATCACACCAGTGTTATATTTGCGATATCTTTCAAGGTAAAACCTTTTGACAAGAGATTTCTTCGTTTATTTAATCACAGATCAGAAATTTGAAGATGCCTAATTAGTTACGGCACATATATAGGTTTAATCCTCGATTTGTTTGTCGAGCCGCGAATTTGCTACAAAACGGCGCTGTTATGAATAAAAATTTTCATCCATACGAATCACATGTACCGTACATTCTACAGTTTATGATATTACAATTTTTATGGTATGAGTTTTATACCCGTACCATTGGAAATTGTGAAATTTCGTCAAGTCGCCGACAATATTCTAACTAAAGATGCGCACACTACATATATGCACATTAATTGCTCATTTCTGCGATATATACTTGTAGGCGATCCCCTTCTCGAGCTGAAGGAGCAGCAAGTACTTCCCCAAATTGTTCCGAAAAAGCAATCAATTTGTGCACTTGAAGTTGAGATTGGCTCCAATTTCATTCTTAACCGTTTCCAGCTGGCAAATTATGATCAAAACAATGAGCCTTCAAAACCTGGTATCGAAGCTATTTGGAATGATGAACGTTTGCGCAGACAGAAAATGAAGTACAGCTCGAATGAAAAAAGGTAGGTACCCACGCCAGAGATACCAGTATCTCAAGAACGTCCCGATTTATTACCAACAGAAAGCGAAATTTTTCACCGTACAGCAGTGCTAAGCAAGTTAATGGATTTGGATTTATCGGCTAAAATTAGGGATACTACACTTGACCAATCTTTAAATTCCAATCTTGCAAGCTTCGCACTGGATGAATTTGAATTTGAGGAAAATGCATCCTCGGGAATGCCTGCTTCCGTCGCTGTCTCATCATTTGTAGCAATTGGGGAAAATGATGATATTTTAGAAGATTGAGGAGTACCCTTTAAAGTTGTTATGGCTCCACCAACCTTGATGTTTGTAAACTCATAATCAGTCACGTCTTTGTTGTTATTTTGCTTAGGATGATTTTTTTTTCGTTTCAACTACCAATTGGTTTCCATTTAGGGAATTGCTGTTGTTAGTTATGATCACCCCGTTGGCAACATGATGAAATCTGGCACTTGCAGCTGGTGCAGAAGATGAGACTTGCTGACATAAATCCGTTGTGTTTCGGGCAGTTCTTGTATTCATAACATTGTTGCCACAAACACCGCTCGCTATATCAAAACCCGTAGAACATTGACCGACATAACATAGCTCTACAATATCATTTGAAGCCGTTATTGGGGATCTCTTTAACTTCTCTTGATGCTCAATATATTGAGCTGCATCTAATAATACTTTTAACCCTGTCGACATAGCAATTTAAAGAAGTTCAACTGGATGGTACTTATTTAAGAATAGTGATATTTCAATCCAATGGAAGGGATCAATACACGTCAACATCCAGTTAAATATGTGAAGGCAAAATGTCCAGATTTGAATTGTCAAAACATTATTCGAAGAACTAACGCTGTTTGCAGGCGCAGATGTTGCTATTTATATAAGTTTTAGATATCACAGGTGATAACGCAGTGGGCAGGGATATACTTGCACCAACCGGTGAGGACATGGTCGTGCTGCCATTACTTCCTCCGCTCGAAAAGGAGCTTGACGAACTATATAATATACTTCCTAGGCCAGAAGAAAGAGATGTAGTTTCATTCAAATGCTCCTTTTCACAATTGTTTAGGTCAAAGTCCAAAAATGGCCCAGGAAACATTTGTTCATACTTTGGACCTAACTCCCTTTTTAATGAAACAAGCTTAAGTTGCGACGCACTTGCGCTTCGACGCTACCCAACACAGATTCGATTCAGAATTCACCATAACAGCTGACAACTCTAGTCAATAGGCAAAATTATTCGTCATCTGATTGAAAATTGGCATCTATATTTACATTTATCGCTTTCAATAAAAAGGAAACAAAGGATTTTGCACACACTTGCAATTAATTGGGGAAATGCAAGATAATTGTCCCGAACTATGCGAAGAGGTAAAACTCTATCGAAATGCACGTGAACGTGAAAAATACGATAATATGGCAGATTTATATGCAATTATCAATACGCTTCAACAACTAGAAAAGGCTTATCTACGTGGCTGCATCACACCACAAGAATACACAGCTGCCTGTTCCAAATATTTAGTACAATACAAAGTTGCTTTTAAACAAGTCCAATGTGATGAATTTCCCAATGTTGACACATTCGCTAAAAAATTCCGCTTAGATTGTCCAGCAGCACTTGAACGGATACGTGAAGATAGGCCAATTACAATACGAGACGATAAGGGAAACACATCGAAATGTATTGCTGAAATTGTTTCTTTATTTATTACGATTATGGATAAATTACGTTTGAAAATGAATACAATGGATGCCTTACAACCGGATGTGAAAGATTTGGCTGATAATATGGATCGCTTGTCGTTGATACCGAAAGATTTTGAAGCAAAACAAAAAGTTGAAACATGGCTGAGTACACTGAATGAAATGCAAGCTTCGGACGAGTTGTTGGAAGGACAAAGTTGGAAGGACAAGTGCGCCAGTTTCCTTTTGATTTGGAATCGGCATATGCAGATTTTACAAAACTATTACATAGTCAATAGTTTATTTGTGGTTGGAGTAACGTAGAGTATTTGTTATGTGTTAGAGGAGGAATATTCTTCACATGAAATTAAAAATTATTTAATATCTTAGCTTTTAATTAAACTTAAAGTTATGTATTTGTTTTTGCAGATTATCACAACCTGTTAAATGCTTATAAATACTTCAGCGGTTTTTTAACTGCATTTAATGAGATATGCTTAAGTTGCGAATTTATTTTCGTTTTAGCTAATTGCTCCACTTCAGCTTCAAGCTCTTGATCCTTCTTTTTAAGGGTTTTAACATATTTAATCGCTTCGCCAAGTATTGCTAAATTGGAGGTTTTCTTGCGTTCATCTTCTTTTAAAGGAAGTTGATGCTTCAGCTGTTCATAGCATTCTTTGAGGTGCGCCCGGTGTGACGTGCATCATTTGAGACGCAATTGCCGCTTGTTGTGCTGACAACATCTGCAAATAGTGACTTCCAGTCGTACCTTGTCGCGATGGCGACTGATTACCACCAATGCAATTCATAGTATGGACGTCCTCGATGATCATGTCGCCTTCATCTCCATTATTTAGAAGCGATTTGTTAGCTGCAATTTTATGTGAAAGTGAAAAACTGCGTATGCGCGTATGCGTATGCGTATCATAAATTTTTCTACACGTAACGGGTGGTGGGGTAAGAGGTTCTGAAGTTTTATAACGTATTGAGGAATTTGAAGGTGCAGATGTGCTGTTGATCAGCGAAAATTTTGATGATATTGTCACCGATTGATGTTGTTGCTGTGTTTGTTTTGGTATGCTTATCGCTTTGGATGTTGCATCACCAAGTGTCGCTGCTGGCGATGCAATACGCAAACCATCATTCAGCAACATTTGGTTATTGGCCGCAGCGGATACGACAACAATATCGCCACCACTGCCACTATCAACAAGTCTAAATGTTTTTGTTTTACCATTATATTGACTACTACAAATCCCCATACTGTTTTCCTCGTGCATTGGATGTGGGGGAGTTTGTTGTTGTAGTTCTTGCTGCTCGTTTAAAGTATGAATAGTTTGTCTTGGCGGGTATAATACGGCGAGCCCATTATGCTTCGTGGATGATTTAATATGCGATGTGTCCAATACTTGTTGCTGTTGAATACCAACCATTTCCCGCCATTTTTTTTAATAATGACTTAGCCCGACGTGCTAAGTTCTCGTCCGTAGTACGTCTTCTTAAATGATTTATAAACTTTGCCAATCTGGTGGCTTCCACTTGCTCTCTGGTAACCGGTGAGCATTCCAATGAAGAAATAACAGACACGACTGAATCCATATTGACCACATCATAGTTTTGGTCCAGCGATTTACATAAACGTAGTGTTAAATCATATATATGTTGGGTGTTCATTTATACAAGCCTACACGAACCCCAAAAATTGTGAAAGGTTGTAATGAAAGATAATAAATTTCTCCTTCCTTATCGATTATTTTTATAGCATTGATTTTCAGGATGTTTCAAAATGTAACATTCTTATTATTAAAAGGAAAACACGCTTTTATAAAACATACATGCGCAAGTTTAAGAAACTATTGCTGACTAACCAACGGAGTTGAGGAGTTATATTCTTATCCCGAAGTCTTCGAGTGCTGTCATAGTGCCATTAAATTAAATGTATATGCATCCTTTTAAAGAATGAATACTTTATCGGTACGGGTAAAAAAAAAAAAAGAAATCCGTTAACCTGTTGGTGCCAGTGTATCATTTTGAACACGTTCTCAACATTTTGCATGTGTTTTCGAAAAGAGGCACGTATCTGGTTAGGTGCAACCTCTATGGGTAGTTGAGCATTGTATTTATAGTTGATTTGATTGTATTTATAGTTAAGAAGGAAACGGTTGGTTTCCATTTTAACTATTTTTTAATAGCTATTTCAATACATACATTTTGTTGGTCTCGCGCCTTTGGCCGAGTGTGTAGGTGTTCTGTCATCCTCGCTCGGGGTGAGCGGGTGAAGTTGGGTTGATTTGCTGTCCTCGCTCTGGGAGAGCGGGTGAATTGTGGGTTTGATTTTGAAGATGAAAAATATTTGTTTTGTGGCAGATGGGGATCTGCATTAGGGTGGTTGATTGGCCTCGGTGGGCGAGCGCTGGGTTTTGAAATTTTGAAAATTTAAAAAAAATTATGGGCCAAGTGCCTTTGTTTTCTGTGGCAGACCGAGGGTCTGCGTAAAGGCTTTTCTGGTATACTCGTTATGGGAGAACGAGTGAGTGCGCTATTTTTTTTTTTTTGAACGGAGGGATGTGGAGGCACGGGGGGGATTGTTAAGCGAAGCTTTTGGTCCTCGCACCATCTATCTCCGTGGGAAGAAGGATCAGTTTGACCAAAGGTCGTCTGACTTGACCCTTCTCGGTTATGAGGTCGACTACACGTACTCGGTTATCTTCTCCGGGGTGTACGTCGACGACTCTACCTAGCCTCCACTCGTTGGGAGATAAGTTGTCCTCTTTGAGGACAGCGAGATCTCCCACTTTTATATTTTCTTTGGGATGCTTCCACTTCACTCGTTTTTGAAGTTCGGATAGATATTCCACCTTCCATCGTTTGCAGAAAGTGTGATGGAGGGCTTTGAGCTTCTGCCATCTGTTTATTATGGAGGCCGTGCTTTCGTTAACATCCGGTTCTGGCGGCGCCAGAAGATGGCTGCCTGTTAGGAAATGTCCTGGAGTTAGGGGTTCCAGGTCCGTTGGGTCATTCGACCCCGGAATGAGAGGGCGCGAGTTGAGGCACGCCTCAATCCGGCACAAAAGTGTTTGGAACTCCTCCATAGTATATTTGTGGGGAGAAGCGATCTTTTTGAAGTGGCTTTTGAAGCTCTTCACTCCCGCTTCCCACAAGCCGCCCATATGTGGAGCGCCAGCGGGAATAAAATGCCAAGTTAATGCCTGATGGCTATACTTGGAGACTGTTTTGTCTCGGCTTTCTGCCAGGAAGGCTTTGAATTCCGATCGTAGAGATCTGGAAGCTCCGACAAAGTTCGTACCATTGTCGGAGTAGATGTTCTTCGGACATCCTCTTCTCGCGATAAAACGCGAAAAGGCCGCGAGGAAGCCTGGGGTACTAAGGTCACTAGTGGCTTCTAAATGGATGGCCTTAGTGGAAAAGCAGACGAAAAGGCATACGTAGCCTTTTGACAGTCGACATCCCCTACCGCGGTAGCTTTTGATGTCGAAAGGCCCTGCAAAGTCTACCCCGGTATTGGTGAACGCGCGGGTAAAAGTAGTCCGTTCGCAGGGAAGGGTCCCCATAAGTTGGGACTGTACCTGCTTTCGGTGAATAATGCAGGTTTTGCATTTGTGGATGATGGCTCTGATCATGGTCTTGACATTCGGTATTCAGTATTGGGTTCGGATAAGACGGAGCATGAGCTGGTTCTCGCCATGAAGGGAGTCATGATGAGCCATCATAACTGTAAGGCGAGACAGCCTACAATTGTACGGCAAGATGATCGGATGACGCTCATTGTATGACATGTCCTTTGAAGCCCCTAGACGCCCCCCTGTTCTAATAATATCATCTTTGTCGATATATGGGTTGAGTGACAGTATTTCACTCTTTCGGTCGATAGGTTCCCTATTTTTCAATTTTAAATATTCTGTCCCGTAAAATTGTTTCTGGCAGACTCGTATTAATGCTTGAGTCGTTGCCTTAATCTCATCGGCTGAGATTATGCACGACCTTTCGTGGAACATTGCTTTAGTTTTTGGGTGAGTTCGTTTATAAAATCTCCTAACATAGGAAAGAACCTTTAAAGCCCTGGGTAAATTTGAAAAACGGTCGAGAATATCTACATGATCTACCCTTGTCGTGGCATATGTTTGTGCCCTCTTCTCCTCAACGGACGTTTTGTATTCGGTCTCTTGTGCTGGCCAGTGGGAATTGTCTTCTTGCAGCCAAGAAGGTCCCTGCCACCACAACGAATTGTTGGTCAACTCTGATGCAAGTAGTCCTCTGCTTCCTAGATCCGCTGGATTAGATTCCGAGTCCACGTGAAGCCAGTCCTTGCTACCGACCATATCGATGATCTTAGTGATTCGGTGTGCGACGAAGGTTGACCAGGAACAGGGCGGCTTTCTTATCCATGCGAGTACGATGGTTGAATCCGTCCAGAGGTGAACTTTTACGGGTCCGAAATGAATATTTCGGAATATTGATTCCATCATTTCTGCGAGAAGCACGGCGCCGCAGAGTTCTAAACGTGGTAGCGAGATGGTTTTCACTGGAGCTACTCTGGTTTTTGCTAAGAGTAAGTGAATGAAAAACTGATCGTCTCTTTTTACGCGCATATATATCGCTGCAGCATATGCTTTCTCGGAAGCGTCACAGAAGCCGTGGATTTCTATTTCGCCTTCCGGGGAAAAATTTACCCACCGCGGTATCCGTATGTTATCTATTTCGCCATAGTGTTGGGTGAAGGTTTTCCACCGTTCTAATGTATTTGGTGAGACAGGCTCATCCCATCCGGTGCCTTCTAACCAAATATTCTGCATTAATATTTTTGCTACTATGACCATTGGTGCAAGCCAGCCTAAAGGGTCGAAAAGTTTGGCTATAGCGGATAGGATTGCGCGTTTGGTGATGTTCTCGCCCTTCTCTAAAGCTCCTGCGGTGAAGTAAAACATGTCTGAATGCGCGTTCCATCGAATTCCGAGTGCCTTCACCAAGCTAGCCTCTTCAAACGCTAGGAAGTCCTCGCTGAGCAGATCCGTTTTGGGGATGTCCTGAAGGATTTCCTCACAATTTGATGTCCACTTGCGCAATGGAAAGCCAGCTGAGTGTAATGCTTCGCGAATCTCGTTTCTTGTTCTGATGGTTGACGCTATTGTATGTCCTCCAGATAAAACGTCGTCGACATACATACTTTCTCGTAATATACCCGATGCTATTGGGTGCGTATTTTCTACATCATCAGCCAATTGTAGAAGTGACCGTATCGCGAGGTAGGGGGCGCAGTTTACACCAAATGTGACAGTCTTTAGTTCGTAAAGACTGATGGGTTCGTTGGGGGATGTTCGATGGACAATTCTTTGAAATTTGGCGTGATTATCGGTCACCCAAATTTGCCTATACATCTTTTCTATGTCACTATTAAAGACAAAGCGATACAGTCGCCAACGTAAAATTAAAATAGGCAAGTCTGCTTGGAGTACTGGACCTGGGTGGAGTATGTCGTTTAGACTAATGCCATTTGCTGTCGGACTTGACGCGTTGAAGACGACGCGCACCTTGGTGGTGGTACTTTCCGCCTTTACAACGGCGTGGTGGGGCAGGAAATAATTATCCGAATCGTCGGATGGTACATTATTTTTAATTTTTCTCATATGTCCAAGCGTTTCGTATTCGGATAACACCCGAACATACTCTTTCCCTAACTCTTGGTTTTTCAGTAATCGCCCCTCATTTCTGAAGAATTGTGAACATGCGCGCTTTAGAGACGGTCCTAATGCAATCTTCTCAGGGTAATCCTGCCTGAATGGTAGCGAGACTGTATATCTTCCACTTTCATCACGTTTTGTTGTGTCCTTAAATAATTGTTCACAATACCTTTCTTCTTCATTAACCATTTTGTTTTTGGGAACATTTTCTACCTCCCAGAAAGCTTTTAATTGGTTGTCCAACGCAACCTCGTTGTAGAATGACATGATGCTCTTCGTTGGACTCGGTGCTTCGATGCGACCGGTTAGTATCCAACCGAACACTGTCTCTTGGGCCAGAAGTGTATTTAGTACATTCTTTTTCAGACCACTCAGTATAATTTGGGGATATATGTCTCCTCCAAGTATGAGGTCTACATCTTCGTTGATGTAGAACCTCTTGTCTGCCAAAACCAAGTCTGGGAATGCCTGCATAGTCATGACGTTGATATGGCAGGATGGAAGATTCCCAGTGAGTTTGGCTAGAACTAGAACGGGTGTAGTCAGGCTGAAGCAGGCATCCACTGCTGAACGTAATTCAATTTTGGATGCTTCTTTCACCTGGGCTGACACCGAATTTGTGATGCCTGAAACTTGGGCATGCATTTTTCTCGCTGGCAAATTGATTCTGCGTTTCAGTCTTTCAGTTATAAAGGAACATTCAGACCCTGAATCAATTAACGCCCGTGCGGAGAAGTCGGTACCATTATGGCGAATGTATACGCGAGCAGTTCCTAATAGCACGCCTGTGCTGGACTTGGCATGACAGGATTTTACATTCTGGTTCGCAGATTGTCGCGCCTGTGCCGAAGTTGTTGGGCTATTATCCGCATCTTTGAAAGGATTGCGTACAGCCGTGTGCTGAGATGTATCCGCATGCAGGAGCGTGTGGTGACGAGAGTGGCATTTGGAACAGTTGTAGGAACTGGTGCATTTCGTCACGGTGTGTCCTGGGGATAAGCAATTCAGGCAGCCACTTGTGGATTTTATAAATTTAATCCTTTCTACTGGGGTTAAGTCGCAGAAGCGTGAACAGTTGCGTAATCTGTGCTCCGTAGATTTGCACATTATACAAATTGATTTTATTGTTTGCTTGGATACTTTCGTTTGAAAAGCACCAAGTCTTTTCGTAGGGGTTTCCGTTGATTGTCGCGACGCGTTTGGTTTTTGCACTTTCGAAGTGGTATGCCCTGTAAAACCAGACACTGTTTCAAGTGTCTGAAACCGATTAGACAGGAATTTATCCATATCCTCCCACTTGGATATGTCCATTTTATGGTCTATACTTTGCTCCCAAAGAGCCAGCGTGCTCTCTGGTAACTTGGTTGAGCATAGATAGGTCAGGATTGCATCCCAATTGGAAGTGTCAATTTTGTGGCATTTGAGGGACGAAATACAATTATTTATATCATTTTGCAGCTTTTTTATTGAACTGCCACACTCACTTTCTACCTTTTTTAAGTTAAATAAAATTTGTAGTTGTGTGTTAACTAAGATACGTTTGTTTTCGTATCTTTCACACAAGTTTTTCCAGGCCATCTCGAAACCTTCATTTGTGAGGGGGCATTTTTTAACGATATCTTTTGCTTCGCCCTGCGTTTTGTTGTTGAGATGGAATAACTTTTCCACCCCTTTCAAGCTGGAATTGTTTATATAAATTGCCGTGAAAAGGTCGCGAAAAGTTGGCCAAGACAGATAATCCCCTTTAAAAACTTCCGTATCGCAAGCAGGGAGGCGAATTTTATGCCCATGAGGTTCTTGCTCAGGGTTGACGTTCTTTTCATCCTTCTTGTATTTTTCTGCCTCAGCAGATATAGACGCTGAACATCGCACGTAGATTGCGTATGCTGCCTTTTGCTTCTTTCTGATCGCCATAAGTCATCCGCTAACACCTCATCAGATCCCAATAGCGAATCAAACGCAGACTTTACCTTCTTCCACAAGAGCCGCAACTCTTCCTGCTGTATTGCCAGGGTGTGTTTGCTATGGTCGCTCTCCGGAATAAGGCTGTAATCTTTATCAAACTCTGCGATTGATTCTGCTAAACGGATGTAGGTTTCCATTGTCTTGGTTACGTTTATTAAAGAGAAAATTGCCGATTAGAAATAATGAGAGTCTCCTGAATTAAGATACCTGGCCTAGCAGTAAATTAAAAAACTTTGAATTTCGACGTTTTATATTTATTACTTTTATTTCAGACTTTGTCAGCGTAGGGACAACGGAAAAGGGTTAATTTTTGGACTTTTTGTCACAGCAGTGAAAAATAGCAAACGATATTATGTACAAACTTTTTGTCTCAGCGGCAACAACAAAAAAGGGACCACTCGCCACCTCCACAAATAATGGGTGTATTTTTGAGAAAGTGAAAAAATGCGTCCAATATACGAAACTAAGCGCAAGAAAAAAGTGTAAAAAGTGTTTAAAAAGTGAAGTGAGCACCGGATTAATTAAATTAAATTGAACTTGATTTCGTGTTTGTGATGTGCAAATAAACAACAACAAAAACCTATTTAGTATGGTGCGGAAAGTGAGGTTAGGTTACCCTCTTCCTTGTGTTGTGTCTGGAAAACCTTACCACTGGTGGGGGGATAGACCAGATAATCACAAGGACTGAAATAAATTAACAAATCAAGTGGTTTAACTTTTAAAATGGAAAAATGGTGCCCACTAAGTAATTTCACTTTTTACACTTCTTCTCGATTTCAATATTTCGCGCACAACACAGGTGTTTTCTTTATTTTTCTTCAATAACACTTAAAAAAAATGGCAAGAAATATAACACTTACTTCTCTTTGTGCTGTGGCTCCGGTATTTGTATAATATAATATAATCCCACTTTTCTCGCTGTTGTGTTTGGCAAATAAATCCTTTGATGAGTTTTTGTGGCAATTCGCAAGTTTTGTAGTAGGCAAAATCCTTCGGCAAAAGTTTTTGAGGTTGATAAATTGTGCTGTGTTGTGGACTGTATAACAAAGAGGCGCTTTTAGTTCCTGGTGAGGAGGACCAATGTTCGGCCTGAGTGCGTCTGGAACCGGCAGTGGGTAGGCGCACACGGGTCGATCTCGGGTTGATAGTGCTCTCGAAAGAAAGTAAAAGAACAAAACGCAAAGAGGATTTCCTCGTTATAATAGTGTTTTAATTAGAGTGTAGGAAAATATATACAAGGATACAATATTACCTTTGAGTGTAAAACTGATGACGGTGATACTCGGCGATGTGTGCTGGTTGGCGGTCGATCGAAAAAGAGACCGGTTGTGCCGTTGAGGACAACCGCTAAGCCGCGAAAAGGTCCTCTGGTATTAAGGAGGGGAAAAAAGCCACACACACAACAGCCCCCACATATACGTGCATGGGTGCTGACAACCTGCATGCATGTGCATGCATGCACACAAATGCGGCGTGAGTGTGGGTGGCTGAAAATCTTATTAAAACGTTAGGGAGGGGCGCCGTCAATCAAGTAAAAGTTAGGCCTTGGGCCTAAACAATCTATTTATTTCTCTTCCTTCACTAATTTAGATATTTTATTAATATTTTCAATGACTTCGTTTATTTTTTCGTAGCTTAATTTATTTATGGCAACTTGCCTATTATTATTTTCTAAACCATTATTCATTTTTTCGGTGAGGATTTCGAAGTCGCTGTGGTCTGGATTTCGAGCTATCCATTTCGACGCTGAACCTATCAAGTCTAATGATCTTTTATTGCTATGTTTGACTACCCTAATTCTATCTAGATAATATTTCGATTGTTTGACAAGTGATATGAGGATTGGCTTTAGGGGATGGTTTGGAAGCTGTTCATTGATTCCTGTCTCTAAGTGATTTATAGTATCGTCATAGTCTTGTAGTTCTATAATATGTATGATTTTAAAGTTTCCTATTTGTAATTTCGCTGGTCCGCAGTCTCTTGTTACAAGCTGATATGACGAGTAGTCCAATATCTGGACGTTCGCGATTATTGGTACGACCATCGCGATCAGTCTAAAAATTTAATAATAAAATTAATTGGAATAATGTGCAATTTATTTAATTGTTCAAATTTTGTCTGCTATTTATGCCTTATTCCTATAACCTTTTAGGTCATACCTACTCGTAATTTTTCGAATTTTGATTTTTAGTTTTCCTCTTATTTACTCCGAAAGAAAAAAAAACGTTTTTCTTTTTTCGAAAGAGAAATCTTAAAAGTCCAATACTAACTTAGATGCAAGTTGATTAAAAAGGAGAAAAGAAAATGAGAAAAATTTAAATTTTTTTTTTTTGATGCTTCTCTTTCCCTTTTTCCCTTTTATTTTCAAAAATTTTTTCAATTTTTTTTTTGTTTTTTTTTGTTATGCAATTTTTTGATTTTTGTTTTTACTTTTGTTTTATTAGGCTCTTATGAACCACTTTGCCCGATTCTGTTATGACCGTTGCTGTCTTGTTTTCCTTAACTATCTCTTTTTTATAGCGGGGGTTAGTTTGGTACCGTATCGTTTATTGATTTTAATGTAGATGGTTTGACCTGGGATATAGTCCTTACAGGGTGTCCTATTTTTGTTATGGTATTGCAGATCTTTTTCCTGTGTATCTTTCAGTCTCTATATGCTATTTCGTCTTGCTGCTTGGTATTGTTCAGGTTTAATGTGAATTCTACGTCTGAACAAGTTTTCTATAGGTTTCTGTCCAGTTGTTGAGTGAATTGAGAAATTGTATTCGTAAATGGCTCTGTCGAGTAATTCTTCAAAGGTCCTGTCTATGTTTTCGGCTTTAATTTAATATTAATATTTCTGCAAGGGTTGAATGGAAACGTTCGACCTGTCCATTGGCTTTGTTTGTGTGTGGTGGGGTTTTGTAGATTTTAATTCTCAACTGATCTTCTAGCATGAAAGCTATCGAATTGGAGTTAAGTGACTTTTCATTGTCTATGACTATTGTTTTGGGTACTCCAAATGTGAAAAGGATTTGTCGTCAAGGCTCGCGTATATCTTCCGTTGATCTAGATTTAATTACTCTTGCTTGGGCGTACTTTGAATACTTGTCTTAACCGCTATAGACAAGTACATACATTTTTTTTCGGCTATAAATATGTCTATATGGATGATTTGACCTGGATATTCGGGAATTGGAGTTGACTTCATTTCGGGTTTGTTTGGATTTCTATTGTATTTGTTTTCGGAACAGATTCTGCACTGTTTGACTAGTTTCTTTATTTTAGCCTGCATTTTGGGGAAGTAAAATTTGTCTATAATTTGTTTTTTATTTTCTATTTTTGTTGTCCAACAAGTAACCAAATTTGATTTTTAAATACGTTGATTGGAGCTTCTGTTGCTGGTATTAGATTGTGTCCTGAATCCGAATGGGTGGCAATAGTTACTGAATTAATTTCTGGAGGTCGGGAGAGGGTGTCGTCTACAATGTTAGTTTTACCTGGTTTGTATTTAAGTTCGTGGTCGTATTCCTCCAAAATTGATTTCCATCTTTTCAGTTTTGTGTTGTCGTTTTTATTACTTAGAGCGTAGATGAGGGGTTGGTGGTCCGTGAATATTTTGATTTTGGCTGTAACGTAAAGATAATTTCGTAAGAATTTAAGTACCCCTTTTATTGCCAGCATTTCCTTTTCATTAGTGGCGTAGTTTTCCTCCGTATTTGTTAGCGTCCTTGAAATAAACGTAATCGGCTTACCGTCCTGTTCTAACACTGCACCAATGGCGTGTTTCGAGGCGTCTGTTGTTAGATGGAATTCTTTTTGATAGTTGGGATAGGTCAGTATTACTTCTCTTGAAATTAATGCATTTTTGATTTGGTTAAGTGCTTCTTTTGCTCTGTTGTATAATTGATAGAGTTTATTTTTTGAGTGATTTTTCGATACTCTTCCATCTTCTCCTCTTAGAAGAATAGTGAGAGGTTTGGCTATTTTAGCATAGTCTTTGATAAATCGTCTGTAGTAGCCGGTGTAAAAGTTTAAAATGCAATAAAAAGAGGTGTGACCTTAATGAGTGAATTCTGAATGAAACTTTATTCAAATATTTCAACTTATTTATATTAAATTATTGTAACATATTTTTACATACATATTTACATTTAAGCATACATACTTACATACATATCTACCTTAAGCCTACATACTTACATACCTACATACAACTCGATACAAAATATGTACCTACACATCTGTGTTGAGCTGTGACTTCTATGGGAAATGCAATGTTTGCAAATTTGCTAGAATTCAAATTTGTTTTGTTGTGTGTTGTACACACACCTGAATTAAATCGTGTTAATGGCTATGTCAGCAATAATTATCAAATGCATATTTATGTGTTGATAAACATTTAGACTATTTTTGTAGCAGTGTAGCATATTAGACTGATTTAAATATTTGGGATTAATTTGTTGACTGTTTACACTACATCTCCCTTTTTTTTAGAATGCTTATGCATTTGGAGAATGCATGAGTGTGCTATTTTTATAAATTAATTCTACTTTTGTATTTTATGTTTGTAGGTTGCACATTTTCTTATTCTACTAATTTAAGTCTATTTTTGTATATTTTTTTTTTCTTATTGTGTTTGCTGGGTTGAGCACATATGGTCAAAAATTAAAAACAGTTGTTGTTGCTTTTTCCCGACGCGTTTCGACGTTCTTCTTTCACGTAATCTTCTGGGGATTTCTTTAATGATAAATATGCAGAAATAATATACATATTAACATTTTGATACTTTTTTCTAACACTTTCTAACAATTAACATGAAACTGACACATCATACAAATTTTTTATTTACTTACATTAATTGTATTATAATTAAATTAACTATTGCACTTTATTTTAACAAATATACATAAACAGTTCGCACTTGCATTTTTGTTTACTTTGATTTACATTTCTGAATAACAGCTGAGTAGACGCTGCTGATATTGTCAAAGTCTTCTTTGAAATTTAGTGTGTTGTGTATTTGTTGTTGTATTCGTATGCTTTCAAGAGACATTCTCGTTTTTTCTCTTTTTTCGATATCTAATATTTCAACATTTGAAAAGTCCGCTACGTGGTTGCTCTTTGTTAAGTGATGGGCTAAACCGGTGTTCGTTTTTTTGTTTGCTGCGTCTTTTCTGTGTTCATTAATACGTATACCCAGTTGTCGTTTGGTTGTGCCAATATAACATTTTCCAAATTTATCATCATCGCGACCATTGCATGTTATTTTCTAAACCACATCGTTTTGTTGATCTTTTGGGATTGGGTCTTTAATTTTTGTAAAAATATAATTGTGTTGTTCGGCTTGTGCGCGTAATTAGTGTTTTTGTTGTTTATTGTTTTATGTAGTATTTGATTGTCTGTAAGACCAGGTATGTATGTTACACCGATATATTTTTTGTTGGTGCTGTCCGGCGGTAAATTGTCGCGTTTTTGACTAATTCTGTTTATTGTGTTTTGAATTAGTCTATCAATGAGGGTGCTTGGATAGCTATTTTTGAATAATATATTTTTTATTTTCTTCATGTTTCCCTCAATGTACTGTTCATCACTGAGTACCGCTACTTTTCTAATCATACTTGTTGCCGTATTAATTTTTTGCTTCCATGGGTGGTTTGAGTGATAACTAATTAGTCGTTCCGATGCGATGGATTTGGTATACCAATTCATTACTAACCGTTTGTTTTTATTAAACGGTTTTATTTAGCTTGAGTTGACAGGCCGGCCGTTGTGAACGAATCTTGTAATTGAAATTTAAGTAACTTTCCGATAAGCTACAAGCTTGAAACTTGGAATATAGATCAGAACCCGATGACAATGCAATAATAAGAAAAAAATCGCCGCTAGGTGGCGCATGGAGCGAGATATTCTCAAAATTCGCATTTGTGGTCCGATTTGGCTCATATCTGGAACACATAATACATGCAAGAATAGAAATCGACCCGTTAAAAAAAAATCGCCGCTGGGTGGCGCATGGATCGAGATATTCACAAAAATCGTATTTGTGGTCCGATTTGGCCCATATTTGGAACACATAATACATGCAAGAATAGAAATCGACCTGTGAAAAAAATAGTCGCTAGGTGGCACATGGATCGAGATATTCACAAAAATCGTTATTGTGGTCCGATTTGATTTGGTCCATATTTGGAACACATAATACATACATGAATAGAAAGCGACCTATGATGCCCGATTTGGCTCATATTTGGAACAAATATTGCATACAGTTCAGTAGAAGTGACATCAAAATATTTTGGAGTTGGAGGAGGGACAAGCATACGTGGCGCAGTCGAGTAAAGTCTTTGGAAGGATTATTTATTGAGGACTTAGGTTGTAACAAAATGTCAGGAAAGAGTCCTTGTAATAATGAGTCACTAAATGAACTAAATAGAATGAGAAATAACAGGCAATTAAATAAAGACTAAAAACTTGAAAATAAAATAATTTAAAAAAAATTTTTAAGTTAAACGGTTTTATTGAAAACAATACTTACATGAAATAATAATAATACGAAAAGCTAGAAAATAATTAGGTAGGTCCTAGGTACTAGTCATCACACTCCTTATCAATCTAGGGCGTTGATCAGACAATTAAATAAAAGCGTTGGGCGCGTGAAATTTCTAAAAATGTGAGGCGTAGCATAACCTGATTAAGGTTCAGTTGGTTTTACTTATGACTATCAATTGAAATATGACGCGTCCAACGCTTTTATTTAATTGTCTGATCAACGCCCTAGATTGATAAGGAATGTGATGACTAGTACCTAGGACCTACCTAATTATTTTCTAGCTTTTCGTCTTATTATTATTTCATGTAAGTATTGTTTTCAGTAAAACCGTTTAACTTAAACATTTTTTTTTAATTATTTTATTTCTACTTACTTCTACATATATGAAGGCTATTTTATTTTCCTTTTCTTTTTCCAAAGTGAATTTTATGCTTGTATGTTGCGCATTTAATATTTTTAAGATGTCTTCCGCGTCCTTGGTTTTTATGAATGCGAATACATCATCTACATACTTATTGATGTATTTGATGTATATGTCCTTTTCTTTTAATTCAGCTATGCTGCCGTCAAGTATTTTGTGCAATACTATATCTGCTATAGTCGGAGATAAGGGATTCCCCGTTGGCATCCCGTACGTTTGTTGGTACAACCTCGAGTTGTACATAAAATAATTGTTTTCTCGTAAACAAAACTCTAATATATTTTGGAACTGTTTTTTTGAGATATTTGTGTGTTTTTGCAATTGTGACCATTGTTTCATTATCGTCTGTATTGCTAAGTGTGTTGGAATGTTTGTAAATAATGAAATGACGTCGAACGATATGAGTGTTTCATCATCTTCTATTTTAATAATCTTTAATCTGTCTTTTAGTTGAAAGGCATTTTTTATGTTGAAATATTCCGATATTATGTTTTTTAGTACCGCACCAATATGTTTGGACAATTTGTAACAAGGTACCTTTGTAGATGATGAAATTGGTCTTAGTTGCATATGTTCTTTGTGGATTTTAGGAAGACCGTATAATCTTGGCGCGACGGCTGCTGTACTAGCTAGTTGAAATTTTTCTCTTATGTTGATTTTGTTTTCTTTAAATAAATCATTAACAATTGCGTTATTTTTTCGCATAAGTTGTTGCGTTGGATCTTTTCTTATTGTTTTGTATACCTTTCTGTCGTTAAGTAGATCACTAATTTTTTGCTCATACTCGGTTTTGTTCATCAGAACCGTTTTGTTTCCTTTATCCGCCTGTGTTAACACCACACTGCCCTTGTGCTGTCGTAGAAATTTCTTTGTGTTTTCAAACATTTGAATTATATATTTTTCTTTCGGATTGTTATTTATTCTTCTTTGGTAGCTGCTAATTTTTGTGGCTATGTTGCTTCTTATCGCGTCTTTACTTCTGTCATCCTCGATATCTTGTATCCCTTGTTCCAATTCTGCGATTAGATGTATGGGGGAAAAATTACCTCTTGTTACTGGTAATGCAAATTTTGTTCCAAACGAGAGTAAACAACGGCTTTCATGTGGTACTTCAATGCTGGTTTTGTTGATGAACCAATCTTCATTAAACCTTATTCCAAACTTGTCGCTGTTTTGTGTTATTTGAGCTTGCAGCTTTTTTTTGGTGAATTTTTTCTGTGTGTGACATTACCACTGTGTTTCGAAAAATGGTGTTGTTTTTCCACCAAAGTTTCATATTCTTTCACTTCTAATTTCTCCCTTAGTGTTTTCGTTATTTGTTTCAAGTCCTTATCAATTATTTTAATGTTTATGTTTGTTTCCTTTATTTTCAAATTCAGTATTTTTTGTAGAAAGCCCGTTTCCAATTTTTGTAGTTGATGACGGGTAGACTGGTTTGTGAAGCAGTGTGACAGATATTTTGTCTTACCTTGTAAGTGCGGTGGTGTGATTCCATAGCTTTTGCATTTGAGCAGAAACTTCAGTCTTTCTTTTTGTTTCGCAATGTTTTTAGATTTTTTATTGAATTGTTTGATGGTGTATTGTATTTGTTCATTGTAGTTTGTTCTGATGTGTCTAAAGAATTGTTTCATGTTTATGGTTGATTTTTGGATTTTTGTATCGGATTTGCTCGCCGATTTATAAGTTTTATGTTTATAGATGGCCCAATTTATAATATTTGTCTGGGTTGAGCACATATGGTCAAAAATTAAAAACAGTTGTTGTTGCTTTTTCCCGACACGTTTCGACGTTCTTTTTTCACGTCATCTTCTGGGGATTTCTTTAATGATATTTTCTTATTATTTATGATATTGCTATTCTCTATGTTACTGAGAAATTTTTGCTTATCCTCATTTCCTGTTCTAGATGGGATTAAAGTGTCATTATTTTTATTATTAGTATTTTCTTCTTTATAGGGTATTAGAGTAAAATTATTATTTTCATCGATTTCTTCTACCTTATAGGGCCCTTTATGTCTACTATCTAACTTATGACCTGTTTCGTTTTTTACTAACACTACATCTCCTATATTTATTTCCTTATAGTGAATATTTTTATCATAACTAATCTTTTGTTTTTCTTTAGCGTCTTCTACTAATTTAAAGGCTATATCCTGTACTATTTGTAACCTATATTTAATTTCTTTATCGTAAGCTTCATAATTGTATAATGGGCTTACCGTATTTTCTTGTAAAAATTCGTAAGTCTGGGGTTTTTTGCCAAAGATCAATTCGAATGGACAATAGTTATGGACTGTAGATGGGGTAGTATTGTAACAATATGCAAAATATTTAAGATATTCGTCCCAGTCATCTTTGTTAATGGATATGTATGAACGCACATATTCATTGAAAGTTCTAAGGCTACGTTCAACAGTGCCTAAAATTTGGTGGTGATACGGCGTAGATGTTATGTGCTCAATATTGAGAAGTTTACATAGTTCTTCAAACAGGCTATTTTTATATTCAGATCCCATATCCGTTATTATTGTTTTCATACTTCCATAAATTAATATGAAATTATCGAATATGGCTCTGGCTACTGTTTTTGCATGTTTGCTCTGTATAGGAATTGCAACAAAGAATTTAGTCAAATCACATATTAGAGTGACAGCGTATTCGTTTCCATTTAATGATCTTGGTAAAGGTCCAATTGTATCTATTTGTACTGTTTCGAACGCCTTTGGTGGTGTTTCAGTCAAAATCATTGGTTCTTTTAAATTTTTATAAATTTAATTTTTATTGCAATTAACGCATTTCTTTATATATTTTCTTATATCATTTTTCATATTTTTCCAATAATATTTTTGTCTTATTTTATTAGTTGTACGATTGATTCCTGGGTGGCCACCATTAACAGGATCATCGTGATATTTTTGAAGAATCTTTTTAATTTTATCATTTTCCGTCACATGCACAACCTCCGGAGTTAATGCAATAGTTAAATTTTTGAGAACTTTGGTACCTATTTCCTTAAATGTGTCTACTCGAGTATAATTAAACAATTTCTCTCCTAAGGACAACTGAATTTTCTTAATTCCAAAATTTCCGGCTTTTTCTATAAGCCTGGTAAAGAATTGGCCTAAGTCAATCTTCGCCTCAACAATTTGATTTTCTATATTTATATCACTACAAATTTTCTTTCCTTTTTTGAAATATAATTTCGGAGGATCGAAAACGAGCTGAACTAGTCTTTTTACTTCACATTTATTAAGCGCTTCATATATTATAAGGTTCTCTTTGTGATTTTTCTTCTCTTCATTTCGATTACTGTTATTACTGGAACTCTTTTTAGTTTGCGATCTTGTCGTGACTTTCATTATTTTACATGCCTGTACTGACATTTCTTTCAAATCATTGATAACTATTCGTGACAGGGCGGAGCGTCTGCCACGTAATTTTCTTTTCCGGCTATGTACTCTACCCCAAAGTCATACTCTTCCAAACCTAAACTGATTCTAGTTAATTTAGATGAAGGGTTTTTCATTGAGAATAAATACGTTAAAGGTCGATGATCCGTTTTCACTGTGAATTTTCTGCCCTGAACATATGGTCTAAAATATATAATTGCCCAATATATGGCCGCTAATTCTTTTTCGATAGTGGCTTTGTTTATTTCGCCTTTTTTAAATGATCTTGAGGCATAGGCAATGGGTAATTGTTTTCCTTCATATTCTTGGCTTAGCACAGCACCGCAAGCATAACCACAAGCGTCGGTTGTAATAAAGAACTCTTTATCAAAATTGGGATATTGTAGGATATTTAAACTAACTAATGAATTTTTTAGGTAATTTAAAGATTTCTCGCAGTCGTTTGTCCAATTGAAAATTACATTTTTCTTACTAGGTCTTGTTAGAATCCTGGCATATTCCGCGAAATTTGGTATTAATCTTCTATAATAATTACAAAATGCGACAAATCTTTTTGCTTCATCGGCATTTTTGGGAGTTGGGTAATTTTGAACAATTTTAAATTTGCTCGGGTCTGGTAAAATTCCAGTACTTGTGCATTTATGTCCAAGATAAGTGACTTCTTTTCTGAAAAATAGACATTTGTCCGGATGTAATTTTAAATTATATTTTCTGCATGTGGAGAATACATCCCGTAAATTTTTAATCATATGTTTTTCAGAGCATCCTAATACGACTAAATCGTCCATGTATAAGAATATTTGTGATGGTTTTAGACCTGCGAATGCCAATGTCATCATCCTCTGGAATGAGTTTGGCGCTACTTTGAGGCCATAAGGTAATCTCTTGAAACGATAAGTACCGTTGTCCGCTGTAAAGGATGTGATATCTCTTGATTCTGGGCTGAGTTCTATTTGGTGAAATCCTGACATTAAATCTAGGCATGAGAAATATTTCGCTCTTCCCAATTGATCCAGAATATCATCTATTCTAGGCAAATGGAATTTATCAGCTGTTATTTTTTATTTATTTGTCTGAAATCAACAACTAATCTCCACCTTTTTTCTTGTTTTCCCAGAAGAAATTTTTTTGGTACCAATAAAATAGGGCTGTTGTACTCTGAGGTTGATGGTTCAACAATATCATCTTGAATCAGTTTATTTAATTGTTTATTTATTTCATTCTTACGTGCTTGGGGTAGTCTATGATTTTTAATATACACAGGGGTGTTATCTTTCAGATGCAACTTTTGTTTGTAAAAGTTGTTGGTCGTAATTGGTTCTGTTTCTTATTAGAATATATCAACGAATTCTGAGCATAATGTGCTGAGTGATTTACTAGCGGAATGGTGGGAAATTTTTATTCAATCTAACTTTTCTTTAATATTAGCTTTACAGTGAGATGTATTTTCAATTATTACATAATCCTCTAAACTTTCTGTTTTGATGTCATAATCTTGAATGAATGCATGTTTATCTGTTGTATTTATTATTCTTATTAAAGCTTGATTTGAGTTTACTATCGTGTTGGCTACAAAAATGCCATTAGTTAATTCTTGATGAAGTACTAATAGTTCCTTATTGTGACTATTGATATGAACCTGTCTAATTACTTCGGCTCTTGCGGGTATTGTAATGCTATTAATTGTTGGTTTATTTGTCATTTGTATAACTATATCTTCTGGGTATTCATATGGTCGTAGTATTAGGCTGTCCCCATTTTTATTATAATCTAATATGCAATTATATTTTTTAATGAAGTCGAGTCCCAAAATTCCATCACATGGGATTGGGAAATTGTCCTCTACTATGTGAAATTTATGTCTTATTAAAAGACTATCATTTGTTAGATCTGCTTTTACTGTTCCAAATGTGCTTGTTATGCCTCGGCCAATACCTTTTAAAAATGTGATCTGTGAGTTATTTATTGTGACATTACTGTCAATTTGACCCTTCTTTATTATTGAGATATCCGCTCCTGTATCTATCAGGAACGTCGAAGTTGACTTATTTAGGGTAGTATTGGAAGATATGTAGCTGTTTAGATGCAAGTTGAATGTGCATATTTTATTACCGTTAGAATTTACTGTTGGAGTGGAGTTTGCTGGTTCCTTTTGTTCCTGTTTTTCTTCTTCTTTTTGTTCTACTTTTGGTTCCTCTTCTAAATCGGATGCTGACTCCAGAAGGAATGTGCTATAGTCTATTTCTATTTCCTTCTTGAAACTCGTTGGTACTATGAATTCTATATCATATCTTGCCAGTGAGGACACCAATTTGTCTCTAATACTGGAAAAAAATTGATGTGCTTGGTCTTTTCGATTGCCGTCGAGTTTACCATTTAACTGTTGAATTATTTTTCCTATTTTATTAAATGCTTCAACTATTATTTCTGCCTTAACTTTTGTATTTTTATTAATACATTTGAAAGACTTTTCTCCTATCGTTTTTTCTTCTATGAGCAGTTTAACGATATTTTGCCATTTGCCCATTGTGGATGGCAGTTAAAATTTAGTTAAACCTTATCTAAACCGTCTGCGCGGCTAGCATATCGCTTTTTTAGGAATTTATTATGGGTTGAGTAGAGTTTCAGAAACAAACTGATGCAACTGACTACGCAGATGATTAGAAGTATGATCTTAATAGTATCTAGTGCGTCAGTATGGTCTAATACTTGGACTGACTTTACAACGTTTGCAATTGGTTTTTCTATTTTTGATTCTTGGCCTCCCATCGTAAAAAAAAAAAATATGAAGACAAAAAAAAATTTTTGTGGTTTTTTTTTCTTTTATTAAAAATTTTTTTTTCAATATTTTAATCTGTTCTTCCCATAAATTTTACTTCCCATCTATATATCTCTTCAGCTGCTGTTGCGTGTGGATTCCTAACATTCCATATTGTTGGTTCCCCAGGCATCTCAATAAGTTTCCAATGACTTTTCAACCAAATTAGAGTTTTTTCCTCATCTACAATTTTTATTTCATTTGTAAGGTCCTCAAGTGGGCCTTTTACATAACTTTTAATTTTTCTTGATCTTTCCATAATTTTAAAATCAATAGTTTTACAAAATTGTATTTTATTTTTATTTTATTTTTTCAACACTCTAATGTTTACATTGCTGGATTCGGTTTTTTATTTTTATAATTATTTTTCCTTAATCCCTCAGCTCAATAATTAGTAAAAAGTTTTTACAGCAGAAATTTAAATTTTTGCTTGTCAATAGGCAGCCGTTAGGTTGCCCGAAAACTTTCCTGCCTAACAATAATTTTTATATTGTTAAAACTAATCTTATATACGTATTATACTTAAGTTGCCAGTTCCGAACGCCTCACGATCTCGGTGTCATCCTTGCGCCATGCTGATCTGTATCCCTCCAATGTATCTTTTTTTGTTTTTGTCTTCTAATTACCGCAATTCCAATGTATCTTTTTTTGTTTTTTCCTTGGGTCTTCTAATTGCCGTAATTCCAATGTGTCTTTTTTGTTTTTTCCTTTACAAGGCTTAGGCTGAAATCAGCCAGTAAAATCCTTGCCAGCTATGAAATTAGGCTGAAAATTCAGCCAGTAGAATCATAGGCAGGATCCCCATGTAAAAGATTAAAATGCAATAAAAAGAGTTGTGACCTTGATGAGTGAATTTTTATTCAAATATTTCAGCTTATTTATATTAAATTATTCTAAACATATTCTTACATACATATTTACATTTAAGCATACATACTTACATGCACATCTACCTTAAGCATACATACTTATATACCTACATACAACTCGATACAAAATATGTACCTACACATCTGTGTTGGGCTGTGACTTCTATGGGAAATGCAATGTTTGCAAATTTGCTAGAATTCAAATTTGTTTGGTTATGTGTTGTACGCACACCTGTATTAAATCGTGTGAATGGCTATGTCAGCAATAATTATCAAATGCATATTTATGTGTTGATGAACATTTAGACTATTTTTGTAGCAGTGTAGCATATTAGATTGATTTAAATATTTGGGATTAAATTGTTGGCTGTTTACACTACACCGGAGAGGCCTAGGAAAGATCTTAAGTCTTTCAGTGTTCGTGGGTATGGAAAGTCAACTATTGCCTGAACTTTAGTGGGGTTTGTAGTGATTCCCTTAAATGAGACCAGAAATCCCAAAAATTCTATTTCGGTTTTAAAGAATTCGCACTTGTCTATCTGTACTTCCATGTTTGCTTCCTGCAGGGTTTCAAAGACTTCATGGATATTATTGGCATGTTTTTTTTCGTCTTTGCTGAATATGATTATATCATCGATATAAACATAGCAGATTTTTCCTATATGTTTCCTTAAAATATCATACAACGTCCTTTGAAAAATGGCAGGAGCATTTTTGAGTCCAAAAGGCAATAGCGTAAATTCGTATTTTCCGTTTTTAACTGAAAAAGCAGTTTGCTCAATATCAGATTCTTTCAAAGGAATCTGGTGGAAACCGCTTTTCAGGTCTATTACTGAAAAGAAGATATTTTTACCTAGTTGTGCTAAAACTTCGTTGATGTCGGGTATTGGATAACGATCAGCTATCATTATGGCATTGAGTTTCCTATAGTCTATTACTAGTCTGTATTTTTTTTCTAGAGAAGCATCCTGTTTTTTTGGTACATTCCATATGGGCGAGTTATATGGGGACCGTGAAGGTCTTATGATTCCGTCGTCTAACAATTTCTGTATTTGTTTTTCGACTTCTCCTTTTAAGGACATGGGATAGGGGTAGTATTTCGTGTAGACTGGTACGTTCGAGTTCGTCCTAAAGGTGGCAACGACTTTGGTTGTATAAGTTAACTTTTCATTGGGGTCAGAGAAGAGGTCAATAATTTTACTAACTAAGGAATACATTACTTGTTTTTGAAAATTGTTCATGTGTTCGTTTCGGATGTTGATATGGTTGACATCCTGTGAAATAAGCTGTTTAAGTTGTATTTTAATTGAATTATTTATGGTCGTGAAACTTTCTTTTGTGTGAATAACTGCTGCTAATTCTTTCAGGCTATCATTTCCGAGTATGGCGTGAAAGGAGACGAGGGAGGGAAGGAGATAGAAATTTAAATTAACGTTTCGCAAATTGAAAAGATTGACATATGTGTGAGGGGTTATTTCTATTTGTCCTCGTACTGAATTTGCTAAAAAGTTGCTGCCATTTTGAATTTTCCTTTTCACTAATTGAGGCTGAATGTAATTTTTGCTTGATCCTGTATCTACTAAAATTTTTAAGATTTCTCCACTCTTCGTCCTGCTACTAAAGTAAGGCAACGAAGAGTTTCTTATTCTAAACAAGTAGGGAAGGCTAAGTTCGGGTGCAACCGAACATTACATACTCAGTTGAGAGCTATGGAGACAAAATAAGGAAAATCACCATGTAGGAAAATGAACCTAGGGAACCCTGGAATGTGGTTGTATGACATGTGTATCAAATGGAAGGTATTAAAGAGTATTTTAAGAGAGAGTAGGCCATAGTTCTATGGATGGACGCCATTTAGGGATATCGCCATAAAGGTGGACCAGGGCTGACTCTAGAATTTGTTTGTACGATATGGGTATCAAACGAAAAGTGTTACTGAGCATTTTAAGAGGGAGTGGGCAATAGGTCTATAGGTGGACGCCTTTTCTAAATGTCGCCATTAGGGTGGGCCAGGGGTGACTCTAGAATGTGTTTGTATGATATGGGTATCAAATGAAAGATGGTAATGAGTATTTTAAAAGGGAGTGATCCTTAGTTCTATAGGTGGACGCCTTTTCGAGATATCGCCATAAAGGTGGACCAAGGGTGACTCTAGAATGTTTGTACGATATGGGTATCAAACGAAAGGTGTTACTAAGCATTTTAAGAGGGAGTGGGCATTAGGTCTATAAGTGGACGCCTTTTCGAGATATCGTCATTAGGGTGGGCCAGGGGTGACTCTAGAATGTGTTTGTACGATATGGGTATCAAACGAAAGGTGTTACTGAGCATTTTAAGAGGGAGTGGGCATTAGGTCTATTGGTGGACGTCTTTTCGAGATATCGCCATTAGGGTGGGCCAGGGGTGATTCTAGAATGTTTGTACGATATGGGTATCAAACGAAAGGTGTTACTGAGCATTTTAAGAGTGAGTGGGCATTAGGTCTATAGGTGGACGCCTTTTCGAGATATCGCCATTAGGGTGGGCCAGGGGTGACTCTAGAATGTGTTTGTACGATATGGGTATCAAATGAAAGGTGGTAATGAGTATTTTAAAAGGGAGTAATCCTTAGTGCTATAGGTGGACGCCTTTTCGAGATATCGCCATAAAGGTGTACCAAGGGTGACTCTAGAATGTTTGTACGATATGGGTATCAAACGAAAGGTGTTACTGGGCATTTTAAGAGGGAGTGGGCAATAGGTCTATAGGTGGACGCCTTTTAGAGATATCGCCATTAGGGTGGGCCAGGGTGACTCTAGAATGTGTTTGTACGATATGGGTATTAAATGAAAGGTGGTAATGAGTATTTTAAAAGGGAGTAATCCTTAGTGCTATAGGTGGACGCCTTTTCGAGATATCGCCATAAAGGTGGACCAAGGGTGACTCTAGAATGTTTGTACGATATGGGTATCAAACGAAAGGTGTTACTGAGCATTTTAAGAGGGAGTGGGCATTAGGTCTATAGGTGAACGCCTTTTCGAGATATCGCCTTTAGGGTGGGCCAGGGGTGACTCTAGAATGTTTGTACGATATGGGTATCAAACGAAATGTGTTACTGAGCATTTTAAGAGGGAGTGGGCATTAGGTCTACAGGTGGAGGCCTTTTCGAGACATCGCCAATAGGGTGGGCCAGGGGTGACTGTAGAATGTTTGTACGATATGGGTATCAAACGAAAGGTGTTACTGAGCATTTTAAGAGGGAGTGGACATTAGGTCTATAGGTGGACGCCTTTTCGAGATATCGCCATTAGGGTGGGCCAGAGGTGACTCTAGAATGTTTGTACGATATGGGTATCAAACGAAAGGTGTTACTGAGCATTTTAAGAGGGAGTGGGCATTAGGTCTATAGGTGGACGCCTTTTCGAGATATCGCCATTAGGGTGGGCCAGGGGTGCCTCTAGAATGTGTTTGTACGATATTGATATCAATTAAAGGTATTAATGAGGGTTTTAAAAGCGAGTGGCCCTTAGATGTATATGTGAAGGGTTTCTCGCGATATCGACCAAAATGTGGACCAGGTGATCCAGAAAATCATCTGTCGGGTACTGCTAATTTATTTATATATGCAATACCACTAACAGTATTCCTGCCAAGATTCCAAGGGCTGTTGATTTCGCCTTGTAGAACTTTTTCATTTTCTTCTACTTAATATGGTAGGTGTCACACCCATTTTACAAAGTTTTTTCCAAAGTTATATTTTGCGTCAATAAACCAATCCAGTTACCATGTTTCCTCCCTTTTTTCGTATTTGGTATAGAATTATGGCATTTTTTTCATTTTTCGTAATTTTCGATATCGATAAAGTGGGCGTGGTTATGGTCGGATTTCGGCCATTTTTTATACCAAGATAAAGTGAGTTCAGATAAGTAGGTGGGCTAAGTTTAGTAAAGATATATCGTTGTTTGCTCAAGTTATTGTGTTAACGGCCGAGCGGAAGGACAGACGGTGGACTGTGTATAAAAACTGGGCGTGGCTTCCACCGATTTCGCCCATTTTCACAGAGAACAGTTACCGTCATAGAATCTATGTCCCTACCAAATTTGAGAAGGATTGGTAAATTTTTGTTCGACTTATGGCATTAAAAGTATTCTAGACAAACTAAATGAAACTGGGCGGCCACGCCCATTTTGAAATTTTCTTTTATTTTTGTATTTTGTTGCATCATATCATTACAGGAGTTGAATTTTGACTTAATTTACTTATACACAGTAAAGATATTAAATTTTTTGTTAAAATTTGAATTTAAAAAAAAAAATTTTTTAAAAAGTGGGCGTGTTCTTCATCCAATTTTGCTAATTTTTATTTAGCACATATATAGTAATAGTAGTAGCGTTCCTGCCAAATTTCATCATGATATCTTCAACGACTGCCAAATTACAGCTTGCAAAACTTTTAAATTACCTTCTTGTAAAAGTGGGCGGTGCCACACCCATTGTCCAAAATCTTACTAATTTTCTATTCTGTGTCATAACGTCAACCCATCTGCCAAGTTTCATCGCTTTAACCGCTTTTGGCAATGAATTATCGCATTTTTTCGGTTTTTCGAAATTTTCGATATCGAAAAAGTGGGCGTGGTTATAGTCCGATATCGTTCGTTTTAAATAGCGATCTGAGATGAGTGCCCAGGAATCTACATACCAAATTTCATCAAGATACCTCAAAATTTACTCAAGTTATCGTGTTAACGGACGGACGGACGGACGGACATGGCTCAATCAAATTTTTTTTCGATCCTGATTATTTTGATATATGGAAGTCTATATCTATCTCGATTCCTTTATATATGTACAACCAACCGTTATCCAATCAAACTTAATATACTCTGTGAGCTCTGCTCAACTGAGTATAAAAATAGATATCTGTAAAATCTGTGCTCTCGTAGTTGTCCGGATGGTATTGGGGGTTATCCTGATATTCAGGGATATAAGTATTGTATTGATCGTAGCTGCTGTTTGGGTGAGTGTCTGGTGAATGGTTAGCTTCTTCTGGGGTAGTGGTTACGTGGTAATTCCTTTGATGTTTTAAGGGTGGATTTGTAAGGTTCGAGTTGCCTTGCCTTTTACCAGCATACTTCAGGTCAGCTCTATTGGCATAGTTCACGGCATTTGTCCTGATGCTCGGATCGACTTAGGTTGCCGTTTCAGTGCTGTCGGCCTAGGAGGTGGGTTATGATGCAAATTTGGTTGTGGATGGTAATATCCTGGATTGTATCCTTGTAAGTGCTGATATGGTCTTGGGGCGTTGTTCAACCTTTGTTGGTGTTGTTGCGGATTTTCGAATCCTTGCTGCAGTCTTGGAATTACTTGGTCTCTCATTTGTTGTTGAGGTCGAGGTAGGTATATTTGATAACACAACTATATATTTTTTAAAATTTTATTTATTTTTATTTTAAAAATATTAATATTAACATTGAAAATTTATTAATACACTGACATTAAAATTATCTTTATGAAATAATATTCAAAAATAAAGTAATTCAAAAAATAAAATACAAAAAAAAAGTATATTTAAATAAAGTAGATAACTCTACATTTACTCCCCCTCCAGTGAAAAAAAATTAAATTTTTAATGCTAATTTACAGTGTATATTAAATACTGTAAGAATTTTGTGTTATAGTTTGAAAAAAAAAATTTTTGAATTATGAGTTAATTGCGTTAAAGTGTATGTTAGTATTGATGTAAGTACCCAATCTTTTGATGATTCGATGTACTTGATAGCTTATTTTTAGGTGTCGTTATTGTTGTTGTTGAGGTTAAAAATAACTTAATAGTTGTTTGGTAAATATTGTCAATTATAATGATGTATTTGAAGAACCTAGAATGAGGTTGAATGATAATAGATGGCAACTTTGTGTGCACAATTACTCAAAAATTAAAAACTTGTATTACGCAGAATATATGTTCAATATATATGAAATTGTACTCTGCAAAATGTATGTCCAAGTTGTTGATGAGGAATGAAAAGTTGATTCCTTTATTCGTTTGAGGTTGGTATGAAATTGTTATTGATTCGTGTCATGTTAATGAGTATAATATTGAGTTTTTAATATGATTTTAATTTCAATATGAAATAATTGATATATGTCAATAAAAATAATTTAAAGGAATCTTTTGAAATTTTTTAAAATTGATTGTACTAATTAAAAATAATTTAAAAATTTAAAGTTGCTTGTTGTATTGAATTGGAAATGAGATTGGCTAAATATGCATTTGAGTTTATATGTCTGTTGTTGTAAATTTACTTACATGTGTTAATGACATATATTTTTGATTATAAACTGGAGAAAGAGTGTATATAATTAAAATATATTTAATATAACTGTAATTTTGAATATTTTAACTCTTTATTTTGTATACATTTAGTAACTTCACTAATAATTCAACGAAAGATTTAGATAGCAAATGTTGAAGGTAGATAGGTGGTAAACTTCATCACTCACATTGACACTGCAACTATGTCTTCTTAGTCTTCAGAGAGTGTTGAAGTGTATATTTTTTTGAGTTAATTTGCAACATGGTGGGGGTGGATATTGAAAATTGCATATAAATTTATCTTGTACTTTTAGTATACATCCAGTAAATCTTGTATAATATTCATAATTTTCGTGTCCAAATAAATTATGTATAGAAAATTTATCAGCAATCTGCTTCATAATTTTTGTGATAATCTTAAATTTAAGTAAATTTTTATTTGTCGTTTTGCTATCACTGACGTAAGACTGAAAGAAACTCGATGCAACTTAAATGCCCAGCGCCTCGCTGGTCATGCACGTACTGGTTTGTGTTGCATTGGTGGTAATAAAATCGAATGTGCCAAAGAGTAAAACTAATAAACGTTGAGTGTATTTCGGCAGTGATGTAAATAATTAGAGCGTCTAAAATTTCATTAGGTATTTTACGTAGAAATCTTTTTGAGGGCACTTGTAATTACATAAACGGAGTAATTGTCCATATTGACAAACCGGCCAGTTTGCAGAAAATGTATTGACTTTTATAGTACCCTTATGATTCGGAGCGGGATCGCCATAATATAGTTGATAATACAACTATATATTTTTTAAAATTTTATATATTTTTATTTTAAAAATTTTAATACTAACATTGAAAATTTATTAATACACTGACATTAAAATTTTCTTTATGAAATAATATTCAAAAATAAAGTAATTCAAAAAATAAAATATATTTAAATAAAGTAGATAACTCTACAGTAGGTACGCTAGTTCTGGATGAAGTTGGTGTGATTTGTAGGTAAAGTTTCGAGGTGGTAGAGGTGGTTTGTAGTCATAATCACTAAATCCATTCTGGTGATTAGCATGTGTGCTTATAAATTTTTGATTTTCTAATTTCAAACATAAGTGAAGAGCTTCCGGGAGGTTTTTAAGCTTCTTCATACATAGTAGTCGAGGGAGATCGCCGTTAAGGCCGAGGGCTTTTATTCTGTAGGTTTCAGTAAGTAGCTTAGTTGACTCCTGGCTGACGTCTATGCAACCAATTTTATTCAGAATCAAGGAGAGATGGGAGTAAACTTTTTGATAAAAGTCTTGAATCGAGAGCCTGCCATGGATTAGACCAGTCATTTGGTACTCCAATGTCCCTAGGTCTCTCTTTTCTGCGTAGCGTGTCGTGAGACACATCGAAAAAGCTTTCCAATCTAAGGGAGTATTGTATGATTCTAGCGCTATGTCAGCGCTGCCCACGATTTTGTTCCTAATTACACTTAGGATTCCAAAGTATTTTGGGGTCCCTTTCGTGTGTTCGTAAATTTGAAGAACTCGTTCAACACTCTTCCTCCAAGAGTTGAACTCTGCTGGTTTACCAGAGAATTCTCTCAACGATCTCACTACATCAGGGATTTTATCTATTTCTGAGCGATTGTTTATGTACACCTCGTCTATCATCTGGTATCTAATGGGTGTTTGTTGCGTGTCAGTCCCTATAATGTTCTGCATAATACTTGTTCTTTCGGTATTTAGTACTTGTGTTACTAAACTCCTGATAAGTGTTGTTTGTTCGGGAGAAGGTTGTGAAGTAGGATTAGGATTGGGCTGTGGGTTGGGATTTGGGTTGTTGTTTCCTAACACTTGTGGTCGTATCAAATTGTTTGGGTTTGGCATCTTCTTCCTTTTTGTTCTAATAGTCGTGTTAATTAATTAGTATTTGGATGAAAAAACACCAAAAAAAATGTTTCCTCTATTTTCAAAGAAATTCTCAGAACTTTTGCCTTTGGCTTGCGGAAAATCTTGTTTTATTTTTCCTAAAGGCTCAGACTATAATAATAACAAAAAATTTTTATCTTTTTAATTAAAAATTCTTAATAACGTTTTTCTTTTGTTTTTTTTTTTTTTTTTGAAAGGAGGTTTTTGGCTTATGTTCTATATTTTATTAAAAAAAAAATTTCTTACTTTTAGTTTCACTTACACTACATGAGTCAGCATCCTAAGGTCCGCTTTGCTCGGTGGGGGTTTGCACGTTTCCCTTTGTACTTCGGTCCTCCTGCCGGTACCCGTGGCTATCTTCTGTCCGGTGTGTGGTCTTTGTGGCAAGAGTGGCACTTTGGTTTGGTGGTTTTTAGTCGCATGCTTGGCACTTTGGTTTGGTGGGTTTTAGTGACACGAGTGGCACTTTGGTTTGATGATATTTAGTGGCACGATTGGCACTTTGGTTTGGTGATTTTTAGTGGCACTTTTATTTTAAAAGGTTATTTAGTGAAACCTTCAAGTTTTTAGCCTTTTTAATTTTTGGCACTTAAATTATTGAAGTTATTAATTCACACTTTCAAGCTCTTAGACTTTTTTAATTTTTAAACTTTTGGCATTTTGATGGCAATTTAATGTTTAAAGTTATTTAGTGTTACTTTCTTGTCTAAAGTTTTTTAAGTTTTAAGCTTTTAACTTAAAAACTGTTTGCTTTTTTTTTCTTAACTTTTAAAACTATTTAAATTTTTACCTTTCATTAATACTATGCTTTTTTAGCTCGAGCACCAATTATATTGTTTGTTATTTTTAAACCAGACCCGGACACGATAAGATGCATACTGAAGACTTACTTTGTAAAATTGTCATATTAAATCAAATAATTCGCTACCGCGTTAACACAACAAAAACAACAAAGACATGCAAGTATTGGTTATTGCTTGCGCTGAGGTGTGCTAGACGCTAAGTCAGCACTTTAGCGCAAGCAACAGCTTTGTAGCGGATGGGCGTGCAGTGGCTTGTTGTGCTAATTCTTTGAATTAGCTCAACTTCGCTTGTGAAGCAAAATTTAGTTACTTTTGCTTAATGAGTATTTTTATTTATTGACTGCAAAACAGGAAGTGCAAAATTTTAATAAGGTTTATTATTACTTCAAAATTAATTGGAATTTCATTTACTGTGGGAACCACCAAAGAAATGAAAAGCTTTTTGTAAGGTAGGCAAAAATGTTGCCAAAATGGTAAGTGAATTAATTATGTGTTAACTATGTAGCCAAAAAGGTAAGTGAATTTATTATGTGTTAACTTATACTTGCGTGTGTATGTGTGTGTGTAGTTTCATAAAATTACTACTATCTTTCTAAATAATCTTTTTTACAACATATGTAAATGGAATATATTCATACATTTATCATGGATCAGTATACAATAAGCAGCGGTGTTGGCAGATACGGCCTTGTGAAATTTTAGCTCAATCCGAATATCGATGGGACCGCTTTTCATACTCAGTTGAGCAGAGCTCACATAGTATATTAACTTTGATTGGATAACGGTTGGTTGTACAGGTATAAAGGAATCGAGATAGATATAGACTTCCATATATCAAAATCATCAGTATCGAAAAAAAATTTGATTGAGCCATGTCCGTCCGACCGTTAACACGATAACTTTAGTAAATTTTGAGGTATCTTGATGAAATCTGGTATGTAGGTTCCTGGGCACTCATCTCAGATCGCTATTTAAAACGAACGACATCGGACTATAACCACGCCCACTTTTTCGATATCGAAAATTACGAAAAATCGAAAAAGTGCGATAATTCATTACCAAAGACGGATAAAGCGATGAAACTTGGTAGGTGAGTTGAACGTATGACGCAGAATAGAAAATTTGTAAAATTTTGGACAATGGACGTGGCAGCGCCCAGTTTTAAAAGAAGGTAATTTAGAAATTTTGCAAGCTGTAATTTGGCAGTCGTTGAAGATATCATGATGAAATTTGGCAGGAACGTTACTGCTATTTCTATATGTATGCTTAATAAAAATTAGCAAAATCGGAGAACGACCACGCCCACTTAAAAAAAATTTTTTTTTTAAGTCAAATTTAAAAAAAGTTAATATCTTTACAGTATATAAGTGAATTATGTCAATACTGAACTCCAGTAATGATATGGAGCAACAAAATACAAAAATAAAAGAAATTTTCAAAATGGGCGCGGCTCCGCCCTTGGTCCACCTCTATGGCGATATCTCGAAAAGGCATCAAACTATAGAACTAAGGCCCACTCCCTTTTTAAATTCTCATTAACACTTTTCATTTGATGATACCCATATAGTACAAACAAATTCTAGAGTCACCACCGGTCCACCTTTATGGCGATATCTCGAAAAGGCGTCCACCTATAGAACCAAGGCCCGCTCCCTTTTAAAATACTCATTAACACCTTTCATTTGATATCCATATCGTACAAACAAGTTCTAGAGTCACCCCTGGTTCAGGTTTATGGCGATATCTATATATAGACCTATAGAACTAAGGCCCAAGCCCTTTTAAAATATTCATTAACACCTTTCATTTGATACCCATATAGTACAAACAAATTCTGGAGTCACCCCTGGTCCACGTTTATGACGATATCTCGAAAAGGCGTCCACATATAGAACTAAGGCCTACTCCCTTTTAAAATACTCATTAACACCTTTCATTTGATACCCATATAGTACAAACAAATTCTAGAGTCACCCCTGGTCCACATTTATGGCGATATCTCGAAAAGGCGTCCACCTATAGAACTAAGGCCCACGCCCTTTTAAAATACTCATTAACACCTTTCATTTGGTACCCATATAGTACAAACAAATTCTAGAGTCACCCCTGGTCCACCTTTATGGCGATATCTCGAAAAGGCGTCCACCTATAGAACTAAGGCCCATGCCCTTTTAAAATACTCATTAACACCTTTCATTTGATACCCATATTGTACAAACGCGTTCTTGAGTCACCCCTGGTCCACTTTTATAACGATATTCCGAAAAGGCGTCCACCTACAGAACTAAGGCCCACTCCTTTTCAAAATACTCATTAACACCTTTCATTTGATACCCATATAGCACAAACAAATTCTAGAGTCACCCCTGGTCCACCTTTATGGCGATATCTCGAAAAGACGTCCACATATAGAACTAAGGCCAACGCTCTCTTAAAATACTCATTAAAGCCTTTCATTTGATACTCATATCGTACAAACAAATTCTAGAGTCACCCCTGGTCCATCATTATGGCGATATCTCGAAACGGCGTCCATCTATAGAACTTAGACCCACGCCCTTTTAAAATACTCATTAATACCTTTCATTTGATACCCATATCGTACAAAATAAATTCTAGAGTCACCCCTGGTCCACCTTTATGGCGATATCTCGAAAAGGCGTCCACCTATAGCACTTAGGCCCACTCCCTTTTAAAATTATCATTTACACATTTCGTTTGACACCCATATCGTACAAACAAATTCTAGAGTCAGGCCTGGTCCACCTTTATGGCGATATCCCTAAATGACGTCCATCTATAGAACGATGGCCCACTTCGTCTTAAAATACTCTTTAATACCTTCCATTTGATACACATGTCATACAAACACATTCCAGGGTTACCCTAGGTTCTTTTTACAACACGATGATTTTCCCTTACTTTCTCTCCACAGCTCTCAACTGAGTATGTAATGTTCGGTTACACCCGAACTTAGCCTTCCTTACTTGTTTTTATACTCAGTTGAGCAGAGCTCACAGAGTATACTAACTTTGATTGGATAACGGTTGGTTGTACAGGTATAAAGGAATCGAGACAGATATAAACTTCCATATATCAAAATCATCAGTATCGAAAAAAAATTTGATTAAGCCATGTCCGTCCGTCCGTCCGTCCGTCCGTCTGTCCGTTAACACGATAACTTGAGTAAATTTTGAGATATCTTGACGAAATTTGGTATGTAGATTCCTGGGCGCTTATCTCAGATCGCTATTTAAAATGAACGATATCGGACTATAACCACGCCCTCTTTTTCGATATCGAAAATTTCGAAAAATCGAAAAATTGCGATAATTCATTACCAAAGAGGGATAGAGCCATGAAACTTGGTAGGTGCGTTGAACTTATGACGCAGAATAGAAAATTAGTAAAATTTTGGACAATGGGCGTGGCACCGCCCACTTTTAAAAGAAAGTTATTTAGAAGTTTTGCAAGCTGTAATTTGGCAGTCGTTTAAGATATCAAGATGAAATTTGGCAGGATCGTTACTCCTATTGCTATATGTATGCTTAAAAAAAATTAGCAAAATCGGAGAACGACCACGCCCACTTTTAAAAAAAAATTTTTTTTAAGTGAAATTTTTACAAAAAATTAAATATCTTTACAGTATATAAGTAAATTATGTCAACATTCAACTCCAGTAATGATATGGTGCAACAAAATACAAAAATAAAAGAAAATTTCAAAATGGGTGTGGCTCCGCCCTTTTGCATTTGATTTGTCTAGGATACATTTAATGCCATAAGTCGAACAAAAATTTACCAATCCTTGTGAAATTTGGTAGCGGCTTAGATTCTAGGACGATAACTGTTTTCTGTGAAAAAGGGCGAAATCGGTTGAAGCCACGCCCAGGTTTTATACACAATAGATCGTCTGTCCTTCCGCTCGGCCGTTAACACGATAACTTGAGCAAAAATCGATATATCTTTACTAAACTCAGTTCACATATTTATATTGGTATTTTCTATTGGTATAAAAAATGGCCGAAATCTGACTATGACCACGCCCACTTTTTCGGTATCGAAAATTACGAAAAATGAAAAAAGTGCCATAATTCTATACCAAATACGAAAAAAGGGTTCAAACATGGTAATTGGATTGGTTTATTGACGCAAAATATAACTTTAGAAAAAAACTTTGTAAAATAGGTGTGACACCTACCATATTAAGTAAAAGAAAAGGAAAAAGTTCTGCAGGGCGAAATCAAAAGCCCTTGGAATCATGGCAGGATTACTGTTCGTGGTATTACATATATAAATAAATTAGCGGTACCCGACAGATGATGTTCTGGGTCACCCTGGTCCACATTTTGGTCGATATCTCGAAAACGCCTTCACATATACAACTACCACCACTCCCTTTTAAATCCTTATTAATACCTTTAATTTGACACCCATATTGTACAAACACATTATAGAGTCACCTCTGGTCCACCTTTATGGCGATATATCGAAAAGGCGTCCACCTATAGAACTAAGGCCCACTCCCTTTTAAAACACTCATTATCACCTTTCGTTTGATACTCATAATATATAAACGCATTCTAGAGTCAACCCTGGTCCACCTTTATAACGATATCCCGAAAAGGCGTCCACCTATAGAATTAAGGCCCACTCCCTTTTAAAATACTCGTTAACACCTTTCATTTGATACCGATATCTTAAAAAAATTCTAGAGTCATCCCTGGTCCACCTTTATGGCGATATCTCGAAAAGGCGTCCACCCATAGAACTAAGGCCCACCCACTTTTAAAATACTCATTAACACCTTTCATGTGATACCCATATCGTACAAACAAATTCTAGAGCCACCCCTGGTCCACCTTTATGGCAATATCTCGAAAAGGCGTCAACCCATAGAACTAAGGCCCACTACCTTTTAAAACACTCATTAACACCTTTCGCTTGATACCCTTATGGTACAAACGCATTCTAGAGTCACCCCTGGTCCACCTTTATAACGATATACCGAATAGGCGTCCACCTATAGAACTAAGGCCCACTCCGTTTTAAAATACTCATTAACACCTTTCATTTGATACCCACCTATAGAACTATGGCCCACTCCCACTTAAAATACTCTTTAATACCTACCATTTGATACGCCTGTCATACAAACACATTCCAGGGTTACCCGAGGTTCATTTTCCTACACGGTGATTTTCCCTTATTTTGTCTCCATAGCTCTCAACTGAGTATGTAATGTTCGATTACACCCGAATTAAGCCTTCCTTACTTGTTTAATCTTTATATTGATATTCATATTTCGTCATAATAGTCACCGAATTGTTTCGTTATTCCTGGTGGTTAGCAGGTCGCGCCTTTCTTTCTGTCACTACTTTTTTTCCTTTCAACTCGCTATAGCGTTCGTAAACTCTTATTGTTGAGTTCGCTTTTAATCTAACCTTGTAGGTGGCATCTTTCTTTAGGTTGCAACGTGGCACTATTCACCGTACCAACTATTTTTCCCCGCTAGCAGTTTACCATATTTTTTAATAGCACTAAAAACACCTCTCGGAACTTGCTGTTGCAGCTGATATTGCTATATATTTTTTCCATAGAATTATCGCTTCAAAATTATGGGTTATTTGAGATTTTGAAATATTTTTTTCATATTCATCCTGCATTTTATTTATGTTATCTCCAAAAAGAATTATAACTGTTCCATAAATTTTGGTGCATCCTCTGCGACCGAAGCAGACCGTTGCTGTAAACTCGTCCGCATGTCAAATCTCCATAAAATTTTTATGGGTTACAAAAAATGTCTATGTTGGTCATCCTTATATTAGTGGTAGAAAATAAAAATGCAAGGTGCGGTTACCTTCGAAGAGATTCTAGGCCGAGCCTCTCTTCCAATTTCTGTCGTGCTCCTTTTAATTTTTCCTACAAATTTATTAGACGAGACCTACATGTTTTATGACGACTCTGAACGGCATCTGCAAGGAAGTTGAGCTTTCACTGAGAAGCTTTTCATAGCAGAAATTAGCTCGGAGTGCTTGCCAAATCACTGCCAAGTTGCTTAGAAAAACTTAGAAGTACTTTTGTCTGGTAAAGCAAAAAAGATACCTTAGGGGGAATGAACCCAATTAGCTGACCTAATCATGTGAAAATTTCTTTATAGCTCGATAGGATTTCCAAGACAAGAAGATTGATAATGGCATATCAATTTTAAAAATCTGATGTCAAAAGACCAAATTGAAGTAACAAAAACTATTTCGGCTGTATTTCTAGGATCAAAAAAATAAAAAATTAAAATTTCGAAACTCTCTCAACAAAAGCTTCATATTTAAAGGGGACTTTTACAACCTTTTTTCGCGACCTAGTCTAACGTACATACGTAGCTATCAATACATAAATATATGTACGTACACATATGCTTGTTCACATACACGAGCCTTGATCGTATAAGTTTTTTTTAAATTTTTTTGGAAATCATTGGTAACATAGTACCGTAAGGTTCATATAGCAAAGTAAGGCATTCGAATAATAACGTACTCGAATAGCTACGTAAGGTATTCGAATAAATGAATAAAAGGTTCGAATAATTATTTTAATTAAGAATATGTGTCGAATAAGGGAGTATTCGAATAACAAAGTTATGTATTAGAATAGACAGGCATTCGGATAGTAAGTAATGGTTTTCGATTAATATTATTCACATAAACGAATAAAGTTTTAATAAATACTATTCGAATAACGAATTCCTGTCGAATGAAAGCGTTTATTATTCGAATAATTTTTAATGGGAAAGTCCCACCTTTACCGGATACGCCTCTGTTAACGAAACTTTTAAATTACGACCTTTTTTTAATATTGATGTATTTATCCTCTAAAACCGTTTACTTACCTAAAGATTGCGAAATTACTTTTAGGCCTTAAAAAAGTTAACTTTCTCAAATATTTGCATTTTTAGTATTTCTTAGAATATAATTCAATATTGAAATAGCAGAACATGTAACCATCAGTGAATGAGGCTGGTAAGGAAGACCTTGGATTTCCCTCGTACTCCAATTGAGGTATTGGAAAAATCCTAGGTACATCGCTACCTAGTGGGGAAAGTCATAAAAACTAAGTATAATTGTTGGTAGCGAACAGAAAAGCCGATTGGGACCCATTTATCAAGGCTAGGCTTCAGTGGCTGGGGAGGTTCTTGGCTAATCGATAAGCTATCCCCACTACTACATTTTATTATAGAGTCCCTAAAAAAAAATTACTTAAATTAACCCAAACTGAAAAAAAGACCAAAACGTTACGTTAAACTTGAACAAACCAACTCTAGGAACTCGATGCTTGTAGGTCTCAACAAAGCTGGAATAAATCTAAATCAAGGTGGAAGCTGATTTAGTGGCTCACAACCCACCCATCCATGGTTTCCATTGGCCAGAAAAAATTTAGCTGAAAACCCCTAACAGTACTTCACATCATATATTTCTTAGCTTACCATTGCCCGAGGAAACCGTAGTAATCACAACTACTCACACATGATTATTTTCCCGAAAAGAACAAAAAACAACAATTTCATCTCATTCTTAATTAATGACAAAACTTCATATGTATATTATAAAAATAAATTTTTCTTTACAACTAAATGTTCCATTTCTAGCGTTTCTTCTTACTTTTAAAAGTGGATAATTACTATTTATTCATAAGCTGAACTTACATTTTATCTAAAGCTCGCCAAAAGAAAACTTAGTGCAATTAAAAAAAATTCTTATATGTCGCAAACAAAAAATAATATTTTCCTATTTCGACCCGGCTTAATATTTCATTATATTAACAATTCTGGCTTTTGCATTTGTTTCTCGCATGGAAAAAAAAAATAAAATTAATAATCTATATCATCTTCGGACATGCAGCAATATGCCTACGCGAATATCGTATATTTGGGTACCGAAACAAAAAAATTGCATGCGACATAAATCGCGATTTTTACATGTTAAGCAGCAAAATGTTAAGTTGATAAAAAAAATTTTATATAGGTTTTATTGAAGCTGACATTTAAACCGTGATATGGGATTTCCACAATTCGCAAAACTGCAAGTTCTCTCGTTTACGAGTTAAATGTCAACTCAGTAAAAATCATAAGAAATCAATACTAAAGATAAAGCAAAGAGAGCACTTACCGATCTACAGCAACTCGTTGAAAAGCCTTTCGTGAGGTCGTTGCAGACAAGGTACAGCTGCTACAAACTTGATTAGTTGGATGGTATGATTTTTTATACTCAGTTGAGCAGAGCTCACAGAGTATATTAAGTTTGATTGGATAACGGTTGGTTGTACATATATAAAGGAATCGAGATAGATATAGACTTCCATATATCAAAATAATCAGGATCCAAAAAAAATTTGATTGAGCCATGTCCGTCCGTCCGTTAACACGATAACTTGAGTAAATTTTGAGGTATCTTGATGAAATTTGGTATGTAGGTTCCTGAGCACTCATCTCAGATCGCTATTTAAAATGAACGATATCGGACTATAACCACGCCCACTTTTTCGATATCGAAAATTTCGAAAAACCGAAAAAATGCGATAATTCATTGCCAAAGGCGGTTAAAGCGATTAAACTTGGTAGATAGGTTGACGTTATGACGCAGAATAGAAAGTTAGTAAGATTTTGGACAATGGGCGTGGCACCGCCCACTTTTACAAGAAGGTAATTTAAAAGTTTTGCAAGCTGTAATTTGGCAGTCGTTGAAGATATCATGATGAAATTTGGCGGGAACGTTACTACTATTACTATATATGTGCTGAATAAAAATTAGCAAAATTGGATGAAGAACACGCCCACTTTTTAAAAAAAAATTTTTTTAAATTCAAATTTTAACAAAAAATTTAATATCTTTACTGTATATAAGTAAATTAAGTCAAAATTCAACTCCAGTAATGATATGATGCAACAAAATACAAAAATAAAAGAAAATTTCAAAATAGGCGTGGCTCCGCCCATTTTCATTTAGTGTGTCTAGAATACTTTTAATGCCATAAGTCGAACAAAAATTTACCAATCCTTTTGAAATTTGGTAGGAGCATAGATTCTATGACGTTAACTGTTCTCTGTGAAAATGGGCGAAATCGGTGGAAGCCACGCCCAGTTTTTATACACAGTCCACCGTCTGTCCTTCCGCTCGGCCGTTAACACAATAACTTGAGCAAAAACCGATATATCTTTACTAAACTTAGCCCACGTACTTATCTGAACTCACTTTATCTTGGTATAAAAAATGGCCGAAATCCGACCATAACCACGCCCACTTTATCGATATCGAAAATTACGAAAAATTAAAAAAATGCCATAACTCTATACCAAATACGAAAAAAGGGATGAAACATTGTAACTGGATTGGTTTATTGACGAAAAATATAACTTTGGAAAAAACTGTGTAAAATGGGTGTGACACCTACCATATTAAGTAGAAGAAAATGAAAAAGTTCTACAAGGCGAAATCAACAGCCCTTGGAATCTTGGCAGGAATACTGTTAGTGTTATTGAATATATAAATAAATTAGCAGTACCCGACAGATGATTTTCTGGATCACCTGATCCACATTTGGTCGATATCGCGAGAACGCCTTCACATAAACATCTAAAGGCCACTCGCTTTTAAAACCCTCATTAATACCTTTAATTTGATATCCATATCGTACAAACACATTCTAGAGTCAACCCTGGCCCACGCTAATGGCGATATCTCGAAAAGGCGTCCACCTATAGACCTAATGCCCACTCCCTCTTAAAATGCTCAGTAACACCTTTCGTTTGATACCCATATCGTAAAAACATTCTACAGTCAGCCCTGGCCCACCCTAATGGCGATATCTCGAAAAGGCGTCCACCTATAGACCTAATGTCCACTCCCTCTTAAAATGCTCAGTAACACCTTTCCTTTGATACCCATATCGTACAAACATTCTAGAGTCACCCCTGGCCCACCCTAATGGCGATATCTCGAAAAGGCGTCCACCTATAGACCTAATGCCCACTCCCTCTTAAAATGCTCAGTAACACCTTTCGTTTGATACCCATATCGTACAAACATTCTAGAGTCACCCCTGGCCCACCCTAATGGCGATATCTCGAAAAGGCGTACACCTATAGACCTAATGCCCACTGCCTCTTAAAATGCTCAGTAACACCTTTCCTTTGATACCCATATCGTACAAACATTCTAGAGTCACCCTTGGTCAACCTTTATGGCGATATCTCGAAAAGGCGTCCACCTATAGAACTGAGGATTACTCCCTTTTAAAATACTCATTACCACCTTTCATTTGATACCCATATCGTACAAACGCATTCTAGAGTCACCCTGGCCCACCCTAATGGCGATATCTCGAAAAGGCGCCCACCTATAGACCTAATGCCCACTTTCTCTTAAAATGCTCAGTAACACCTTTCGTTTGATACCCATATCGTACAAACATTCTAGAGTCACCCCTGGCCCACCCTAATGGCGATATCTCGAAAAGGCGTCCACCTATAGACCTAGTGCCCACTCCCTCTTAAAATGCTCAGTAACACCTTTCGTTTGATACCCATATCGTACAAACATTCTAGAGTCACCCTTGGTCCACCCTTATGGCGATATCTCGAAAAGGCGTCCACCTATATAACTAAGGATTGCTCCCTTTTAAAATACTCATTACCACCTTTCATTTGATACCCATATCGTACAAACACATTCCAGAGTCACCCCTGGCCCACCCTAATGGCGATATCTCGAAAAGGCGTCCACCTATGGACCTAATGCCCACTCCCTCTTAAAATGCTCAGTAACACCTTTCGTTTGATACCCATATCGTACAAACACATTCTAGAGTCACCCCTGGCCCACCCTAATGGCGACATTTCGAAAAGGCGTCCACCTATACACCTAATGCCCACTCCCTCTTAAAACGCTCAGTAACACCTTTCATTTGATTCCCATATCGTACAACTAGAGACACCCCTGGTCCACCTTTATGGCGATATCTCGAAACGGCGTCCACCTAGGGAACTAAGGATCACTCCTTTTCAAAATACTCATTAACAGCTTTCATTTGATACCCATATCGTACAAACATATTCTAGAGTCACCCCTGGTCCACCTTTATGGGGATTTCTCGAAAAGGCGTTCACCTATAGAACTAAAGCCCATGCCCTTTTAAAATACTCATTATCACCTTTCATTTGATACCCATATCGTACAAACACATTCTAGAGTCAGCCCTGGTCCACCTTTATGGCGATATCCCTAAATGGCGTCCATCCATAGAACTATGGCCTACTCTCTCTTAAAATACTCTTTAATACCTTCCATTTGATACACATGTCATACAACCACATTCCAGGGTTACCCTAGGTTCATTTTCCTACATGGTGATTTTCCTTATTTTGTCTCCATAGCTCTCAACTGAGTATGTAATGTTCGGTTACACCCGAACTTAGCCTTCCTTACTTGTTTTATGTTGTCATTACCCTAGTTCGTTAGCATAATCGTATGATAACATTTTAGGCTAACCTAGGTTTGTGTGTCACCAGTTACGATACATAGTATGTATCTATTAAAAAAATCTCCCGCGTCTCTGGTTCTTTTGTTGTAGTTTTATATGACTGTTTTTTCTCTCACGATAATTTTTACCGAATGTATGTTTGTACGTATATACATAAAACCCAAAGAAAAAAATTAACTCGATTTATAGGAATTAATTTATTAATATATATTCATATACATATATCTATACACATATATATAGGTACATATTTATATGTATATAGATATATATATATAGATATGGCTTTTTATCGAAAAATTTAAACCTTACAAACGTTCACATATATACGTACACACACATGTATTCAACTAATAAAATTTTTTATACCTTTTTTCTTTTCTTTTCCTTTAATTTTAGTTGCACTAATCTTCCTTATTTGTGTACTTTTAGTTTTATTACTTCAAAACTTATTAATTATAAATTCAAAATTCTCTTTGTTTTTTCACAAATTTGGGCATTTGTTTCCATTTTTTTTTTTTTGAAAAAATACATTTATATGTATATAAATATATACATAATACATATATATGTATATATATTTTTTTTCCGTTTTTTTTTTTTGGCTTTTTTTTTTTTTGAAAAATATATATATTATTCTGTTTTATGAGCTCTAGGCCTGTTTTAAATAAAACAACTCCGTTTGTTGCTTATATGTATTTAATTTCGATATTTCGATCTCCATCTGAGATCATCATCAGGAATCTTCCACTGTGATGCAAGGTATATGCAAACGTTCTTTTATTTTTAATTATAGTGGCTTAAAAAAATTTCTTTAAAGTTGTACAATTTCACATTTCATCGGCACTTGTATTTGCATATACATACAAAGGTATGTATATATGTATTAGAAAAGTCCGCTTTTAAAATTTTACGCTTATTAGCGACAAGAGATCTTTACTGTAGCGAACTTATAATTATAATCTTTTCATAGATTTTTCTTTTCAATTGTTTTAATTTATATAACTATATATATTATATATATATATATATAAGAAAGAAATTTTATAACACTTCACCACCACAAAACAATGCACAAAATCACTTTGTATGCCACGACGTTCGCTGGTTAAAGATGATTGATGACTGGCGCATATAGATTGCGATTTGGAGTTGGAAGCACGCTTCAGTGTGGGAGAGAAAATTTTATGCCCTTCGTTCTTCTTTCCTATCGGTTTCAATATTATTCTCCGTAACTCGGTTTAATGGTAAGACATCTGGTCAGGTCCGTGGCTCGAAAAGAAAGGAAGTCTTAAATTTTTGGAAGGACGGGATAGACCTCTAAATGATCAGCTGTTATTGGAATAAGTTGGTAAAACAGTTTGCTGTCATATGCAAGTACTACCAAGTTGTACTTTTACCGCATAAAATCGCATGTGAGAATACAAATGGCAGCTTATCGTCTTGGCGACAACAAGAATTTTAAAGTTTTGGCATTGTGCGTTTGGAAATAAAAATAAGTTGTAAAAGGTGAAGGGATGGCTTATGAGGCCTGCTACAAAACCGGATAACCTCCTATCTATGATTCAGAAGGTTAGTCGGAAGTTTGGAAAAGTTATGGCCGTATGTCCTTCGCGTGAAAAGTGCCAATGGGACGTCCCTGCAAATCTTCAAGCTTATAATAATGATTTCCCAACTTTTGTGATACTCGGGCTTTTAAAAACTGTGGGCTGAACTTTGCATTGATGTTTTTCGAGAAATCGCTCTGAACAAAATTACGTCGAAATACTTCTTGCCCTGGTAGAAAAGCTACAGGTTTTGCACGTAGATTATATTGTTTAACATTTCTTTCGTATGCTTTTTTCATGCTTGCTTGTATATCATTTCTCAGAAGCGTCGTTTTATCATCTTGAGTTATAGGAAAGTGGGGTTCTTCCAGCGTACCTAAAGCTCGTAATAAACCAAACTGAGATGCGTGCGTTACCATGTGAAATCCAAATAATGTTTCATAGGGAGTGCGGTGTGTTGCTTCATGAATAGAGTTGCGAAGAGCACAGGAAATGCTACTTAGGTGTTCGTCCCACATTTTGTGGTCATTCTTAATGTATGCACGTATTCCCGCAACCAACGAACGATTGACGCGTTCGGATGCATTGCTTTGGGGAGAATACAATGCGGTGTAAATATGATTTATTCCGTACGAGGTTAAAAATGCATTAAAATCATTGGATTTAAATTGAACCCCAATATCATTTATTACACATTCAGGTACACCGAAGGAATGAAATATTTCCTTTTGCAGAAATTCTTGGATCGCCACTGATGTAAACTTCTTTAGGGGACACAACCAATGAAATTTGCTGAAATGGTCTACCACTATAAACAGTCCAATATATCCTTTCTTACTACGGGGATAGGGGCCTAAGATATCAAAATAAAGTCGTTGGAATGGTCGAACAGAAACAGATTGATTGCCCATAGGAGGTCTCAAGGTTTTATTAGGAGCTTTTGTTTGTTTACAGATTTCACAATTTCGAATGTACTCTAGCACCTGTGCAACCAATCCTGGACAAAAAAAATGTCTCCGAATACGCTCGATGGTCTTGCTCATACCACCTTGTGCTGCTATCACACAGTCATGGGCTCGTTTAATGACATCCTCTCGCAATCTTTCAGGTACCCACAGCTTCCATGATTGTTCTTCTTGGGTAGGGTCACCTGAACTATGTTCGGTTCGGATATATACGAATTTGTCCAGCACGCGGAGGTCGGGCAGATTATCTTTCTCAGTTTTGATTGTATCTTTCAGTTTTTCATAGTTATTGTCAGAGAAAGCAGGCGAATCTAAATCAATTTCTGGGCCAACTAATTCAACAGCAGCAACTTCCGCATCTACTGGAATTCGCGACAATGCATCTGGTACTACATTTTCTTTACCCTTCCGGTGAGAAATGTGGAATTTGTAACCTTGCAGCTTTAACGCCCATCGAGCTAACCGGCCACTTAAATTTGGTTGACGCATTAGCCAAACCAAACTAGAGTGGTCTGTTATACTTCGAACTCTTGCAACTCAAGATAACATCGAAACTTTTCAATAGCAGTTATTGCTGCAAGACACTCTCTTTCGGTCACACTGTAGTTCCTTTGCGCGGAATTCAGCTTCTTGGACATATATGCGATAGGTTTTTCCAAATCTTCGTCTGTCTTCTGAATCAATACTGCTCCAACACCAAAATCGCTGGCATCACAATGCAAGTAAAATTTTTTTGAAAAATCTGGGTTCTGTAAAATTGGGGCAGAGGTTAAAAGAGTCTTTAATTTCTCGAATGCCGCTTGTGCTGCAGGAGTCCAGGCACACTTCTTTTTTGTTGACAGCGTCTCTGTTATGGGAAAAGTAACTTCTGCGAAATTTTCAATGAACCTCCGGATACCATCCACAGATTCCTAAAAAACCTCTTACTTGCTTTAAGTTGCGTGGAACTGGCTATGACAATATCGATTCTATTTTGGAAGGATCTGTCGAGATTCCTCCGCTACCGATCACGTACCCTAGGTAATTTATTTTTGTTACACAAAACTGACTTTTGCTTATATTTAACGTGAGATTGGCTTTGTTAAATTGTTCGGCTATTCGTATTAATACGGATAGGTGGGACTCAAAAGTATCCGACACAATACAAAGGTCGTCCAAGTATCCAAAAACGCAATGACGTAGCTCAGGAGGTATTATTTCGTCCATGAGTCTACACATTGTTGAGGGAGCATTACATAGGCCGAACGGCATTACGACAAATTGGTATAACGGCCGCCCAGGGACTGTAAATGCCGTCATTGGTTTCGACTTATCGTCTAACTCAATTTGCCAATAAGCGTCTTTCAAATCTAATTTTGTAATTATATTAGCTTTGGGTAACCTGGCGAAAATGCCCTCGATACTAGGCAAGGGATAGGCATCCTTTTTTGTTACCTCATTCAACTTGCGTGCATCAAGGCATAAACGTACTTTACCTGGCTTCACTACCAGTCGCATTGGAGAGCTCCAAGGACTCTCTGATGGTTCAATTACCCCAAGATCTAGCATACGATCAATCTCCTTAAACATTAACTGTTCTACATTTGGGCTTACGGGGTAGTACCTTTGTTTAATTGGCCTCGCGTCTCCTACCTCGATGCTGTGTTTAATTAAGCCCGTTCTTCCTAAGCCTACTTTTTCAAAATTCGGGAACATTGCTCTTATAACATTCAGCTGTTGTTTTTGTACCACAGTTAAAGGATAATTGATGTTTTCCTCACCAGGGTCAACCATAGGTATACTATGAGTACTACTTTTGGAAAAATCTAACGAGTTAATTACAGGGTTGATGTCTACAGAAGATATCAGCCCAGGAGCCAACTCGAATTCTTTCCAGAAATCCACACCTAATATCAAACGTGAGGTTATTGTTGGAATTACGAAAAATTGTATGCGTTTCGTGACGCCTTGATATTGCACCAGTACATTTAAGCAACCGGTTATTTGGTGAGATTTCCCGTCAGCAGTTTTAGCGCTGGTTTTAATAGGCCGAAAATCTTTATACTTAGCAAAATTTTCTTGAGCTAATGTGGAACCTATGCAAGAGATGTTCGCGCCGGTATCCAGTAACCCTAATTCTTCATAACCTAGAAATATAATTTTTGCGTAGAATCTTCCATCGGAGTTATTTGCGAACACTGATGAAAGAAAGCGTTGACAAGCCGGTTTTACCTCTTTGAAGTATGCTCTAAGTCTTTCCGTATTTCGCTTTAACCTATTAGTTGAATTTTCCCCAAAGATTCTCTTTTTCACTGCCATGTAGTTGCGCAATCGCTCATGGTACGGAACCAAATGGCGTGGAACGGTTTCATGCGCTGGTGGTAAATCACTTTCAGAGAATTTTGGTAAGGGAACACGGGTGTTATGGTCATGTGTTGGTGTATTTTCATAGGAATTTATTTCGGGTGCACTCGCTTGTTCCGAGATGCACCCCTCTGGAAGTTTTCCATACGCCGTGGTGTACATACACTGCACTGGGGCTTATACGTTTCCGGCTCACCACATCCATAACAAAATATGGTGCGTGTTGAAAGACAGTCCTGCCAATGGTGACCTTCCTCTTGACAGTTCCAACATTTGGATGGTAAAATTTGGTGCACTGCAGCTACGTTTCCTTTAGTTTCCTCTTCTGCCATCTCCTCGACGAACGGATCATCATCTATCGCGGAGATATTACGCCGCCGTGATACCGGCGGAGAATTTCGGGATGGCTGAGATCGTCGATAATTTTCATCTGCCAAGAGATTTTCTCTCATTTGGCAAAGTTTTCTCAAATGTGCAATAGACCGAACGTTAATATAAAGCAATTCGTGACGTATTTCTGGTTTAAGGTTTCTAATTAAAATCTCTATAAATTCTTCCTCGTCAATAGGTATAGACAGGCGATCACACATAACACAAATGGCGTCGTAAAATGACTCGAAAGACTCGCCTGGCTTTTGTTTGCGTCTACGTATTTGCTCTCTGATATCAAAGTTAGAGCGATAATTTTTAAACTGATATTTAAGCGCAGCACAGAAACCTTGCCATTCTACAACTTCTGTTTGCTTGTGGTATCGCCAATACCAATCGCGCGCTCTTCCGTAAAGGAGCATATGTATATTTTTGCAAAGCAAGGAAAAATCGTTATTTAAATGGCTTTGAGTAAGTGCTCTAACTCTATAGATGAATTCATCGACAGTGAATCCATCTGTCGAACCATCATACTTGACATTCCAATTCTGGATAATGGTTATGGTCTTATCTGGTCGAAAATTTGGAAAAGTTTGACTATTAAGGTTTAACTCATTGGCTGACCTCTGTTGAGAACTAGCCGTATGCCTAAAGTCATTATTTTGGGCTGAATTTAAATTTAGTTGGGAAAGCAGTCGTGCAACACTTTCTTCAACGATTTGTGATACTCTGCCATAATCAATGGATGTAGGTGAAGGTGGCTGTTGGCTACCCGCTTGTCGACTCGAATCTCGCTCACGTCGATCAAAGGCATAGATGCATTATGAGGCGAGGGCTGAAGGGTACGATTGACTGTACTCATATCCCTAAACGAATATGAAAGATTCTTTCTGGAGTTTGTTTTGCTTCTCGTTGCGGGTCTACGCCCGATACCGCGACGTTGGTTTTGATTTTGTTGGCGGTTTGCAAAACTACCAGTTTGTTTTGTGATGCTGATTGGCACACAATCCTTAATATGACACAGTCTCCTACAACAAGGACATTCGTGTTCTTCCTTTAACCAGGTATCGATGCATACTTTGTGAAATACGTGATTGCATAATGTGATTAGGCAATCTTGTGTAGTCTGCATTACTTGCTGACAAATTGCGCAGGGACAATCCTCTGAAACGGCCGACAATTGCGGAATATTTTCCGAACTGCGTACAAGTGGCATGGTGACTCGTTAAAATTAAAAAAAAACTTGTACCACTAAAATATAATAACTTGTTAAATAGTTTCCTTCTTTCAGTTTGTAATAAACGTTTCCTCGTAAGGGACTTATGGTAAAAAAAAAATGTGATGTTTTACAACAGGCTTTGTTGAGATAGGAAAATATAAAAGGGCTATTGGTAACTAACTCAGACACAACCGCTATTAAAAATTGTTAAGCAAAAGCTTGGTAATCGGACAGAGCTTAGCTTGGTAAACCAATAAGGTCTGCAAATCCAGATTTCCAAGTGAAATGAAACGAAAATTACCTATCCAAATTGGTCAGATAAAAGTATCCATCCTTTCAACAGAAGAACTTAATTAAAATAAAAGCGAAATATTTGATTCAGCGGTAGACATCAATGGAATCCGAGCCGATAATGCCTAAGATCCAGCCGAAGAATTTTAAAATTTAAAAGGACTATAAATACTGCAGTTGAATCCGGAAAAATGAACTCTAACCTCCAAGCTAATCCCAATTAGAAGGAAAGCGGACAAGCATCTCGGATCTACGCCAAGAGCTTGTAAATCCTGCGCTCCTACTTAAATGAAATGTCGACTGGAAGAAAACACTTAACTATTACTTGAAATTTATGTATCGGAATTCGGAACAAAACAAGAAATTGCCAAGTAAATCTTTTTAAATATGTTTAATAACTTAATAAAAAGTTACATGTACAATAAACCTGCTTTGCCCCACGTTGGGCGCCAAAAATGTAACCATCAGTGAATGAGGCTGGTAAGGAAGACCTTGGATTTCCCTCGTACTCCAATTGAGGTATTGGAAAAATCCTAGGTACATCGCTACCTAGTGGGGAAAGTCATAAAAACTAAGTATAATTGTTGGTAGCGAACAGAAAAGCCGATTGGGACCCATTTATCAAGGCTAGGCTTCAGTGGCTGGGGAGGTTCTTGGCTAATCGATAAGCTATCCCCACTACTACATTTTATTATAGAGTCCCTAAAAGAAAATTACTTAAATTAACCCAAACTGAAAAAAAGACCAAAACGTTACGTTAAACTTGAACAAACCAACTCTAGGAACTCGATGCTTGTAGGTCTCAACAAAGCTGGAATAAATCTAAATCAAGGTGGAAGCTGATTTAGTGGCTCACAACCCACCCATCCATGGTTTCCATTGGCCAGAAAAAATTTAGCTGAAAACCCCTAACAGTACTTCACATCATATATTTCTTAGCTTACCATTGCCCGAGGAAACCGTAGTAATCACAACTACTCACACATGATTATTTTCCCGAAAAGAACAAAAAACAACAATTTCATCTCATTCTTAATTAATGACAAAACTTCATATGTATATTATAAAAATAAATTTTTCTTTACAACTAAATGTTCCATTTCTAGCGTTTCTTCTTACTTTTAAAAGTGGATAATTACTATTTATTCATAAGCTGAACTTACATTTTATCTAAAGCTCGCCAAAAGAAAACTTAGTGCAATTAAAAAAAATTCTTATATGTCGCAAACAAAAAATAATATTTTCCTATTTCGACCCGGCCTAATATTTCATTATATTAACAATTCTGGCTTTTGCATTTGTTTCTCGCATGGAAAAAAAAAATAAAATTAATAATCTATATCATCTTCGGACATGCAGCAATATGCCTACGCGAATATCGTATATTTGGGTACCGAAACAAAAAAATTGCATGCGACATAAATCGCGATTTTTACATGTTAAGCAGCAAAATGTTAAGTTGATAAAAAAAATTTTATATAGGTTTTATTGAAGCTGACATTTAAACCGTGATATGGGATTTCCACAATTCGCAAAACTGCAAGTTCTCTCGTTTACGAGTTAAATGTCAACTCAGTAAAAATCATAAGAAATCAATACTAAAGATAAAGCAAAGAGAGCACTTACCGATCTACAGCAACTCGTTGAAAAGCCTTTCGTGAGGTCGTTGCAGACAAGGTACAGCTGCTACAAACTTGATTAGTTGGATGGTATGATTTTTTTTATGTTGTCATTACCCTAGTTCGTTAGCATAATCGTATGATAACATTTTAGGCTAACCTAGGTTTGTGTGTCACCAGTTATGATACATAGTATGTATCTATTAAAAAAATCTCCCGCGTCTCTGGTTCTTTTGTTGTAGTTTTATATGACTGTTTTTTCTCTCACGATAATTTTTACCGAATGTATGTTTGTACGTATATACATAAACCCCAAAGAAAAAAATTAACTCGATTTATAGGAATTAATTTATTAATATATATTCATATACATATATCTATACACATATATATAGGTACATATTTATATGTATATAGATATATATATATAGATATGGCTTTTTATCGAAAAATTTAAACCTTACAAACGTTCACATATATACGTACACACATATGTATTCAACTAATAAAATTTTGTATACCTTTTTTCTTTTCTTTTCCTTTAATTTTAGTTGCACTAATCTTCCTTATTTGTGTACTTTTAGTTTTATTACTTCAAAACTTATTAATTATAAATTCAAAATTCTCTTTGTTTTTTCACAAATTTGGGCATTTGTTTCCATTTTTTTTTTTTGAAAAAATACATTTATATGTATATAAATATATACATAATACATATATATGTATATATATTTTTTTTCCGTTTTTTTTTTTGGCTTTTTTTTTTTTTGAAAAATATATGCAAACGTTCTTTTATTTTTAATTATAGTGGCTTAAAAAAATTTCTTTAAAGTTGTACAATTTCACATTTCATCGGCACTTGTATTTGCATATACATACAAAGGTATGTATATATGTATTAGAAAAGTCCGCTTTTAAAATTTTACGCTTATTAGCGACAAGAGATCTTTACTGTAGCGAACTTATAATTATAATCTTTTCATAGATTTTTCTTTTCAATTGTTTTAATTTATATAACTATATATATTTTATATATATATATATAAGAAAGAAATTTTATAACACTTCACCACCACAAAACAATGCACAAAATCACTTTGTATGCCACGACGTTCGCTGGTTAAAGATGATTGATGACTGGCGCATATAGATTGCGATTTGGAGTTGGAAGCACGCTTCAGTGTGGTAGAGAAAATTTTATGCCCTTCGTTCTTCTTTCCTATCGGTTTCAATATTATTCTCCGTAACTCGGTTTAATGGTAAGACATCTGGTCAGGTCCGTCGCTCGAAAGGAAAGGAAGTCTTAAATTTTTGGAAGGACGGGATAGACCTCTAAATGATCAGCTGTAATTGGAATAAGTTGGTAAAACAGTTTGCTGTCATATGCAAGTACTACCAAGTTGTACTTTTACCGCATAAAATCGCATGTGAGAATACAAATGGCAGCTTATCGTCTTGGCGACAACAAGAATTTTAAAGTTTTGGCATTGTGCGTTGGGAAATAAAAATAAGTTGTAAAAGGTGAAGGGATGGCTTATGAGGCCTGCTACAAACAACAACTTTAAAACATAAATTAATCATTGGCTCTTACAATGAAAGCACACCAGTATTCATATTAAATATATTTTTCGAGATATTAGTTAAAATGAAAACCATGAGCTCAAAAGTGACAATGAAGAAATTTCTCACATTTTTTATTTTTTCTTAAGAAGCCTATTTTGCAAACTGTAAAAACTAGGTAATCATAAAGACATCTAAACAAGTATGATACATCCTTTTATTATGCTGTGTGATGTTTTTATACTCAGTTGAGCAGAGCTCACAGAGTATATTAACTTTGATTGGATAACGGTTGGTTGTACAGGTATAAAGAAATAGAGATAGATATAGAATTCCATACATCAAAATCATCAGTATCGAAAAAAAATTTGATTGAGCCATATCCGTCCGTCCGTCCGTCCGCCGTTAACACGATAACTTTAGTAAATTTTGAGGTATCTTGATGAAATTTGGTTTGTAGGTTTCTGGGCACTCATCTCAGATCGCTATTTAAAACGAATGAAAACGGACTATAACCACGCCCACTTTTTCGATATCGAAAATTTCGAAAAATCGAAAAAGTGCGATAATTCGTTACCAAAGACGGATAAAGCGATGAAACTTGGTAGGTGAGTTGAACGTATGACACAGAATAGAAAATTTGTAAAATTTTGGACAACGGGCGTGGCACCTCCCACTTTGAAAAGAAGGCAGTTTAGAAGTTTTGCAAGCTGTAATTTGGCAGTCGTTGAAGATATCATGATGAAATTTGGCAGGAATGTTACTGCTATTTCTATATGTATGCTTAATAAAAATTAGCAAAATCGAAGAACGACCACGCCCACTTAAAAAAAAACAAATTTTTTTAAAGTCAAATTTAAAAAAAAGGTAATATCTTTACAGAAAATAAGTAATAATGTCAACATTCAACTCCAGTAATGATATGGAGCAACAAAATACAAAAATAAAGAAATTTTTCAAAATGGGCGCGGCTCCGCCCTTTTTCATTTAATTTATCTAGGATACTTTCAATGGCATAAGTCGAACAAAAATTTACCAATCCTTGTGAAATTTGGTAGGGCTAAGATTCTAGGACGATAACGCTTTTCCGTGAAAAAGGGCGAAATCGGTTGAAGCCACGCCCAGTTTTTATACACAGTCGACCGTCTGTCCTTCCGCTCGGCCGCTAACACGATAACATGAGCAAAAATCGATATATCTTTACTAAACTCAGTTCACGTAATTATCTGAACTCACTTTGTATTGGTATAAAAAATGGCCGAAATCCGACTATGACCACGCCCACTTTTTCGATATCGAAAATTACGAAAAATGAAAAAAAATTGCCATAATTCTATACCAAATACGAAAAAAGGAATAAAACATGGTAATTGGATTGGTTTATAGACGCAAAATATAACTTAAGAAAAAAACTTTGTAAAATGGGTGTGGCACCTTCCATATTAAGTAAAATAAAATGAAAAAGTTCTGCAGGGCGAGATCAAAAGCCCTTGGAATCTTGGCAGGAATACTGTTCGTGGTATCACATATATAAATATATTAACGGAACCCGACAGATGATGGTCTGGGTCACCCTGGTCCACATTTTGGTCGATATCTCGAAAACGCCTTCACATATACAACTACCACCACTCCATTTTAAAACCCTCATTAATACCTTTGACTTGATATCCATGTCGTACAAACACATTCTAGAGTCACCCCTGGTCCAACTCTATGGCGATATCTCGAAAAGGCGTCCACCTATAGAACTAAGGCCCACTCCCTTTTAAAATACTCATTAACCCCTTTTATTTGATACCCATATCGTACAAACAAATTCTAGAGTCACCCCTGGTCCACCCTTATGGCGATATCTCGAAGAGACGTCCACCTATAGAACTAAGGCCCACTCCCTTTTAAAATACTCATTAACACCTTTCATTTGATACCCATATTGTACAAACGCATTCTAGAGTCACCCCTGGTTCACCTTTATGGCGATATCTCGAAAAGGCGTCCACCTATACCACTCCCTTTTAAAATACTCTTTAACATCTTTCATTTGATCCCCATATTGTATTTTGATATATATTTTCAAGTAACTTCTCATTGAGCTACATACGCGAAACTTCATAGATAGGTTAAGATACAGTGAAAAAGGAACAAAAGAACAAAAAAAAAATCCGTTATATGGCGCATGGATCGAAATATTTAGATGAGAATTTGAAAAATTTTGAATTTTGATATAGATTTTTCAGTAACTTTTCATTGAGCTACAAACGTGAAACTTTACAGATAGTTTAAGACGCCGAGACAATGCAATAAAAGTAAAAAAAAATTCGTTAGGTGGAGCACAGTTCGCATAATTTGATAACATTTTGGAAATTTGGAATTTTGAGATCGGTCTTTAAGTAACTTCTCATTAAGCTACAATCGTGAAACTTCACACCTAGGTTAAAACACTGAGGCAGTGCGACAAAAGGGGGGAAAAATGCGTTAGGTGGCGCACGGATCGAAATAATTAGATAAAGAATTTAGGAATTTGGAATTTTGAGATCGGTTTTTAAATAACTTCTCATTGAGCTACAAACGTGAAAATTCAAATATAGGTACCGCACGGATCGAAATAATTAGATAAGAGTTTGGAAATTGGGAAAAGTCAGACCGATTTTTAAGTAACTTCTCATTGAGCTACAAACGTGAAACTTCATATATAAGTTAAGATACCGTGACAAAGGAATAAAAGGTAAAAAATTCCGTTATGTTAGGTGTTTTCTGCCAACTTTCCAATCCAAGTAACGTGCGCTCTACTTTTATTTCTCTTAATAATTTTTACAATTTCTATGTAAAAGTTTTAAATTAAAAGTTCAGAAAGAGTATTTTTCGCTGATTTTGTCCACTTATATAGAGGAAATGCTTAACATTTTTCCATTTCCTTTTTATTTTCCTTGATTATCGAACGGCGGCCGCAGTGGTGTGATGGTAGCGTGCTGCGCCTACCACACCGAAGATCTTGGGTTCACACCCCGGGCAAAGCAACATCAAAATTTTTGAAACAATGATTTTCAATTAGAAGAAAATTTTTCTAAGCGGGGTCGCTCCTCGGCAGTGTTTGGTAAGCACACTCCGAGTGTATTTCTGCCATGAAAAGCTCTCAGTGAAAACTCATCTGCCTTGCAGATGCCGTTCGGAGTCGGCATAGAACAAGTAGGTCCTCGTACCACAAATTTGTAGGAAAAATTAACAGGAGCACGACGCAAATTTGAAGAGAAGCTTGGGCAAAAATCTCTTTGAAGGTTATCGCGCCTTACATTTTTATTTTTTACAACAATTTAAAATGGGATAACAACAAAATAGCACTTTGATTGGGCTTGGAAAAGGCCAATACATATATTTTCAATAAATAAATAAAAAACGCGAGCTAGATGCTGTTTGTTTTTACGACCATAAAACAATTTAAAACGGGTGGAACAACGAAACAGCAATTTGTTTAGGTTTGGAAACGACCAATATATATAACTATTTTCAATTAGTAAATAAAAAATGGGAGCTAGATGCTTCCCAACTTGGTCTATAAAGCAATCTTCGCTCTTGCTTAAATGCCCTTAATTTACTATTTATAACTGCAATATATATAGGTCAGAAATTAGAAAAAAATTGGCCTTCCCCCCTTTGTGAAAGGCTGGGTTCGCATTTGTTCGTCGCGGTACCAATGGGTAAAATGACATACCATTTTCCTCAGTGCAGACTGCATGATCTCTTACATACACTTCGACGAGGATCTTAGAACCACATTAGACTGATTGATGGGGTATGATATGCGGTATACCGTGCTGTTCCAGAAATAAATAAACTGTCAAATGACTGTATTGTTTTTTTGGCTATCGTGGTGTGGCACAACATCCTCTTTTTTTCTATTAGAAAAAAATTACCTAAGTGCGGTCTCCCCTCGCAAGTATTTGGCAAACACTCCGAGTGTATTTCTGCCATGAAAATCTTCTCAGTGAAAATTTGTCTGCCTTTCACATGCCGTTCCCTCACTAGGGTAGGCACCTTGTCGTTGGTGTGAGGGCTTAGCCGAACTCCATAGCGCCCAACTATGAGGCGGAGCTGTTTAGGACTGGCATCTACGCCGTTTCGCCTCATAGAAGGGCGGCGGGATGTCGGTGGCCAAAAACTACCAATCCCCTAATCCAGGGTGTTAAGCGGACCGTGCCTATTGAACGATTTGCAGCCAGGGGATAAATTCGGCTGTATTCGAACGGAGCCTTCCCGATACCGGGCCACCTCGGGAAGTATTTATGGCCTTACCACAGTAAGGGGCGCTGCTGTGGCGGACGGTTCTTTCCCCGTATATAATACTGGACCGCTGAGCCCGCATTGTTGGGCAGGTGGTCGTACGACCAAGACGAACGACTCATTACCTGATTGTAATAAGGACCATGTAAAGGGGAGGACCGGGTCGCAATCCAAGGACGACAAATTAAGCGATGCGAATTAAGCGATGCGTTGGACTCGGGGAGCGAGAGTAGTGCTGATTCAATGAACTCCGTGTTGGAGAAGCACACAAATTAAAATGGAGTAGAAGAGTGGAGGAGGGTACAGAGCAGAGGATGTAAACGAGTTCTCTCGCAATACCGTGCAGCACTAAGAATTGTACAACGCTTGGGAGCAGTGATCGATCCAACAGAAGTGGAGATCGAGCGCTTGGAATGGGCCCATGACGCGGTAGAAGTAGGTCGAAGGCAGTTCAAAAGATTTGCTGCGAGAAACCCTCGGTTCTGCAACCGGTAGGAGGAGGAAGAAGCGTCGAATGGCAGAATGAAGAGGCAACGTTCGGCGGAAGGCGACAAGCCTTCTTTCACGAGGCAGAAATGACCCAGTCCTAGAGCCACGAGGCAGGGCAGTCGCATAGACAAGACAAGTAGGCCCAAAGCTGTAAGACAGATGGGCCCCAATAGCGAGGTAGCAAGTACCTCGAAAGCTGCGAGTCAGAGGGAAATTCCAACTACGTAAATAGGAGATAAGCCAAAGGGAGGGCTTTCTCGGAGATGCTAAAGGGAGTTAACGCTAAGACTCCGGCTTTTCCCGAGAAGATGAGTGATGTGGCAAAGCAGTCACTGACTGTGGCGCTGGTTGATCATAGCAGTACTTTCCGACAAATGACTACTGAAAGGTGGAGATCTGTGGAAAGGGAGCTTATTAGCTGAATGCTTAAGAAGATGCGGCAACAACCAAGTAAACCCCTTCCAACCTTTGATTCGGGGGGATGGTATAATGGTGTGAAGATGATAGCGTGCGACAACATCGTGAGCTTGCGGTGGCTGGAGGAAGTGGTTCCAAACATCCAAAGGCAAGGCACGAACGCGCGGTTTGAGGAGGTGGATAAAGTGCAAATCCCCACGGTACCAAAAGTTAAGGTTTGGATACCATGCGTGATGAAGTCGGAGGATACACTGCGACTTATGCAGAATCAGAATCCGAACATAACGACACAGGATTGGAAGGTACTTACTGTATATCGGCCTAGCGAGGATGGTCAGTTCTACATCTTCCAAATAAAGAAGCAGGCGGCGGATATTTTGTACACTCAGCTTGGCAAAAAGTCCTTTGGCACTGGCAAAATTTACATGCGACTCAGGAAAAGAAGTCCCGAGGATAAAAACCCTAACACGCTAGAGGTGGGCGAAGTGGAAAGGGCCCCAAAAGCCTAAGGAAAAAAAGACAGGTGGAGGTCCCAGACGTCACCACGAACGTGCTAGAAGAGGACCAACCGCTAAATGGTGCTGTGACTCGCACAGAGGAACACCCGGCACAACAGTCACGAGAGGCTGAAGGGGGCCTCGAATACTCTAAACCAAAAGGGCAAGAGGAGGACGACGATGTCACGACGAAGGTGCTGGATGGAGACAAACAGCCCGATGGTGCTGCGAGTCCTACAGATAAACCTCCAACACAGTAAAGTGGCGTCGAGCGAACTCCTCCTAACCCATGAGGAGGGTTCGTTTGACGTGGCCCTGATCCAGGAGCCGTGGCTCTCATCGGGAGGAAAGGTTTCTGGACTTAGCGCGCGCGGGTTTGGCGTTTACTACGCGCAAACGGAAGGACGGGTGCGAGCTGTAGTAATGATAAGGAAACAGCTGCATTCATATATGTTGCCTAATTATACCACTGAGGACCTCGTAGGGGTGGCCGTTGAGCAAAAGAATAAGCAGGCATTTATCCTGGCGTCCTGCTACATGGCCCATACTGCGGAGGTTCTACCGATGGAGTGCAAAAGGCTAGTACAGGAGGTAGGGCGCAAAGGGCGGTTGGCCATAAGCGCAGATGCAAATGCGCACCACAATGCGTGGAGATGAGCAGATACGAACGAGAGAGGCGAATTTCTGTTTTGTTACATCCTGCAAACCAATTTGCAGATAGCCAACAGGGGAAATTTCCCTACATACATTGGTCCAACATCCAGCAGTGTTCTGGATATTACATTGAGCTCCGAGCGTGATATATCAAGGTATGATTGGATGGTTCTTGATAGACCATCCTTCTCCGACCATGCGTATATCAGCTTCAGCATCCCCCTAAAGAGGGCAGAGAAGGGAAGAACCTTTAGAAACCCTAGGTCAACGAACTGGACTAAATTCCAGAAACATGTAGAAACAAAACTGGGACAACCAAAAGAGGCTGCTAATGTAGAGGAACTGGAGGAGTCGAATGAATTCCTAACAAGGACGCTTATGACTGCGTATAACAAAGCTTGTCCTCTAAGAAGATTCAGAGGAAAAGCAAAGCCGCCATGGTGGAGCAATGAGCTGAGTCTTCTTAGAACACAGGTAAAAGAAATGTTTAAGACCGCAAAGACCGCGGAAAGCGAAGCGTGTCGGGACGTGTACAGGGATCTACTGATGATCTACAAGCGCGAAATTACCAGGGCGAAGAGAAACTTATGGAAAAGTTCCTGTATGGACATAAAGGGCTCCAGCGAGACAGCACGGTTGAAAAAAGTCATAGCAAGAGGAAACATAGTCCAGGGACTAATAAAGAAAGAGAACGGGGAATGGTCACGTAATAGTGAGGAATCCCTTGAGGTGCTTCTCGGCACACATTTCCCATCGGGAGACGGTGTAGAAGAGCCAACAGACATCACTCACACTTCGATCACGGAGCTAGTAGTGCCGGGCTTGGTGACCGATACCAAGATAGAATGGGCAGTGACAACGTTTTCTAAGTTTAAATCGCCTTGCCCAGACGGTATATTCCCGGCCATACTACAAGTTTCAAGTATGGCGGTCGTGGAATGGCTTAAAATAATATTCGATGGGTGCATAAGGCTGAATCATGTACCCCACTCTTGGAGAACTGCTCGTGTAGCTTTCCTACCAAAGCCGGGGAAGATCGGTCACGTGTATCCCAAAGGCTATAGACCCATTAGCTTAACATCATTTCTGCTCAAAACCTTTGAGAGGCTGATAGATGTGTACATAAAGACCAACGTGGATGAAAAGCTGCTCTACACAACCCAGCATGCGTGCACCAAAGGCAAGTCGGTAGACACCGCATTGCATAGGGTGGTAATAAGCATAGAGAAATCCCTGGAATATAAGGAGTATGCTCTAGGAATCTTCTTGGACATTGCCGGGGCTTTCAACAACGTTTTAAAATGGATGGTCTTAATTACATTAAAGTACATCCTGCCTTAATTAGATGGATTGGCTGCATGTTAAATTGCAGAAAGATTAAATCAAAATGGGGATAGTACGAGGCCACGAAATCAGTGGACAGGGGCACGCCGCAGGGAGGGGTGCTATCACCTCTGCTGTGGACGCTGGTCATCAACCAACTGCTCAGGCGATTCGATGAGGGAGCCGTAAAACTTACGGCTTACGCAGATGACGTTGCAATTGTCATAAGTGGAAAGTGCCTTCCAACGATTAGTTCTTTAATGGATCGGGCGCTTGGGGATATTCATACTTGGGCATCTAATGTCGGGTTGAAAGTCAATGCGGAGAAGACGGATATGGTCTTATTTACAAAGAGGTACAAGGTCCCAAATTGGACCAGGCTTAAGTTAGGAGGGGTGACATTACAGGAGAAACCTTGCACAAAATATCTAGGAATCATCCTAGACAGTAAGCTGTCATGGAAGCTCAACGTGGAGGAGAGGGTCAAGAAGGCCTCAACGGCACTCTATGCATGTAAAAAAATGCTGGGGTGTAAGTGGAGCTTATCGCCCTCTCTTTCTCATTGGGTTTTACAGCGATTGTAAGCCCTATTCTATACTATGGAGTTCTTGTTTGGTGGGAAGCCACACAAAAAGCAACATACCCCAAAATATTAGAGGGGGTATGCAGACTATCGATGCTTAGCAGTACGGGAGCCCTGAAAACAACCCCGACGGCTGCGCTGTATGCCGTTTTGCACATTCCACCTGTAGACCTGGTAGCAAAGAACATAGCATAAACAACCGCAACCAGGCTCGGTGTATCGGGGAAGCTTGAGCGCCGACCATATGGCCATAGTAGTATAGCGTAATCAATCACAAGACAAACAGACTACCTGATTCCCTATCTGCGCTTCGGGGGAGATCTTAAGGCCACAATTGAGGTGGACGGTTGGCGCAAGGATGCGAAAATGGCGGACGAGGCGATACATGTGTACACAGATGGTTCCAAAGTAGTGGAAGGAGTAGGGTCTGCGGTATACTGTGCTGATCCAGAAATAGTCAGATCCTACAGGCTGCCGGATTACTGTAGTGTTTTCCAAGCGAAAATGTTAGCCGTAACTAAAGCAGTAGAAACCCTGGAAGAGAATAGCTTAAGCTGCAACCGTGTTAACTTTTATATTGACAGTCAAGCAGCAATTAAGGCAATAATCTCGCATAGCATAGCATCTAAATGCGTGTTAGAGTGTAATCAGTCTCTGGAGAGAATCGGGACAGGTAGAAGCATACATCTATATTGGGTCCCAGGGCATATGGGAATAGATGGGAATGAAAAAGCGGACGAACTAGCTAAAAAGGGCGCATCCCTTGGAGCTTGCTCCGTTGATGTCCCAATTAGACTGGGCGAGATTAAGCGAAGGCGAGAGGTGCACATGATCGACCAAGCGGGAAAGGCGTGGGTTCAAGCGCGGGGCTGTAAAGTGTCGAAGATTATGTGTAGGTCTTACAAGCTTAGACTAACAAAGTTGCTTCTATCATTAAAAAGAGAGGGCTGTAGACTCATGACGGGTATTCTGACTGAACACTGCCTTCTAGCGTTACATGCCTTTAAATTAGGCTTGGTCAGTGATAGCAGATGTAAGAAGTGCGGGTTGGAGGAGGAAACGATCGAGCACGTTCTGTGCTCGTGCTCTGCACTTGCCAGGTTAAGACTCCAGCTATTAGGGGTTGATACAGCTGTCAGATCTAGAAGCAGCAAGTGGTTTAAGTCCTAGAAAGCTTCTGGTATTTGCCAAGAGGACGGAGTTATTTTATAACATAGGTCCTGGTTTTTGATAGGGTTTTTCAGTTTGGTCGTTAAAACAAACTTCTGGTAACACTACGGACTTAATCAGTCTACGAGAGGTCCTCATGGACCGGCCAGTTCAACCTAACCTAACCTTTACATGCCGTTCGGAGTCGGCATAAAACATGTGGGTCCCTTCGCGCCAAATTGTAGGAAAAATTAAAAGAAGCACGACGCAAATCGGAAGAGAAGCTTGGCCAAAATTCTCTTCGAGGTTATGACGCCTTGCATTCATTTTTTTTTTTGTTATTTAAAGAAGTAGAAAACTAGATAAAAAGATTTTAAATTACAGCCGCGTCCAATATTAGATTGACAAACAAGCAGCAATTAACCCTATCCTTCAGGATAGGGAGTAACATACATTTATTCATTCCTGAGCTCTGCTTCGCCATCCACGTTAGTTTTATTGCTCTGCATTTTTTTACACCTATACTCCGAAACTATTATATTCCCCATAAATACGGACTACGCTGGAGGAGTCTAATGTGGAAATATCAACAAACTACAAAATACATGCCAATGGTCACATCCATCCATGGGAAACTTGTTCCAATGTAAAACTTACTTTTTTTGTTATTTTTAAACCAGACCTGGACACGATAAGATGCAGACTGAAGATTTACTTTGTAAAATTGTCATATTAAATCAAATAATTCGCTACCGCGTTAACACAACAAAAACTACCAAGACATGCAAGTATTGGTTATTGCTTGTGCTGAGGTGTGCTAGACGCTAAGTCAGCACTTTAGCGCAAGCAACAGCTTTGTAGCGGATGCGCGTGTAGTGGCTTGGTGTGCTACTTCTTTGAATTAGCTCAACTTCGCTTGTGAAGCAAAATTTAGTTACCTTTGCTTAATGAGAATTTTTATTTATTGATTGCAAAATAGGAAGTGCAAAATATTAATAAGGTTTATTATTACTTCAAAATTAATTGGAATTTCATTTACTATGGGAACCACAAAAGAATTAAAAAGCTTTTTGTAAGGTAGGCAAAAATGTAGCCAAAAAGGTAAGTGAATTTATTATGTGTTAAATATGTAACCAAAAAGGTAAGTGAATTTATTATATGTTAATTCCTCCGCCCTTAAACTCGAGCGTCCTCGATCGATGAGTTTACGTAAAATTTAAGTAGGTCTTCAATCCCTACCTCAATGGTGCTCTGGTTTGATATTTGAACTTTATTTCTTTTAAATTTTTTTAGTAATTTCATTACAATTGTGAATACAATAATTATTATAGAAATTGTGTAAACTGATATAAATATAGTGTTTTTCTTTCTTAAAATTGATATTTCTTTTACTTCATTTAATTGTAGTTCCTTAATTACGTCTAGAGACAACATGTCTTCCATTTTATTATTTGTTGCCCTTGGCTGTAATATAGCCGGCAAGGGGTTCCTTATCGTTATTTCTTTTGAAAAATATATTTTGTTATTTATTTCTATACTTGTGTTGACATGTTTAATTAAATATGAACCTTGAAGTTCTAAACTTTCATTTTCAAATTTAGAAAATTAGAAAAATTATGTCATCTGAAATCATTTCTACTGATTTTACATGTTGGCTATTTATTTTAGTACAATTATTTATTTTACATTTTAGCAGGTGTACTATGCACGTGCCATTTGTAATGTCTTTTACAATATCTCCAGAACAAATTGATAAATTCATATATGATTTACAATTTTGTTTTTCCATAAATTTTATTTTCACATGTTAAAATTGACTTATACTCTATTTTATTAATGCTTTCTCCTTTTTTATCGGTCTTATTTCTAGAGCTCTACAGTCGATTTTTTCTGTTGTAGGTAAACTTATAACGTAAATAAGACTTTCTTTATTTGAAGCGATTTTTATTTCTTCAAACTCTAGATTTATAAAAGGTATATTTTCATTTTCTAAAAAACTTTTCGTTATATCCATTTCCTTATTGGATAAAATGTATGAGTTGACTATATTTGATTTTGCCCAGTGAATGGCATAAGCTTTATTAATAAGTTCTTCCTTCAAAATTTCTAACTTGAATTTTATTTGTAATACAATTTCATTATACATTTCTTTCTCTTCCTTCACTAATTTAGATATTTTATTAATATTTTCAATGACTTCGTTTATTTTTTCGTAGCTTAATTTATTTATGGCAACTTGCCTATTATTATTTTCTAAAACATTATTCATTTTTTCGGTGAGGATTTCGAAGTCGCTGTGGTCTGGATTTCGAGCTATCCATTTCGACGCTGAACCTATGAAGTCTAATGATCTTTTATTGCTATGTTTGACTACCCTAATTCTATCTAGATAGAATTTCGATTGTTTGCCAAGTGATATGAGGATTGGCTTTAGGGGATGGTTTGGACGCTGTTCATTGATTCCTGTCTCTAAGTGATTTATAGCATCGTCATAGTCTTGTAGTTCTATAATATGTATGATTTTAAAGTTTCCTATTTGTAATTTCGCTGGTCCGCAGTCTCTTGTTACAAGTTGAGATGACGAGTAGTCCAATATCTGGACGTTCGCGATTATTGGTACGACCATCGCGATAAGTCTAAAAATTTAATAATACAATTAATTGGAATAATGTGCAATTTATTTAATTGTTCAAATTTTGTCTGCTATTTATGCCTTATTCCTATAACCTTTTAGGTCATACCTACTCGTAATTTTTCGTACCTTTTTTTGATGCATTTAATTATTCACTAAAGAACAAACTTATCCTTTATTATCGAATTATATTTCTTATTATTTTTCTCCAATTTTTTCTTTATTTCTTTCTTTAGTTGTTTGATTTTGTATACCTTTATTTGTAAAATTATTTTCTTTTAATTTAGGGTTATTATTTTTTTTAAGTTGTGCTAGATTAGGTGTTTATAGAATTATAATTGCTGGTTGATCATCAAATTCAAATTATGCTTTATTAGGAGGATTACGGGCGGTTGCTCAAACAATTTCTTATGAAGTTAGAATAGTTTTAATTTTATTATCTTTTGTTTTTTTAATTGGAAGATATAATATTTTTCAATTTTTTTATTATCAAAAGTATATTTGATTTTTAGTAATTTTTTTACCTCTTAGATTTGTTTGATTTTGTATTTGTTTAGCTGAAACTAATCGAACACCTTTTGATTTTGCTGAAGGTGAATCTGAATTAGTTTCTGGGTTTAATGTTGAATATAGAAGAGGTGGATTTGCATTAATTTTTACAGCTGAATATTCTAGAATTTTATTTATGAGAATATTATTTAGAGTTATTTTTTTAGGTTGTGATTTATTTAATTTTGTTTTTTATTTAAAATTAATATTTATTTCTTTTGTATTTATTTGAGTTCGTGGTACTTTGCCTCGGTTTCGTTAAGATAAATTAATATATTTAGCTTGGAAGTGTTTTTTACCAATTTCTTTGAACTATTTATTATTTTTTATTGGTTTTAAGTTGTTGTTGTTAAATTTTATTTAATTAATTTTGTTAAGTAAAGTTAATAGAAATTATTTTTCTATATTATGTTTTCAAAACATATGCTTATTCAAGCTCATTAACTATTTAATTAAATTATGTCATCATTTATTAATTATAGGATTTGTAATATAATATAAAAAGTAAATAATTGTTAAAATTTGACCTACAATAATATAAGGAGTTTCTACTGGTCGTGCTCCAATTCATGTTAATAAAATTACTGTAATAATTATAATTCAAAATAAAATTTTATTTATAGGATAAAATTGAATTCCTCGGAAATTTCTTAAGTTATAAAATGGAAGAATTGTTAAAATTGCAATTGATATAATTAGTGCTATAACTCCTCCTAATTTATTAGGGATTGATCGTAAAATTGCATAAGCAAATAAAAAATATCATTCTGGTTGAATATGAATAGGAGTTATTAATGGATTTGCTGGAATAAAATTATCTGGATCTCCTAGTAAATATGGGTGGATTAATGTTAATAATATTAATATTGAAATTATAATAATGAATCCAATAATGTCTTTGTAAGAAAAATAAGGATGAAATGGGATTTTATCAATATTTGAGTTTAATCCAATAGGATTATTTGATCCTGTTTGATGTAAAAATAATAAATGAATTATTGTTATAGCTAGTACAATAAAAGGTAAAATAAAATGGAAAGTAAAGAATCGAGTTAATGTAGCATTATCAACTGCAAATCCTCCTCATACTCATTGGACTAAATTTATTCCTAAATAAGGAATTGCTGATAATAAATTTGTAATAACTGTTGCACCTCAAAAATATATTTGACCTCAGGGTAATACATATCCTATAAAAGCTGTTGCTATTACTAAAAATAAAATTAAAATTCCAATTAATCATGTAGGTATAAATAAATAAGATATATAATAAATTCCTCGGCCAATATGTAAATAGATACAAATAAAAAAAAAAGATGCTCCGTTAGCATGTAATGTTCGCAATAATCAACCGTAGTTTACATCTCGACAAAGGTGATTTACTCTATCAAAAGCTAAATTGATATTTGCGGTATAATGTATGGCTAGGAATAAGCCTGTTATAATTTGAATAATTAAACATAATCCTAATAATGAACCAAAATTTCATCAAGTTGAGATATTGATAGGTGTTGGTAAATCAATTAATGCATTATTAGTAATTTTAATTAAAGGATGTTGATTTCGAAAAGGTTTATTCATTAGTTTATAATTCGTAGTGGCCCATAAAATATATTAGTAATTTTTACTACGGCAATTAATGTAATTAATAAATAGTTTATTAATATAATAGTTATTATATTTGTTGGGTAATTATATAATTTATTAAGTATAATAGAATTTTCTTGTATATATGAATTTATATTATAAATTATTTTTATTTCATTATTTTCTATGTAATTTAATATAAAGGGTTTATCTAAGAAAGTTGAAATTATTATTATAATAATGAATATTATAATATATAAAATTGTTATTTTAATTGATAATGAAAATATTTCATTTGATGCTAGTGAAGTAATATAAATAAATAATACTAATATTCCTCCTAAAAAAATTAGGAATAAAATATAAGAAAATCAGAATGTTTTATATAGTATTCCTGTTAATATACAAATTTGTAATGTTTGTATAAGTAATATTAGTCCTATAGCTAATGGATGGTTTATTTGAATAAAAATTAATCTAGAAATTAATGTAGTAATGAAAAAAAATAATTGAATTATACAAGAAATAGTTTATGAAAATATTAATTTTGGAGATTAATGATAAAGAAATTTCTTTTTTCTTGAAGTTTAAAAAAAAAATGATTTTATTTTTGATTTACAAGACCAATGTTTTTGTTAAACTATTAAAACTAATGTTAATCATTTTATATTGAATGTTGCCTTTTATTTTATTTTTAATTGGAGTTTTAGTATTTGTTTCTAATCGTAAACATTTGTTATCAATATTATTGAGATTAGAATATATTGTCTTGAGTTTATTTTTTATATTATTTATATATTTAAATTTAATAGATTATAGATTATTTTTTAGAATTTTGTTTTTAATTTTTAGAGTTTGTGAGGGGGTATTAGGCCTTTCAATTTTAGTTTCGTTAATTCGAACTTATGGTAATGATTATTTTCAATCTTTTAATTTATTATAATGTTGAAATTTATTTTTATATTAATTTTTATATTTCCTATTTGTTTCATAAAAAATTTTTTTTGAATGGTTCAATTTTTATTATTTTTGATAATATTTGTTATAATTTTATTTAATTTTAGTTTTAATTATTTTATAAACATTTCTTATTTTTTAGGAATAGATGTTCTTTCAAATGGATTAGTTTTATTAAGAATTTTGATTTTTAGTTTTCCTCTTATTTACTCCAAAAGAAAAAAAGGTTTTTCTTTTTTCGAAAGAGAAAACTTAAAAGTCCAATACTAACTTAGATGCAAGTTGATTAAAAAGGAGAAAAGAAAATGAGAAAAATTTAAAATTTTTTTTTTGATTTTTCTCTTTCCCTTTTTCCCTTTTATTTTCAAAAATTTTTTCAATTTTTTTTTGTTTTTTTTTGTTATGCAATTTTTTTGATTTTTGTTTTTACTTTTGTTTTATAAGGCTCTTATGAACCACTTTGCCCGATTCTGTTATGACCGTTGCTGTCTTGTTTTCCTTAACTATCTCTTTTTTATAGCGGGGGTTAGTTTGGTACCGTATCGTTTATTGATTTTAATGTAGATTGTCTGACCTGGGATATAGTCCTTACAGGGTGTCCTATTTTTGTTATGGTATTGCAGATCTTTTTCCTGTGTATCTTTCAGTCTCTATATGCTATTTCGTCTTGCTGCTTGGTATTGTTCAGGTGTAATGTGAATTCTACGTCTGAACAAGTTTTCTATAGGTTTCTGTCCAGTTGTTGAGTGAATTGAGAAATTGTATTCGTAAATGGCTCTGTCGAGTAATTCTTCAAAAGTCCTGTCTATGTTTTCGGCTTTAATTAATATTAATATTTCTGCAAGGGTTGAATGGAAACGTTCGACCTGTCCATTGGCTTTGCTTGTGTGTGGTGGGGTTTTGTAGATTTTAATTCTCAACTGATCTTCTAGCATGAAAGTTATCGAATGGGAGTTAAGTGACTTTTCATTGTCTATGACTATTGTTTTGGGTACTCCAAATGTGAAAAGGATTTGTCGTCAAGGCTCGCGTATGTCTTCCGTTGATCTAGATTTAATTATTCTTGCTTGGGCGTACTTTGAATACTTGTCTATAGCGGTTAGCATACATTTTTTTTCGGCTATAAATATGTCTATATGGATGATTTGACCTGGATATTCGGGAATTGGAGTTGACTTCATTTCGGGTTTGTTTGGATTTCTATTGTATTTGTTTTCCGAACAGATTCTGCACTGTTTGACTAGTTTCTTTATTTTAGCCTGCATTTTGGGGAAGTAAAATTTTTCTATAATTTGTTTTTTATTTTCTATTTTTGTTGTCCAACAAGTAACCAAATTTGATTTTTAAATACGTTGATTGGAGCTTCTATTGCTGGTATTAGATTGTGTCCTGAATCCGAATGGGTGGCAATGGTTACTGAATTAATTTCTGGAGGTCGGGAGAGGGTGTCGTCTACAATGTTAGTTTTACCTGGTTTGTATTTAAGTTCGTGGTCGTATTCCTCCAAAATTGATTTCCATCTTTTCAGTTTTGTGTTGTCGCTTTTATTACTTAGAGCGTAGGTGAGGGGTTGGTGGTCCGTGAATATTTTGATTTTGGCTGTAACGTAAAGATAATTTCGTAAGGATTTAAGTACCCATTTTATTGCCAGCATTTCCTTTTCATTAGTGGCGTAGTTTTCCTCCGTCTTTGTTAGCGTCCTTGAAATAAACGTAATCGGCTTACCGTCCTGTTCTAACACTGCACCAATGGCGTGTTTCGAGGCGTCTGTTGTTAGATGGAATTCTTTTTGATAGTTGGGATAGGTCAGTATTACTTCTCTTGAAATTAATGCATTTTTGATTTGGTTAAGTGCTTCCTTTGCTCTGTTGTATAATTGATAGAGTTTATTTTTTGAGTGATTTTTCGATACTCTTCCATCTTCTCCTCTAAGAAGACTAGTGAGAGGTTTGGCTATTTTAGCATAGTCTTTCATAAATCATCTGTAGTAGCCGGTGTAAAAGTTTAAAATGCAATAAAAAGAGGTGTGACCTTAATGAGTGAATTCTGAATGAATCTTTATTCAAATATTTCAGCTTATTTATATTAAATTATTCTAAACATATTTTTACATATATATTTACATTTAAGCATACATACTTACATACATATCTACCTTAAGCATATATACTTACATACCTACATACAACTCGATACAAAATATGTACCTACACATCTGTGTTGAGCTGTGACTTCTATGGGAAATGCAATGTTTGCAAATTTGCTAGAATTCAAATTTGTTTTGTTGTGTGTGGTACACACACCTAAATGAAATCGTGTGAATGGCTATGTCAGCAATAATTATCAAATGCATATTATATAAGTGTTGATAAACATTTAGACTATTTTTGTAGCAGTGTAGCATATTAGACTGATTTAAATATTTGGGATTAATTTGTTGGCTGTTTACACTACATCTCCCTTTTTTTTTTAGAATGCTTATGCATTTGGAGAATGCATGAGTGTTCTATTTTTATAAATTAATTCTACTTTTGTATTTATGTTTGTAGGTTGTACATTTTCTTATTCTACTAATTTAAGTCTATTTTTGTGTATTTTTTTTTTCTTATTGTGTTTGCTGGGTTGAGCACATATGGTCAAAAATTAAAAACAGTTGTTGTTACTTTTTCCCGACGCGTTTCGACGTTCTTTTTTCACGTCATCTTCTGGGGATTTCTTTAATGATAAATATGCAGAAATAATATACATATTAACATTTTGATACTTTTTTCTAACACTTTCTAACAATTAACATGAAACTGACACATCATACAAATTTTTTATTTACTTACATTAATTGTATTATAATTAAATTAACTATTGCACTTTATTTTAACAAATATACATAAACAGTTCGCACTTGCATTTTTGTTTACTTTGATTTACATCTCTGAATAACAGCTGAGTAGACGCTGCTGATATTGTCAAAGTCTTCTTTGAAATTTAGTGTGTTGTGTATTTGTTGTTGTTTGTTGTTTTCTCTTTTTTCGATATCTAATATTTCAACATTTGAAAAGTCCGCTATGTGGTTGCTCTTTGTTAAGTGATGGGCTAAACCGGTGTTCGTTTTTTTGTTTGCTGCATCTTTTCTGTGTTCATTAATACGTATACCCAGTTGTCGTTTGGTTGTGCCAATATAACATTTTCCAAATTTATCATCATCGCGACCATTGCATGTTATTTTGTAAACCACATCGTTTTGTTGATCTTTTGGGATTGGGTCTATAATTTTTGTAAAAATATAATTAAGTGTGTTGTTCGGCTTGTGCGCGTAATTAGTGTTTTTGTTGTTTATTGTTTTATGTAGTATTTGATTGTCTGTAAGACCAGGTATGTATGTTACACCGATGTATTTTTTGTTGGTGCTGTCCGGCGGTAAATTGTTGCGTTTTTGACTAATTCTGTTTATTGTGTTTTGAATTAGTCTATCAATGAGGGTGCTTGGATAGCTATTTTTGAATAATATATTTTTTATTTTCTTCATGTTTCGCTCAATGTACTGTTCATCACTGAGTACCGCTACTTTTCTAATCATACTTGTTGCCGTATTAATTTTTTGCTTCCATGGGTGGTTTGAGTGATAACTAATTAGTCATTCCGATGCGATGGATTTAGTATACCAATTCATTACTAACCGTTTGTTTTTATTAAACGGTTTTATTTAGCTTGAGTTAACAGGCCGGCCGTTGTGAACGAATCTTGTATTTGAAATTTAAGTAACTTTCCGATAAGCTACAAGCTTGAAACTTGGAATATAGTTCAGAACCCGATGACAATGCAATAATAAGAAAAAAATCGCCGCTAGGTGGTGCAAGGATCGAGATATTCGCAAAATTCGCATTTGTGGTCCGATTTGGCTCATATTTGGAACACGTAATACATGCAAGAATAGAAATCGACCTGTAAAAAAAATCGCCGCTAGGTGGCGCATGGATCGAGATATTCTCCAAATTCGCATTTGTGGTCCGATTTGGCTCATATCTGGAACACATAATACATGCAAGAATAGAAATCGACCCGTTAAAAAAAATCGCCGCTGGGTGGCGCATGGATCGAGATATTCACAAAAATCGTATTTGTGGTCCGATTTGGCTCATATTTGGAACACATAATACATGCAACAATAGAAATCGACCTGTGAAAAAAAATAGCCGCTAGGTGGCGCATGGATCGAGATATTCACAAAAATCGTTATTGTGGTCCGATTTGGCTCATATTTGGAACACATAATACATGCAAGAATAGAAATCGACCTGTGAAAAAAATCGCCGCTAGGTGGCGCATGGATCGAGATATTCACAAAAATCGTATTTGTGGTCCGATTTGATTTGGTCCATATTTGGAACACATAATACATACATGAATAGAAAGCGACCTATGATGCCCGATTTGGCTCATATTTGGAACAAATATTGCATACAGTTCAGTAGAAGTGACATCAAAATATTTTGGAGTTGGAGGAGGGACAAGCATACGTGGCGCAGTCGAGTAAAGTCTTTGGAAGGATTATGTATTGAGGACTTAGGTTGTAACAAAATGTCAGGAAAGAGTCCTTGTAATAATGAGTCACTAAATGAACTAAATAGAATGAGAAATAACAGGCAATTAAAAAAAAAATTTTAAGTTAAACGGTTTTATTGAAAACAATACTTACATGAAATAATAATAATACGAAAAGCTAGAAAATAATTAGGTAGGTCCTAGGTACTAGTCATCACACTCCTTATCAATCTAGGGCGTTGATCAGACAATTAAATAAAAGCGTTGGGCGCGTGAAATTTCTAAAAACGTGAGGCGTAGCATAACCTGATTAAGGTTCAGTTGGTTTTACTTATGACTATCAATAGAAATATGACGCGTCCAACGCTTTTATTTAATTGTCTGATCAACGCCCTAGATTGATAAGGAATGTGATGACTAGTACCTAGGACCTACCTAATTATTTTCTAGCTTTTCGTATTATTATTATTTCATGTAAGTATTGTTTTCAATAAAACCGTTTAACTTAAAAATTTTTTTTTAAATTATTTTATTTCTACTTACTTCTACATCTAGGAAGGCTATTTTATTTTCCTTTTCTTTTTCCATAGTGAATTTTATGCTTGTATGTTGCGCATTTAATATTTTTAAGATGTCTTCCGCGTCCTTGGTTTTTATGAATGCGAATACATCATCTACATACTTATTGATGTATTTGATGTATATGTCTTTTCTTTTAATTCAGCTATGCTGCCGTCAAGTATTTTGTGCAATACTATATCTGCTATAGTCGGAGATAAGGGATTCCCCGTTGGCATCCCGTACGTTTGTTGGTACAACCTCGAGTTGTACATAAAATAATTGTTTTCTCGTAAACAAAACTCTAATATATTTTGGAACTGTTTTTTTGAGATATTTGTATGTTTTTGCAATTGTGACCATTGTTTCTTGTCGTCTGTATTGCTAAGTGTGTTGGAATGTTTGTAAATAATGAAATGACGTCGAACGATATGAGTGTTTCATCATCTTCTATTTTAATAATCTTTAATCTGTCTTTTAGTTGAAAGGCATTTTTTATGTTGAAATATTCCGATATTATGTTTTTTAGTACCGCACCAATATGTTTGGACAATTTGTAACAAGGCACCTTTGTAGATGATGAGATTGGTCTTAGTTGCATATGTTCTTTGTGGATTTTAGGAAGACCGTATAATCTTGGCGCGACGGCTGCTGACTAGCTAGTTGAAATTTTTCTCTTATGTTGATTTTGTTTTCTTTAAATAAATCATTAACAATTGCGTTATTTTTTCGCATAAGTTGTTGCGTTGGATCTTTTCTTATTGTTTTGTATACCTTTCTGTCGTTAAGTAGATCACTCATTTTTTGCTCATACTCGGTTTTGTTCATCAGAACCGTTTTGTTTCCTTTATCCGCCTGTGTTAACACCACACTGCCCTTGTGCTGTCGTAGAAATTTCTTTGTGTTTTGAAACATTTGAATTATATATTTTTTCTTTCGGATTGTTATTTATTCTTCTTTGGTAGCTGCTAATTTTTGTGGCTATGTTGCTTCTTATCGCGTCTTTACTTCTGTCATCCTCGATATCTTGTATCCCTTGTTCCAATTCTGCGATTAGATGTATGGGGGAAAAATTACCTCTTGTTACTGGTAATGCAAATTTTGTTCCAAACGAGAGTAAACAACGGCTTTCATGTGGTACTTCAATGCTGGTTTTGTTGATGAACCAATCTTCATTAAACCTTATTCCAAACTTGTCGCTGTTTTGTGTTATTTGAGCTTGCAGCTTTTTTTTGGTGAATTTTTTCTGTGTGTGACATTACCACTGTGTTTCGAAAAATGGTGTTGTTTTTCCACCAAAGTTCGTTTATTATTTCACTTCTCATCTCTCCCTTAGTGTTTTCGTTATTTGTTTCAAGTCCTTATCAATTATTTTAATGTTTATGTTTGTTTCCTTTATTTTCAAATTCAGTATTTTTTGTAGAAAGCCCGTTTCCAATTTTTGTAGTTGATGACGGGTAGACTGGTTTGTGAAGCAGTGTGACAGATATTTTGTCTTACCTCGTAAGTGCGGTGGTGTGATTCCATAGCTTTTGCATTTGAGCAGAAACTTCAGTCTTACTTTTTGTTTCGCAATGTTTTTACATTTTTTATTGAATTGTTTGATGGTGTATTGTATTTGTTCATTGTAGTTTGTTCTGATGTGTCTAAAGAATTGTTTCATGTTTATGGTTGATTGTTGGATTTTTGTCTCGGATTTGCTCGCCGATTTATAAGTTTTATGTTTATAGATGGACCAATTTATAATATTTGTCTGGGTTGAGCACATATGGTCAAAAATTAAAAACAGTTGTTGTTGCTTTTTCCCGACACGTTTCGACGTTCTTTTTTCACGTCATCTTCTGGGGATTTCTTTAATGATATTTTCTTATTATTTATGATATTGCTATTCTCTATGTTACTGAGAAATTTTTGCTTATCCTCATTTCCTGTTCTAGATGGGATTAAAGTGTCATTATTTTTATTATTAGTATTTTCTTCTTTATAGGGTATTAGAGTAAAATTATTATTTTCATCGATTTCTTCTACCTTATAGGGCCCTTTATATCTACTATCTAACTTATGACCTGTTTCGTTTTTTACTAACACTACATCTCCTATATTTATTTCCTTATAGTGAATATTTTTATCATAACTAATCTTTTGTTTTTCTTTAGCCTCATCTACTAATTTAAAGGCTATATCCTGTACTATTTGTAACCTATATTTAATTTCTTTATCGTAAGCCTCATAATTGTATAATGGGCTTACCGTATTTTCTTGTAAAAATTCGTAAGTCTGGGGATTTTTGCCAAAGATCAATTCGAATGGACAATAGTTATGGACTGTAGATGGGGTAGTATTGCAATATGCAAAATATTTAAGATATTCGGCCCAGTAATCTTTGTTAATGGATATGTATGAATGCACATATTCATTGAAAGTTCTAAGGCTACGTTCAACAGTGCCTAAAATTTGGTGGTGATACGGCGTAGATGTTATGTGCTCAATATTGAGAAGTTTACATAGTTCTTCAAACAGGCTATTTTTATATTCAGATCCCATATCCGTTATTATTGTTTTCATACTTCCATAAATTAATATGAAATTATCGAATATGGCTCTGGCTACTGTTTTTGCATGTTTGCTCTGTATAGGAATTGCAACAAAGTTTTTAGTCAAATCACATATTAGAGTGACAGCGTATTCGTTTCCATTTAATGATCTTGGTAAAGGTCCAATTGTATCTATTTGTACTGTTTCGAACGCCTTTGGTGGTGTTTCAGTCAAAATCATTGGTTCTTTTAAATTTTTATAAATTTAATTTTTATTGCAATTAACGCATTTCTTTATATATTTTCTTATATCATTTTTCATATTTTTCCAGTTATATTTTTGTCTTATTTTATTAGTTGTACGATTGATTCCTGGGTGGCCACCATTAACAGGATCATCGTGATATTTTTGAAGAATCTTTTTAATTTTATCGTTTTCCGTCACATGCACAACCTCCGGAGTTAATGCAATAGTTAAATTTTTGAGAACTTTGGTACCTATTTTCTTAAATGTGTCTACTCGAGTATAATTAAACAATTTGTCTCCTAAGGACAACTGAATTTTCTTAATTCCAAAATTTCCGGCTTTTTCCATAAGCCTGGTAAATAATTGGCCTAAGTCAATCTTCGCCTCAACAATTTGATTTTCTATATTTATTTCACTACAAATTTTCTTTCCTTTTTTGAAATATAATTTCGGAGGATCGAAAACGAGCTGGACTAGTCTTTTTACTTCACATTTATTAAGCGCTTCGTATATTATAAAGTTCTCTTTGTGATTTTTCTTCTCTTCATTTCTATTACTGTTATTACTGGAATTCTTTTTAGTTTGCGATCTTGCCGCGACTTTCATTATTTTACATGCCTGTACTGACATTTCTTTCAAATCATTGATAACTATTCGTGACAGAGCGTCTGCCACGTAATTTTCTTTTCCGGCTATGTACTCCACCCCAAAGTCATACTCTTCCAAACCTAACCTGATTCTAGTTAATTTAGATGAAGGGTTTTTCATTGAGAATAAATACGTTAAAGGTCGATGATCCGTTTTCACTGTGAATTTTCTGCCCTGAACATATATCTAAAATATATAATTGCCCAATATATGGCCGCTAATTCTTTTTCGATAGTGGCTTTGTTTATTTCGCCTTTTTTAAATGATCTTGAGGCATAGGCAATGGGTAATTGTTTTCCTTCATATTCTTGGCTTAGCACAGCACCGCAAGCATAACCACAAGCGTCGGTTATAATAAAGAACTCTTTATCAAAATTGGGATATTGTAGGATATTTAAACTAACTAATGAATTTTTTAGGTAATTTAAAGATTTCTCGCAGTCGTTTGTCCAATTGAAAATTACATTTATCTTACTAGGTCTTGTTAGAATCCTGGCATATTCCGCGAAATTTGGTATTAATCTTCTATAATAATTACAAAATGCGACAAATCTTTTTGCTTCATCGGCATATTTGGGAGTTGGGTAATTTTGAACAATTTTAAATTTGCTTGGGTCTGGTAAAATTCCAGTACTTGTGCATTTATGTCCAAGATAAGTGACTTCTTTGCTGAAAAATAGACATTTGTCCGGATGTAATTTTAAATTATATTTTCTGCATGTGGAGAATACATCCCGTAAATTTTTAATCATATGTTTTTCAGAGCGTCCTAATACGACTAAATCGTCCATGTATAAGAATGTTTGTGATGGTTTTAGACCTGCGAATGCCAATGTCATCATCCTCTGGAATGAGTTTGGCGCTACTTTGAGGCCATAAGGTAATCTCTTGAAACGATAAGTACCGTTGTCCGCTGTAAAGGATGTGATATCTCTTGATTCTGGGCTGAGTTCTATTTGGTGAAATCCTGACATTAAATCTAGGCATGAGAAATATTTCGCTCTTCCCAATTGATCCAGAATATCATCTATTCTAGGCAAATGGAATTTATCAGCTGTTATTTTTTATTTATTTGTCTGAAATCAACAACTAATCTCCACCTTTTTTCTTGTTTTCCCAGAAGAAATTTTTTTGGTACCAATAAAATAGGGCTGTTGTACTCTGAGGTTGATAGTTCAACAATATCATCTTGAATTAGTTTATTTACTTGTTTATTTATTTCATTCTTATGTGCTTGGGGTAGTCTATGATTTTTAATATACACAGGGGTGTTATCTTTCAGATGCAACTTTTGTTTGTAAAAGTTGTTGGTCGTAATTGGTTCTGTTTCTTATTAGACTATATCAACGAATTCTGAGCATAATGTGCTGAGTGATTTACTAGCGGAATGGTGGGAAATTTTTATTCAATCTTTCTAACTTTTCTTTAATATTAGCTTTACAGTGAGATGTATTTTCAATTATTACATAATCCTCTAAACTTTCTGTTTTGATGTCACAATCTTGAATGAATGCATGTTTATCTGTTGTATTTATTATTCTTATTAAAGCTTGATTTGAGTTTACTATCGTGTTGGCTACAAAAATGCCATTAGTTAATTATTGATGAAGTACTAGTAGTTCCTTATTGTGACTATTCATATGAACCTGTCTAATTACTTCGGCTCTTTCGGGTATTGTAATGCTATAAATTGTTGTTTTATTTGTCATTTGTATAACTATATCTTCTGGGTAGTCATATGGTCGTAGTATTAGGCTGTCCCCATTTTTATTATAATCTAAAATGCAATTATATTTTTTAATGAAGTCGAGTCCCAAAATTCCATCACATGGGATTGGGAAATTGTCCTCTACTATGTGAAATTTATGTCTTATTAAAAGACTATCATCTGTTAGACCTGCTTTTACTGTTCCAAATGTGCTTGTTATGCCTCGGCCAATACCTTTTAAATTTGTGATCTGTGAGTTATTTATTGTGACATTACTGTCAATTTGACCCTTCTTTATTATTGAGATATCCGCTCCTGTATCTATCAGGAACGTCGAAGTTGACTTATTTAGGGTAGTATTGGAAGATATGTAGCTGTTTAGATGCAAGTTGAATGTGCATATTTTATTACCGTTAGAATTTACTGTTGGAGTGGAGTTTGCTGGTTCCTTTTGTTCCTGTTTTTCTTCTTCTTTTTGTTCTACTTTTGGTTCCTCTTCTAAATCGGATGCTGACTCCAGAAGGAATGTGCTATAGTCTATTTCTATTTCCTTCTTGAAACTCGTTGGTACTATGAATTCTATATCATATCTTGCCAGTGAGGACACCAATTTGTCTCTAATACTGGAAAAAATTTGATGTGCTTGGTTTTTTCGATTGCCGTCGAGTTTACCATTTAACTGTTGAATTATTTTTCCTATTTTATTAAATGCTTCAACTATTATTTCTGCCTTAACTTTTGTATTTGTATTAATACATTTGAAAGATTTTTCTCCTATAGTTTTTTCTTCTATGAGTAGTTTAACGATATCTTCCCATTTGCCCATTGTGGATGGCAGTTAAAATTTAGTTAAACCTTATCTAAACCGTCTGTGCGGCTAGCATATCGCTTTTTTAGGAATTTATTATGGGTTGAGTAGAGTTTCAGAAACAAACTGATGCAACTGACTACGCAGATGATTAGAAGTATGATCTTAATAGTATCTAGTGCGTCAGTATGGTCTACTACTTGGACTGAGTTTACAACGTTTGCAATTGGTTTTTCTATTTTTGATTCTTGGCCTCCCATCGTAAAAAAAAAATATGAAGACAAAAAAAAAATTTTTGTGGTTTTTTTTTTCTTTTATTAAAGTTTTTTTTTTCAATATTTTAATCTGTTCTTCCCATAAATTTTACTTCCCATCTATATATCTCTTCAGCTGCTGTTACGTGTGGGTTCCTAACATTCCATATTGTTGGTTCCCCAGGCATCTCAATAAGTGTCCAATGACTTTTCAACCAAATTAGAGTTTTTTCCTCATCTAAAATTTTAATTTCATTTGTAAGGTCCTCAAGTGGGCCTTTTACATAACTTTAATTTTTCTTGATCTTTCCATAATTTTAAAATCAATAGTTTTACAAAATTGTATTTTATTTTTATTTTATTTTTTCAACACTCTAATGTTTACATTGCTGGATTCGGTTTTTTATTTTTATAATTATTTTTCCTTAATCCCTCAGCTCAATAATCAGTAAAAAGTTTTTTCAGCAGAAATTTAAATTTTTGCTTGTCAATAGGCAGCCGTTAGGTTGCCCGAAAACTTTCCTGCCTAACAATAATTTTTATATTGTTAAAACTAATCTTATATACGTATTATACTTAAGTTGCCAGTTCCGAACGCCTCACGATCTCGGTGTCATCCTTGCGCCATGCTGATCTGTATCCCTCCAATGTATCTTTTTTTGTTTTTGTCTTCTAATTACCGCAATTCCAATGTATCTTTTTTTGTTTTTTCCTTGGGTCTTCTAATTGCCGTAATTCCAATGTGTCTTTTTTGTTTTTTCCTTTACAAGGCTTAGGCTGAAATCAGCCAGTAAAATCCTTGCCAGCTATGAAATTGGCTGAAAATTCAGCCAGTAGAATCATAGGCAGGATCGCCATGTAAAAGATTAAAAAGCAATAAAAAGAGTTGTGACCTTAATGAGTGAATCTTTATTCAAATATTTCAGCTTATTTATATTAAATTATTCTAAACATATTCTTACATACATATTTACATTTAAGCATACATACTTACATGCACATCTACCTTAAGCATACATACTTATATACCTACATACAACTCGATACAAAATATGTACCTACACATCTGTGTTGAGCTGTGACTTCTATGGGAAATGCAATGTTTGAAAATTTGCTAGAATTCAAATTTGTTTGGTTATGTGTTGTACGCACACCTGTATTAAATCGTGTGAATGGCTATGTCAGCAATAATTATCAAATGCATATTTATGTGTTGATGAACATTTAGACTATTTTTGTAGCAGTGTAGCATATTAGATTGATTTAAATATTTGGGAATAAATTGTTGGCTGTTTACACTACACCGGAGAGGCCTAGGAAAGATCTTAAGTCTTTCAGTGTTCGTGGGTATGGAAAGTCAACTATTGCCTGAACTTTAGTGGGGTTTGTAGTGATTCCCTTAAATGAGACCAGAAATCCCAAAAATTCTATTTCGGTTTTAAAGAATTCGCACTTGTCTATCTGTACTTCCATGTTTGCTTCCTGTAGGGTTTCAAAGACTTCATGGATATTATTGGCATATTTTTTTTCGTCTTTGCTGAATATGGTTATATCATCGATATAAACATAGCAGATTTTTCCTATATGTTTCCTTAAAATATCATCCAACGTCCTTTTAAAAATGGCAGGAGCATTTTTGAGTCCAAAAGGCAATAGCGTAAATTCGTATTTCCCGTTTTTAACTGAAAAAGCAGTTTTCTCAATATCAGATTCTTTCAATGGAATCTGGTGGAAACCGCTTTTCAGGTCTATTACTGAAAAGAAGATATTTTTACCTAGTTGTGCTAAAACTTCGTTGATGTCGGGTATTGGATAACGATCAGCTATCATTATGGCATTGAGTTTCCTATAGTCTATTACTAGTCTGTATTTTTTTTCTAGAGAAGCATCCTGTTTTTTTGGTACAATCCATATGGGCGAGTTATATGGGGACCGTGAAGGTCTTATGATTCCGTCGTCTAACAATTTCTGTATTTGTTTTTCGACTTCTCCTTTTAAGGACATGGGATAGGGGTAGTATTTCGTGTAGACTGGTACGTTCGAGTTCGTCCTAAAGGTGGCAACGACTTTGGTTGTATAAGTTAACTTTTCATTGGGGTCAGAGAAGAGGTCAATAATTTTACTAACTAAGGAATACATTACCTGTTTTTGAAAATTGTTCATGTGTTCGTTTCGGATGTTGATATGGTTGACATCCTGTGAAATAAGCTGTTTAAGTTGTATTTTAATTGAATTATTTATGGTCGTGAAACTTTATTTCGTGTGAATAACTGCTGCTAATTCTTTCAGGCTATCATTTCCGAGTATCGCGTGAAAGGAGACGAGGGAGGGAAGGAGGTAGAACTTTAAATTAACGTTTCGCAAATTGAAAAGATTGACATATGTGTGAGGGGTTATTTCTATTTATCCTCGTACTGAGTTTGCTAAAAAGTTGCTGCGATTTTGAATTTTCCTTTTCACTAATTGAGGCTGAATGTAATTTTTGCTTGATCCTGTATCTACTAAAATTTTTAAGATTTCTCCACTCTTCGTCCTGCTGCTAAAGTAAGGCAATGAAGAGTTTCTTATTCTAAAAAATAGATATCTGTAAAATCTGTGCTCTCGTAGTTGTCCGGATGGTATTGGGGGTTATCCTGATATTCAGGGATATAAGTATTGTATTGATCGTAGCTGCTGTTTGGGTGAGTGTCTGGTGAATGGTTAGCTTCTTCTGGGGTAGTGGTTACGTGGTAATTCCTTTGATGTTTTAAGGGTGGATTTGTAAGGTTCGAGTTGCCTTGCCTTTTACCAGCATACTTCAGGTCAGCTCTCTTGGTATAGTTCACGGCATTTGTCCTGATGCTCGGATCGACTTAGGTTGCCGTTTCAGTGCTGTCGGCCTAGGAGGTGGGTTATGATGCAAATTTGGTTGTGGATGGTAATATCCTGGATTGTATCCTTGTAAGTGCTGATATGGTCTTGGGGCGTTGTTCAACCTTTGTTGGTGTTTACGAATCCTTGCTGCAGTCTTGGAATTACTTGGTCTCTTATTTGTTGTTGAGGTCGAGGTAGGTATAGTTGATAATACAACTATATATTTTTTAAAATTTTTTTTATTTTTTTTTATTTTAAAAATATTAATATTAACATTGAAAATTTATTAGTACACTGACATTAAAATTATCTTTATGAAATAATATTCAAAAATAAAGTAATTCAAAAAATAAAATACAAAAATAAAGTATATTTTTTATTAAAGTAGATAACTCTACATTTACTCCCCCTCCAGTGAAAAAAAAATTAAATTTTTAATGTTAATTTACAGTGTATATTAAATACTGTAAGAATTTTGTGTTATAGTTTGAAAAAAAAATTTTTTTTTGAATTATGAGTTAATTGCGTTAAAAGTGTATGTTAGTATTGATGTAAGTACCCAATCTTTTGATGATTCGATGTACTTGATAGCTTATTTTTAGGTGTCGTTATTGTTGTTGTTGAGGTTAAAAATAACTTAATAGTTGTTTGGTAAATATTGTCAATTATAATGATGTATTTGAAGAACCTAGAATGAGGTTGAATGATAATAGATGGCAACTTTGTGTGCACAATTACTCAAAAATTAAAAACTTGTATTACGCATAATATATGTTCAATATATATGAAATTGTACTCTGCAAAATGTATGTCCAAGTTGTTGATGAGGAATGAAAAGTTGATTCCTTTATTCGTTTGAGGTTGGTATGAAATTGTTATTGATTCGTGTCATGTTAATGAGTATAATATTGAGTTTTTAATATGATTTTAATTTCAATATGAAATAATTGATATATGTCAATAAAAATAATTTAAAGGAATCTTTTGAGATTTTTTAAAATTGATTGTACGAATTAAAAATAATTTAAAAATTTAAAGTTGTTTGTTGTATTGAATTGGAAATGAGATTGGCTAAATGTGAATTTGAGTTTATATGTCTGTTGTTGTAAATTTACTTACAAGTGTTAATGACATATATTTTTGATTATAAACTGGAGAAAGAGTATATATAATTAAAATATATTTAATATAACTGTAATTCTGAATATATTAACTCTTTATTTTGTATACATTTAGTAACTTCACTAATAATTCATATAAAAGAAATATAATTTGATTATTTTGTTTTATATTGGTTCAACGAAAGATTTAGATAGCAAATGTTGAAGGTAGATAGGTGGTAAACTTCATCACTCACATTGACACTGCAACTATGTCTTCTTAGTCTTCAGAGAGTGTTGAAGTGTATATTTTTTTGAGTTAATTTGCAACATGGTGGGGGGTGGATATTGAAAATTGCATATCAATTTATCTTTTACTTTTAGTATACATCCAGTAAATCTTGTATAATATTCATAATTTTCGTGTCCAAATAAATTATGTATAGAAAATTTATCAGCAATCTGCTTCATAATTTTTGTGATAATCTTAAATTTAAGTAAATTTTTATTTGTCGTTTTGCTACCACTGACGTAAGACTGAAAGAAACCCGATGCAACTTAAATGCCCAGCGCCTCGCTGGTCATGCACGTACTGGTTTGTGTTGCATTGGTGGTAATAAAATCGAATGTGCCAAAGAGTAAAACTAATAAACGTTGAGTGTATTTCGGCAGTGATGTAAATAATTAGAGCGTCTAAAATTTCATTAGGTATTTTACGTAGAAATCTTTTTGAGTGCACTTGTAATTACATAAACGGAGTAATTGTCCATATTGACAAACCGGCCAGTTTGCAGAAAATGTATTGACTTTTATAGTACCCTTATGATTCGGAGCGGGATCGCCATAATATAGTTGATAATACAACTATATATTTTTTAAAATTTTATTTATTTTTATTTTAAAAATTTTAATATTAACATTGAAAATTTATTAATACACTGACATTAAAATTTTCTTTATGAAATAATATTCAAAAATAAAGTAATTCAAAAAATAAAATACAAAAATAAAATATATTTAAATAAAGTAGATAACTCTACAGTAGGTACGCTAGTTCTGGATGAAGTTGGTGTGGTTTGTAGGTAAAGTTTCGAGGTGGTAGAGGTGGTTTGTAGTCATAATCACTAAATCCATTCTGGTGATTAGCATGTGTGCTTATAAATTTTTGATTTTCTAATTTCAAACATAAGTGAAGACCTTCCGGGAGGTTTTTAGGCTCCTTCATACATAGTAGTCGAGGGAGATCGCCGTTAAGGCCGAGGGCTTTTATTCTGTAGGTTTCAGTAAGTAGCTTAGTTGACTCCTGGCTGACGTCTATGCAACCAATTTTATTCAGAATCAAGGAGAGATGGGAGTAAACTTTTTGATAAAGGTCTTGAATCGAGAGCCTGCCCTGGATTAGACCAGTCATTTGGTACTCCAATGTCCCTAGGTCTCTCTTGTCTGCGTAGCGTGTCGTGAGACACATCGAAATAGCTTTCCAATCTAAGGGAGTATTGTATGATTCTAGCGCTATGTCAGCGCTGCCCACGATTTTGTTCCTAATTAAACTTAGGATTCCAAAGTATTTTGGGGTCCCTTTCGTGTGTTCGTAAATTTGAAGAACTCGTTCAACACTCTTCCTCCAAGAGTTGAACTCTGCTGGTTTACCAGAGAATTCTCTCAACGATCTCACTACATCAGGGATTTTATCTATTTCTGAGCGATTGTTTATGTACACCTCGTCTATCATCTGGTATCTAATGGGTGTTTGTTGCGTGTCAGTCCCTATAATGTTCTGCATAATACTTGTTCTTTCGGTATTTAGTACTTGTGTTACTAAACTCCTGATAAGTGTTGTTTGTTCGGGAGAAGGTTGTGAAGTAGGATTAGGATTGGGCTGTGGGTTGGGATTTGGGTTGTTGTTTCCTAACACTTGTGGTCGTATCAAATTGTTTGGGTTTGCCATCTTCTTCCTTTTTGTTCTAATAGTCGTGTTAATTAATTAATATTTGGATGAAAAAACACCAAAAAAAATGTTTCAGACTATAATAATAACAAAAAATTTTTATCTTTTTAATTAAAAATTCTTAATAACGTTTTTCTTTTGTTTTTTTTTTTTTTGAATCAAGGTTTTTGGCTTATGTCCTATATTTTATTAAAAAAAAAAATGTCTTACTTTTAGTTTCACTTACACTACTTGAGTCAGCATCCTAAGGTCCGCTTTGCTCGGTGGGGGTTTGCACGTTTCCCTTTGTACTTCGGTCCTCCTGCCGGTACCCGTGGCTATCTTCTGTCCGGTGTGTGGTCTTTGTGGCAAGAGTGGCACTTTGGTTTGGTGGTTTTTAGTCGCATGCTTGGCACTTTGGTTTGATGATTTTTATACAATAAGCAGCGGTGTTGGCAGATACGGCCTTGTGAAATTTTAGCTCAATCCGAATATCGAAGGGACCGCTTTTCATACTCAGTTGAGCAGAGCTCACATAGTATATTAACTTTGATTGGATAACGGTTGGTTGTACAGGTATAAAGGAATCGAGATAGATATAGACTTCCATATATCAAAATCATCAGTATCGAAAAAAAATTTGATTGAGCCATGTCCGTCCGACCGTTAACACGATAACTTTAGTAAATTTTGAGGTATCTTGATGAAATCTGGTATGTAGGTTCCTGGGCACTCATCTCAGATCGCTTTTTAAAACGAACTACATCGGACTATAACCACGCCCACTTTTTCGATATCGAAAATTACGAAAAATCGAAAAAGTGCGATAATTCATTACCAAAGACGGATAAAGCGATGAAATTTGGTAGGTGAGTTGAACGTATGACGCAGAATAGAAAATTTGTAAAATTTTGGACAATGGACGTGGCAGGGCCCAGTTTTAAAAGAAGGTAATTTAGAAGTTTTGCAAGCTGTAATTTGGCAGTCGTTGAAGATATCATGATGAAATTTGGCAGGAACGTTACTGCTATTTCTATATGTATGCTTAATAAAAATTAGCAAAATCGGAGAACAACCACGCCCACTTAAAAAAATTTTTTTTTAAGTCAAATTTAAAAAAAGTTAATATCTTTACAGTATATAAGTGAATTATGTCAATACTGAACTCCAGTAATGATATGGAGCAACAAAATACAAAAATAAAAGAAATTTTCAAAAAGGGCGCGGCTCCGCCCTTTTTCATTTAATTTGTCTAGGATACTTTTAATGCCATAAGTCGAACAAAAATTTACCAATCCTTGTGTAATTTGGGAGGGGCTAAGATTCTAGGACGATAACGGTTTTCTGTGAAAAAGGGCGAAATCGGTTGAAGCCACGCCCAGTTTTTATACACAGTCGACCGTCTGTCCTTCCGCTCGGCCGCTAACACGATAACTTGAACAAAAATCGATATATTTTTATGAAACTCAGTTCACGTAATTATCTGAACTCACTTTGTATTGGTATAAAAAATGGCCGAAATTCGACTATGACTACGCCCACTTTTTCGATATCGAAAATTACGAAAAATGCCATAATTCTATACCAAATACGAAAAAAGGGATAAAACATTGTAATTGGATTCGTTTATTGACGCAAAATATAACTTAAGAAAAAAAACTTTCTAAATTGGTGTGGAACCTTCCAAATTAAGTAAAATAAAATGAAAAAGTTCTGCAGGGCGAGATCGAAAGCCCTTGGAATCTTGGCAGAAATACTGTTCGTGGTATTACATATATAAATAAATTAACGGTACCCCACAGATGATGATCTGGTCCACATTAACACCTTTCATTTGATACCCATATCGCACAAAAAAATTCTGGAGTCACCCCTGGTCCACCTTTATGGCGATATCTCGAAAAGGCGTCCACCCATAGAACTAAGGCCCGCTCCCTTTTAAAATACTCATTAACACCTTTCGTTTGATACCCATATTGTACAAACGCATTCTAGAGTCAGCCCTGGTCCACCTTTATGGCGATATCTCGAAAAGGCGTCCACCCATAGAACTAAGGACCGCTCCCTTTTAAAATACTCATTAGCACCTTTCATTTGATACCCATATCGCACAAACAAATTCTAGAGTCACCCCTGGTCCACCTTTATGGCGATATCTCGAAAAGGCATCAAACTATAGAACTAAGGCCCACTCCCTTTTAAAATTCTCATTAACACTTTTCATTTGATGATACCCATATAGTACAAACAAATTCTAGAGTCACCCCCGATCCACCTTTATGGCGATATCTCGAAAAGGCGTCCACCTATAGAACCAAGGCCCGCTCCCTTTTAAAATACTCATTAACACCTTTCATTTGACATCCATATCGTACAAACAAGTTCTAGAGTTACCCCTGGTCCACCTTTATGGCGATATCTCGAAAAGGCATCAAACTATAGAACTAAGGCCCACTCCCTTTTAAAATTCTCATTAACACTTTTCATTTGATGATACCCATATAGTACAAACAAATTCTAGAGTCACCCCCGATCCACCTTTATGGCGATATCTCGAAAAGGCGTCCACCCATAGAACTAAGGCCCGCTCCCTTTTAAAATACTCATTAACACCTTTCATTTGATACCCATATCGCACAAACAAATTCTAGAGTCAGCCCTGGTCCACCTTTATGGCGATATCTTGAAAAGGCGTCCACCCATAGAACTAAGGCCCACTCCCTTTTAAAATACCCATTAACACCTTTCATTTGATATCCATATCATACAAACAAGTTCTAGAGTCACCCCTGGTCCACCTTTATGGCGATATCTCGAAAAGGCATCAAACTATAGAACTAAGGCCCACTCCCTTTTAAAATTCTCATTAACACTTTTCATTTGATGATACCCATATAGTACAAACAAATTCTAGAGTCACCCCCGATCCACCTTTATGGCGATATCTCGAAAAGGCGTCCACCTATAGAACCAAGGCCCGCTCCCTTTTAAAATACTCATTAACACCTTTCATTTGACATCCATATCGTACAAACAAGTTCTAGAGTTACCCCTGGTCCACCTTTATGGCGATATCTCGAAAAGGCATCAAACTACAGAACTAAGGCCCACTCCGTTTTAAAATACTTATTAACACCTTCCATTTGATACCCATGTCGTACAAACACATTCTAGAGGAACTTCTGGTCCACCTTTAGGGCGATATCCCTAAATGGCGTCCACCTATAGAACTATGGCTCACTCCCTCATAAAATACTCTTCAATGCCTTTCATTTGATACACATGTCATACAAACACATTCCAGGGTTACCCTAGGTTAATTTTCCTACATGGTGATTTTCCCTTACTTTGTCTCCATAGCTCTCAACTGAGTATGTAATGTTCGGTTACACCCGAACTTAGCCTTCCTTACTTGTTATAGATTCATTCTGATCTGTAACATCTAAAACAATTATTGGAGCATGTTGAACAAATTGATCAGATGATAAAAGTGGTTGGGGAGTGCGTCTATAGTAAATTTGTTGAAATTTCAAATACATGTCATATAATAGAGCATACCGATTTCGATCAAATTTAATATTAAGATCATCATATGGATATGTAGTGGAGTTGAGGTTTCTTTATCACACAGTTTTGCAGTTTTTTGCTTTGTATTTTAATAAAACGTGCTCTCACACTGATTACAACCATATGGGCTCCTTAAATATGACAGCATATAAATTATAAAATTTTTTTAATGTTTTATATCGGGAATAATGCGAAATACAATTACATATATATTCTGTTTCCTTATATGAATTATCAGCAAAATTACAATATTTCTTGTGTAATCCATTGAATGAATATATAAATGGTTCTGATAGACATGATCTCAATTCATTTATCATAGAATAAAAAAATATTCGATGATCATCATCAATTACGTCACCATATTTTGATAAAAACTTTTTAAATATTGCGGGAAAGACATTTTCTTCTTTTTTATTGTGCCACCTGTTTGATACTGAATTACAAATTATGTCGCTCTACTAGTAATGTGAAACTGTACGATATATATCATATATCCATGGGAAACTTGTTCCAAGGTATATATACATATATAGATATATATATATATATATATATATATATATATATATATATATATATATATATATACCGACACAGACACATAAATCAATATACATACATTTAGTAAGATAAGAGCTACTTGTCTCAATGTATACAAGTTGGACATCTTTTCGGTAAAAAATGTAGTAAATTGTTTAAAGCTGCTCAGTACTCATATATATTTCAAGGATAATCATTTTATAAGGATTTTCAACTGTGTTAAACAAGGCTCACTTCTAATAAACAGTGATAAACTATACTACTTATACATCGACACATCTCTAACGCCGCTGTTGATTATAGACATATTCCACATTATGAATCAAGCTCTTAAGTATTTAAAATCAATTTCAAAGGAAAAATTTCAAAAACCAATACTGAAGGCGATTGATGTACCAATTAATAAAAAATAAAAAAATAGTAAAAGCCATGTGAGTGGGGACAAAGTTTGGGGAGAAGCTAATGATAGAACTGGATGATAATGTTCTTTTTCTTCCGGATTCCTACAACTCCTTAGAAGATTCAACTATTGAAACGTTAAATAAAACTACATTTTATATAGAACTGATTAAACCGGGTGAAAAATTTAATTCACCATTATTTGAATTTCATACAGAATAAAAAAACTTTGAATTAATATATTTAATAGTACTTTACTGTAATACATTTAAGAATAAAATAAACAATTTATATTTTATATTTCATATAATTTATTTTTTTTAAATAAAAATTTTAAACATAATTGACCACATATTACTGTGTTGTATTTTTGTTTCTGATCATAATTGTAATGTATTGGTGGCTTCAGATAATTAATCAGTTCAATCGGTGGCTGAAAATTTCCAAAACTATCAAAATATTCTTTATAATTTTTGTTTTTATAGTGCCAATGTGTGCCAGGACCATCAGCATCGTCTAAATTAAGAATTCCACATTCTTGAGCATTCGGTTTATTCAGTAAGGGGTTTCGCATAAAAATTCCTCTGAAATGTTTAAGATGTTTGCAATATTTCATTAAATCTATGTCTGTTAACGGTCTTTTATAAAAAAAAATAAATGTAAGGCGCGATAACCTCCGAAGAGATCTAAGGCCGAGCTTCTCTTACAATTTGCGTCGTGCTCCTCTTGATTTTCCCTACAAATACACCCGGAGCGCTTGCCAAACACTGCCGAGGGGTGACCCCGCTTAGAAAAATTTTCTTCTAATTGAAAAACCTTATTTCTAAAATTTTGATGTTGCTTTGCCCGGGGTGCGAACCCAGGGAATACGGTGTGGCAGGCGGAGCACGCTACCACCACACCACGGTGGCTGGTGGGTTAACGGTCTTTTGGGTAGGCTTTTTATTCGTTTTTTGGATAGGGTCGTAAGAATAAACCATATCCCCTTCTATACGGTTTGAGGAATAGTCCCTTCCACATATCGATTGATTCCATATATCTATTATGACGGCTAGCCTCAGCTCCTTCCATTCCTGATATCATTCAAAACTTTTGCTATAGCTGATCCACCAGATGCTATACCACCAAGTGCACCCAACGCTGTTAAAATTGGAAGTAGTGGTGAAATTCCACCAATTTTTGGGACTGGAATTATTCTCGGTATATTAATTTCTTTATTTTTAAAGCTAGATCTATAGCATTCTTAGAAATGTTATAGGCCTCATTAAATGACTGCGGCTTCTTTTTGTTAAGTATGTTGATACCTTAGAGGACTTTTTTGTATGTAGGCTATTATGCATCCATGTAGTGAACTTAACAACCCAGGTTTTTGAAACATTTTCACGACGTTTCGCTAACGATTCTTAGCTTCTTCTGGGGCTTATCTTTTTTATTTATGCAAAGAAACAGAAAAATTTTTTGTATAAAATTAACAACTCTGTACACAGGCAAATTCAATTCAGGCAATGTAAAAAACACTTACATATATTGATACCTTTTTTAACTGCCACCAAAAAATTTTTATTAGATGATACTTTACGAGTTTTCATCTTTTTCCGTTTTTTACATTTAGACGTATTTTTTTGCTTATTTTTTAAACCCATTCCCAATTTGAGTTTTGCTTTCATTGCATTTGTAACGAACCAAGCGTTTGCTCGTTCTTTGAAATCACTACCTTAGATGTTACACTTTGCCAGGCTTTCTCAGATAAAACTTTATCAGCTTGGTGTCTGTTATTTATATCTTTCGATTGGGAATATGCAATATCATGTTCTCTTCAGGCTTCATCTAAAGGATTTATACCCTTATCTCCTCTTTATATCCGTTGTCGGAGTTTCGTTCCAGGACCACACAATTGATACCCAGGTAAATTAAGCTAAAGGATTGATCAAACTATTTACAAAACCCTGGCCAGCCTTTTTACGTATTCGTCCCATTAAGTGTAAATGATGATTTTATTATAAAAGCGATGGTTTATATTGCTATAAATCTAGTAAACAAAGTGATAGTTGTTAAACAACGTCTCCAACTTAAGGCTAATAATTCCGACAATTGTATAAATGTTAAAAATGCTACCAGACATAGTCCCCTTTTACCAAATTCCATACGAGCTCTGATTGTGGGATCGTCAAATTGTGGGAAAACTAATGTTATGCTCAGTTTAATTGAAAGCCCAAATGGGCTTAATTTCCGAAATATATACATTTATTTAAAATCATTATATCAACCAAAATATATCTATCTAAAAAGGCTTATTGAGCCGATAAAAGGAATAAATCTTTATACATTTAGTGAAAATGTTGACGTCATCAAACTCGCTGAAGCTAAACCAGACTCAATTTTTATATTCGATGATGTAATATGTGGAAAACAAAGTACAATACGAGATTATTTTTGTATGGGTCGTCATAAGAACATTGATTCTTTCTATTTATGTCAAACTTATACAAAAATTCCCAAACACTTAATTCGTGATAATGCAAACATGATTATTGTGTTCAAGCAAGATGAAATGAATTTTAAGCATATCTATAATGATCTTGTTATCGGAGATATGTCATAAAAAACATTTTTAAAAATTTGTAAAGAGTCTTGGAGAAATGAATACGGTTTTGTTGTTATAAGTAAAGATGATCCTAAAAATAAAGGTCGATATCGAAAGGGTTTCGATAAGTTTATACAACTATAAAACATCTATAAAAGACGGGATTCAAGGGGTTGTGTAGCGCAATATATAGCTTCTCCAACCCAATTGTCAACCTCACCTTCGAGCGGCGAATCCCGTTTCACTAACAGACGAGGCTCTGGCGACCCCAAACTCCTCATGGAACTTGGGGGTGGGGAGGGAGGGATGGCCTGAAGGTTTAATGTGGCCATATAAATCGTTCCCGAGATGGTCGGGCCAGCACCTCAATGGTGCTGTGTTACCGGAGCGTATCGGATCTGTATCCGACAAAGGACCATCACATCGATAACACTCCCCAATGCCTTCGGGGAGTAACTAATCGCTACAACAACAACAACAACAACAACATCTATAAAAGACATATCCCACACCAGATTCTTATCAGATACACAGCTGATAGGTAACAGATTTACCAAAGTCATGTCAAATAATCATATGACTGTATTAGCAAATCTCGTTAAGATCAGGAAAGTATTAAAAGAAAAACTTAATAGAATGAAATTGGGAGAATTGGATAGAATCAACTTGTTGGAGGATACATTTACACCCATTTCGAAACTATTAAATGAATTAGTTGATAATTTGAAAAACTCTAGTAATAAAAACAATGTTACTAATTATAATGGTGATGATGATGATGATGAAATTTTGCAGGCGGACAGTGCAAAAGAAAGTAAAGACATGGAAGTTGATACATTGCCAACCGTTGAAATTTATGTGAATGATATTGATCTTGATAGTAAAACAAACATTTATTCGAACGATGCAGATTTAGAATATTCTACAGATAGTTCTCGGAAAGAAAATGTTGAGAGGCAAGCGATGTAGAAACCTACAAAAAAGAAGCGAAAACCTATTGATATTATTAATGAGCAATGTTTTTATAAAAAACAAAAACAAGATAATTTTCTTAGCGTTAGACGAAAAATAAATTTTATGGATGACTGTGAAGGACCAGCTTCGCTTATTTCAAGTAAACCTCATGAGGACGAATTAATAAAAAGAACTGTAAAAAGCAATGTAATGAAAACTGAATCAGATAGATAATGTTATTGGCGTTAAAGAAAGCATAAATTATATGAATAATTGTGAACGACCAGCCGCGGATATTCCCAGCAAACTAAATGATGAATAATTACTGAACAAGGCTGTAGAAAGTCAAAATCAAGCTGAAACTTTAAATGATAATACTACTCTAACTGAACATGATATTTTGAGAAGAATCGAATAAGATCCTAATATGCGGGAAAGACATAAACCTGTAAAACGTCAGAGTAAAAATCAACTAAATGAAGATAATAAACAGGTTAAGCTTACTCAAATTCCTTCATCGGCAACGTTTAGGCGCCGCTGCTATAACCATTCAGCCATCACAGCGGTTTTTTTTTTGTCTTCATTAATCCTACTTCTATTCTGGTTCTTGCAAATTGATATTCACAACACTGCGACATCTGTTGCAGAATGAATGTGAAAATTGGACTTGTTTGATGGCAATCCTGCCATAGTGTCATATTTTATTGACACTTTTTCCCCGTACTCTGGGATGTATTAACAATTTTTGTTGTTATATCGGCCTACTGATTTGTAAGATCGCGGGTTCGAATCGGGCTCAAGGCCTAACAATTATTTTATCGATGTATATTGGAACGATTTTCCGTCATCCCTTGTCAAATTTGGTTTTGAGACAAACCGGTTTCGGCGTTGTGCCATCATCAGTGTCGATTTTCGCCAATGAGGCCCATCATTAATTTTAAATCGGCACCATGTTACAAACTGTCCAAATATTTAAAAACGATATTAATAGACACTCTGGAGCTAAGGAACGAATATGCAATGGCTAACACAACAGAACTAATAGAGAGACTCGAGACCGTAGAGCTAACAAGAAACAGCAAATTGGTATCTTTTGACATAAAAGATCTATACCCATCTATACCACTATCGGAGACTTTGGACATAGTTAGCTCAACAATAGTTCATAACACAAAAAACAAAGTAAAAAGTATGCAAATCACAAATACGCTAAGAACCACTTTACGTCAAAACTATTTTAAATTCAACAATAAAATATATAGACAAACAAATGGTCTTGGAATGGGAAGCCCCACATCAGCAATTCTTATGGAAGTGTTCATGCAAAATCTGGAAGAAAAGTACATACAGGAGCTGAAGTCCAAATTAGGCGTGTCATTTTATGCTAGATACGTGGATGACATAATATGCGTTTTAACTACTAATAACGAAGAGCTCGTACTGGAGTACCTCAACAAACAGCACGGCAATATAAAATTTACAATGGAAACCGAAAAAGACGGAGGAATCAACTATCTAGACCTCACGATAAATATTGATAAAGAAGCCAAAAGATTTAACTATGACATATATAGAAAGTCAACGGCCACCGACACAATAATACACAATACCTCAAACCACCCTCAACATCATAAAAATGCAGCATTAAGGCACTTGGTACATAGACTTGAAAGAACACCTCTTACACAAGAGGCATATAAGAGAGAACTTGAGGTCATATATAATATCGCTGCAAACAACGGATATAAAAAAGCACTAGTAGATAAGCTCAGAAGGACAAATGGAGAATCAAAAAGAAATAATGAAAAAGAAATTAATAGCTGGACGACTATGACATATACTGGAAAAGCAACATATAAATTGGCAAATTTCTTTAAAAAATACAACATTAACACAGCATTCAAAACATCGAACAATCTAGGGCGAAAACTAAGAACTAACATTAACTCAGAGGATCCGTTTAGCAGCCACGGCGTATACAAGCTTACCTGCGGATGCCAGCATAGTTACATAGGACAAACAGGACGGCAAATAAGAACGAGGTTCAGAGAACATATTAGAGATTTCAACAAAAAAATACGGAATCCAAACATTATACCCGAGTCTAACTTCGCGAATCACATGGTCGAGAATGAATGTTCCCCAGCAAACATCAATAAAACAGTTAGGGTTCTTCACATACAAGAAAAGGGCCGACGTCTCAACGTACTCGAAAACATGGAAATCTACAAACAGAAAACATTCGACGGTAGAATAATAAACGAACAGATAAACACCATTTCTGACACAATATTCGAGCCTTTAAAACTTGTTTACAGGAAACAACTTAATCACACAGGTACAACAGACAAACGCACAACAACAAATAAATACAAAACAATTAACACACCAAAACAAAAAACCGACAAAAAGGTCAAACGACTAAAATCACAGATTTCTACCTACCCCAGTCAGCCACACAAATCGATTAGTAAACCACCCTCGGTTCTGAACGAACACACAGCACATACACATAACTAAATATACACAAGCATCAATTTGACAATACCTGCTCATATACCTACGAACTATAAATACAGGACAAATGACAACAACAGATCAGAACGAAAATCGACACTGATGATGGCACAACGCCGAAACCGGTTTGTCTCAAAACCAAATTTGACAAGGGATGACGGAAAATCGTTCCAATATACATCATTTATCCACCCTGTCGGAAAATCAACCAAACAAGATAAGTCAGTTATTGCTTGTCAGGCTTTTAACTTGAACGCGAACGGACTACTAACAATTTACAAGCGACGCCTACTGAAAATATATAAAGCAAAGGCGAGCATTTGGTTCAACAAACAATGCCTGGAATTGAATGTTACTCCGAAATTCGCAAAAATAACAATAAAGGCAAATACCAAATCTAGCAGGAAAACAGTTAGAAAAGCGGAAAAGGATTTTTTAAAATATGAGTTGGAAAGCTTATACTCGAAGAAGGATGAGATAAATGCCGAGTTATTATCTATCCATTTAAGATTGGCAGAACAACTACCTACGACTGTATTAATGGAATGCTTCGACCGCATTAAGACAGAGGTCGATCAGGAACTACAACAAAAATACAGGTCGCTGAACCGAAAATTGGACAAGCTGGCAGGACGACGAGAGGGTAACCAAAACCAAAACACTCACCAGTTTCATGACAAGTTCGTTAACCTCACAACAGTGGCCATTACCAAGGAAGAGGCACAACTTCTCGAAAAGGGCCTGAAGCACAATATCATGGACCAGAATACAGTAAGAAAAACGGAGCAAGCGATTGTAGATGCGGAGATCGCAATATCATTGATACCACAGGAAGAACAGGAGCACGCAAGACACATGTACAGAGAAATCATAAGAAAGGAGGTGAAAGCACAGGAAGGACAAAAACCGAATACAGAGGAGAAAACAATAAAGAATCTACGGCATAAACTAAGGAAAAACAATATTGTCACAACGAAAGCGGACAAAGGAAACACCACTGTGCTAATCGAAAAAGAGAAATATATATCCAAAACCGAGGATCTCATAGAGGAAATGAAATGTCGTAGAATGAGAGAAGATCCCACAGATGAATACCAAAAACAAATCAAAGTTGCTATAAAAAATGCAACAAATATAGTAGATTCTAACATGGCACATAGATTGGTCCAAATGAACCCTTCGGCTCCTCCACTGGTTGCGCTACCAAAAATCCACAAGCCGGACACGCCAATGAGGCCCATCATTAATTTTAAATCGGCACCATGTTACAAACTGTCCAAATATTTAAAAACGATATTGATAGACACTCTGGAGCTAAGGAACGAATATGCAATGGCTAACACAACAGAACTAATAGAGAGACTCCAGACCGTAGAGCTAACAAGAAACAGCAAATTGGTATCTTTTGACATAAAAGATCTATACCCATCTATACCACTATCGGAGACTTTGGACATAGTTAGCTCAACAATAGTTCATAACACAAAAAAGAAAGTAAAAAGTATGCAAATCACAAATACGCTAAGAACCACTTTACGTCAAAACCATTTTAAATTCAACAATAAAATATATAGACAAACAAATGATCTTGGAATGGGAAGCCCCACATCAGCAATTCTTATGGAAGTGTTCATGCAAAATCTGGAAGAAAAGTACATACAGGAGCTGAAGTCCAAATTAGGCGTGTCATTTTATGCTAGATACGTGGATGACATAATATGCGTTTTAACTACTAATAACGAAGAGCTCGTACTGGAGTACCTCAACAAACAGCACGGCAATATAAAATTTACAATGGAAACCGAAAAAGACGGAGGAATCAACTATCTAGACCTCACGATAAATATTGATAAAGAAGCCAAAAGATTTAACTATGACATATATAGAAAGTCAACGGCCACCGACATAATAATACACAATACCTCAAATCACCCTCAACATCATAAAAATGCAGCATTAAGGCACTTGGTACATAGACTTGAAAGAACACCTCTTACACAAGAGGCATATAAGAGAGAACTTGAGGTCATATATAATATCGCTGCAAACAACGGATATAAAAAAGCACTAGTAGATAAGCTCAGAAGGACAAATGGAGAACCAAAAAGAAATAATGAAAAAGAAAATAATAGCTGGACGTCTATGACATATACTGGAAAAGCAACATATAAATTGGCAAATTTCTTTAAAAAATACAACATTAACACAGCATTCAAAACAACGAACAATCTAGGGCGAAAACTAAGAACTAACATTAACTCAGAGGATCCGTTTAGCAGCCACGGCGTATACAAGCTTACCTGCGGATGCCAGCATAGTTACATAGGACAAACAGGACGGCAAATAAGAACGAGGTTCAGAGAACATATTAGAGATTACAACAAAAAAATACGGAATCCAAACATTATACCCGAGTCTAACTTCGCGAATCACATGGTCGAGAATGAATGTTCCCCAGCAAACATCAATAAAACAGTTAGGGTTCTTCACATACAAGAAAAGGGCCGACGTCTCAACGTACTCGAAAACATGGAAATCTACAAACAGAAAACATTCGACGGTAGAATAATAAACGAACAGATAAACACCATTTCTGACACAATATTCGAGCCTTTAAAACTTGTTTACAGGAAACAACTTAATCACACAGGTACAACAGACAAACGCACAACAACAAATAAATACAAAACAATTAACACACCAAAACAAAAAACCGACAAAGAAGGTCAAACGACTAAAATCACAGATTTCTACCTACCCCAGTCAGCCACACAAATCGATTAGTAAACCACCCTCGGTTCTGAACGAACACACAGCACATACACATAACTAAATATACACAAGCATCAATTTGACAATACCTGCTCATATACCTACGAACTATAAATACAGGACAAATGACAACAACAGATCAGAACGAAAATCGACACTGATGATGGCACAACGCCGAAACCGGTTTGTCTCAAAACCAAATTTGACAAGGGATGACGGAAAATCGTTCCAATATACATCATTTATCCACCCTGTCGGAAAATCAACCAAACAAGATAAGTCAATTATTTTATCATTATTATTATTATGATACATTTTTTCTTAATTGAAAAAAATAATTTAATTAGAATAGAATAAAGAAAAATTTTTTTTTTTTTTAGACCACTGCCAAACGCTCGTTGTATAGATCCATTTCAGTGCTACATCTGTTGCAGAATGAATGTGAAAATTGGACTTGTTTGATGGCAATGCTGCCATAGTGTCATATTTTATTGACACTTTTTCCCCGTGCTCTGGAATGTATTAAAAATTTTTGTTGTTATATCGGCCTACTGATTTGTAAGATCGCGGGTTCGAATCGAGCTCAAGGCCTAACATTTATTTTATCATTATTATTGTTATGATAAATTTTTTCTTAATTGAAAAAATTATTAAATTAGAATAGAAGAAAGAAATTTTTTTTTTTTTTTAGAGAACTGCCAAAGCTCGTTGTATAGATCCATTTCGGGAACTGCTAATTCCTTCATCGGCAACGTTTAGGCGCCGCTGCTATAACCATTCAGCCATCACAGCGGTTTTTTTTTTGTCTTCATTAATCCTACTTCTATTCTGGTTCTTGCCAATTGATATTCACAACACTGCGACATCTGTTGCAGAATGAATGTGAAAATTGGACTTGTTTGATGGCAATCCTGCCATAGTGTCATATTTTATTGACACTTTTTCCCCGTACTCTGGGATGTATTAACAATTTTTGTTGTTATATCGGCCTACTGATTTGTAAGATCGCGGGTTCGAATCGGGCTCAAGGCCTAACAATTATTTTATCATTATTATTGTTATGATAAATTTTTTCTTAATTAAAAAAAATTATTAAATTAGAATAGAAGAAAGAAAATTTTTTTTTATACCACTGCCAAACGCTCGTTGTATAGATCCATTTCGGGAACTGCTAAGTTCCTTCACCGGCAACGTTTAGGCGCCGCTGCTATAACCATTCAGCCAGCACAGCGGTTTTTTGTTTGTCTTCATTAATCCTACTTCTATTCTGGTTCTTGCCAACTGATATTCACAACACTGCGACATCTGTTGCAGAATGAATGTGAAAATTGGACTTGTTTGATAGCAATGCTGCCATAGTGTCATATTTTATTGACACTTTTTCTCCGTGCTCTGGGATGTATTAACAATTTTTGTTGTTATATCGGCCTACTGATTTGTAAGATCGCGGGTTCGAATCGAGCTCAAGGCCTAACAATTATTTTAACATTATTATTGTTATGATAAATTTTTTCTTAATCGAAAAAATTATTAAATTAGAATAGAAGAAACAAAAATAATTTTTTTTTTTAGACAACTGCCAAAGCTCGTTGTATAGATCCATTTCGGGAACTGCAAAATTCCTTCATCGGCAACGTTTAGGTGCCGCTGCTATAACCATTCAGCCATCACAGCGGTTTTTTGTTTGTCTTCATTAATCCTACTTCTATTCTGATTCTTGCCAATTCATATTCACAACACTGCGACATCTGTTGCAGAATGAATGTGAAAATTGGACTTGTTTGATGGCAATGCTGCCATAGTGTCATATTTTATTGACACTTTTTCCCGTGCTCTTGAACCGCAAAATTCAATTTTTAATGCTCCAATTGGCAATTTGATGTATTAACAATTTTTGTTGTTATATCGGCCTACTGATTTGTAAGATCGCGGGTTCGAATCGAGCTCAAGGCCTAACAATTATTTTATCATTAGTATTGTTATGATAAATTTTTTCTTAATTAAAAAATTATTAAATTAGAATAGAAGAAAGAAAAAAATTTTTTTTTGCTCCATTTTGAAAGTATTCTTTTTCGAACAGTTAAATAAGATAAAAACTAAATTAGAACATCAAATCAGAGAAATAAATACAGTCCTGAATAATAGTATTGGAAATGATGTATCGATTGTTGAGGATTTAATAGATCGGCGAATAAAAAAAATGAATGTGGGGAGCAATTAAGTAATATAAACAACTATTTATCTATTATTGAGGATTATTTGATGCGTTTCGTTGTCTTGAAACAACATTCCATGGAAAAAGATGTAGAAGTGCTAAAAATAAAGTTCCCTACTATAAAAGCATTAACAAAATGAATAACAAAAGAGCTATTGTAGAAGAATTACATAAACAAGCTAGAAAAATTTTAAACGAAGACGTGTTATTATTAAAGGAATCGATGATTTATGGCAAGCTGACTTGGTGGTAATGACACAGTATTCAAATAGTAATAATCATTATCAGTATCTTTTAACTGTAATCGATACATTTTCCAAAAAAGCATGGGCTGAAGCAGTTAGAGATAAAACTAAAGAAAATGTCACAAATGCATTTTTAAATTCAAGTAACCGAATACCGAAAAACCTGCAAACAGATGATGGAAAGGAATTTTATAATACTAACTTTAAGAGATTATTACAAACAAAAAATATAAATCATTATTCAACATTTTCATCATTAAAAGCATCTATAATAGAGCGATTCAATAGAACATTAAAAGGAATGATGTGGAAAGAATTTAGTTTTCGGGGAACTTATAAATGGATTGATATCTATAAAAATTTAGTCAATGATTATAATAATACTATTCACAGGACCATCAAAATGACTCTAAATAAGGTAAATTCCCGAATGAACAACATTTATTGGACACTGCATACAACAATTTAAAAGTTTTTCATAGACCAAAATTTAAAATTAATGATGCGGTTAGAATAAATAAGTAAATATAAACATGTATTTGAAAAAGGGTATACACCAAATTGGACAACAGAAGTTTTTAAAATAAAGTCAATTAAAAACACAAACCCTACAACATATACACTTGAAGACTATCAATGTTATGCTATTAAGGGACGATTTTACGAATATGAACTTTTGAAAACTAAACTCCCTCATGTATGTTTAATTGAAAAATTTTGAGACGTCGAAACAGTAGAGTTTATGTTAAATGTTTAGGATTCTCTTATGAACACAATTCCTGGGTGGATGTAAATGATTTAAATTAATAAAGTAAATAAATAAACAAATAAATAGAAAAGTGTTTTAATAATTATTTCAGTTAAGTATTTAATGATAGTCTATCAACATGTCGATTACATTAACAATAAGTGGTAATTCATTTATACTGATTTCAAATTATTTCCCTCCCATAGAACTCAAACAAGCTTATGCCTGTGGTTTAATCAGTTTTGACTCATATCATACAATTCCAAAGGTGGACAAAGGAAAAAATTTGTTTCACATTGGATCGGATGTTATTGAGATACCTGTTGGAACATATGAAATGGATGATATAGTTGAGACAATTACTAAAATATATGACCCTTCAAATCAAGGGTATATTGATATAATCGCTAACCCTAATACATTTCGAACTCAGATTATGAGCTTTAATGAAGAAGTAAATTTTGATAAAGAATGCTCAATTGGTTCATTACTAATTTTCAATAGAAGAGTACTGAAGCCGGGGATTGTTCATTACTCCGACAATCCAATGGATATAACAAAACACAAAAGAAACACGATATCTGTTGAATGTAATATCATCAACTGATCTTATATAAATGAACTATCTGTGCATACAATTCATCAGTTTTCGCTTAGAGTTAGTCCAGGATATAAAATCTCAGAAACACCTGCTAATGTTATATATTTACCGGTTCTACACGTCAAATAAACACTCTAGTTCTTAGAGTTGTTGATCAAACTGGTAGCTTGGTTAATTTTCGTGGAGAGAACATATCAATAAGACTGCATTTAAAACCTATCTAAAAACTGATAATTTTTAATAAAAAGCCAACATATACAGATTTTTTGAATATTTTTCAATCAGCCTCAAAAGTATTGGCTACAAAAACAAAAAATCTACACTCTAAAGAAGTAAAATCTCCTGTTCAACATAAAATTGATTTAACCCCCGCGAATAAGGAGTTTCTAATAAGTATAGGATTTAGTTTAAAAAATGAGTGATATAATAAACGTTTTGTCCAAAACCATATTTGATAATAGTATAATAAAAAAGGATTACCATAGCTACACACCATATCTGCAATCGTTTCAAAACAATGATGAAATTCGGATCCCTATACAAAATCAAGATCTATATGTGCTACCTGGTGAGAGTATTTTATACATTGAGGGACTCATATCAAATAGTAATTCGCAAGTTTCAAAAACTTTGCAGCTGCTTAATAATTGTATCGCGTATTTATTCGAGGAGATTCGATATGAAATTAATGGAATAGAAATTGATCGCACTAGAAAGTTGGGTATTGCAACAGCAATGAAAAATTATGTGTCACTTAACGAATTTGAGAGTAAAAATCTAAAAAATGCAGTGTGGTGTACATTTGAAAATACTAATCTAAAGACTGGACATTTTAATTTTTGTATACCCTTGAAAAACCTGCTTGGATTCGCTGAAGATTTTGATAAAATTATTTTTAATTGTAAAAATGAATTAATCTTAATACGAGCCAAAGAAGATGATGGTGTTATGACGTCAACTACACCATCAGAAAAGCTGTTATTAAAACTTTTAAATATTACATGGATAGTGCCACATGTTGGTGAAAATGAAAGACCTCGCTATATTATTTTAGGATTTCAAAATGAAAATAAATTTACACATTGTGACTTATTGGATGTTAAAGTTCACCTCAACTCCACTACATATCCATATGATGATTTTAATATTAAATTTGATCGAAATCGGTATGCTCTATTATATGACATGTATTTGAAATTTCAACAATGTTACTATGGACGCACTCCCCAACCACTTTTATCGCCCAATCAGTTTGTTCGGCTAAAACCAAGGAACAAAAAACACAAGGAAAGCTAGACGTCGAAAAGCTTCAATCACAACAGACTGCCAATGATTTCGCAACTCGACTCTCACACCTGCTCTCTGAGAGCACAACTCATCCTGAAGGAATACAGGAGCAGTGGGAGCATATCTCCAAAACACTTCGTGCTGCCGCCGAGGAAAAAATTGGTTACCGGCGGCCACGAAAAAACAACTGGTATGATGAAGAATGCCTGCCTATAGGGCTACGTTAAAAGCGAGCGCGACAAGAGGAGTATGTGAACGCTATCGTGAGTTGAAAAGGGAAGCGAGACGCCTTTTCAGGCAGAAAAAAAGCAGAAGCAGAAAGGCGTGAGTGCGAGGAGCTTGAGCTGCTAGCCACCAGGAATAACGCCCGAAAATTCTACCAAAAAATACGGCGACAGACGGAAGGTTTTAAGACCGGGGCAAACTCCTGTAGGAATGAAAACTGCGACCTTGTAACTGATGTCCAGAGAGTGCTTAGATTATGAAGGGAATACTTCTCTGCTCTCCTAAATGGAGGCAGCAATTCACCGCGCAGAGATGAAGAACCCGATCCCGCAATCGATGATGATGGAATATATGTCCCCCCGCCCGATTATGACGAAGTTAGAATAGCAATAACCAGATTGAAAAACAACAAGGCCGTGGGCGCTGATGGATTGCCTGCGGAGCTATTCAAGTTCGGCGGCGAGGAGTTGGTAAGGCGCATGCAGCAGCTTCTTAGCAAAATATGGGCGGACGAAAGCATGCCCGACGGTTGGAATCTAAGTGTTCTTTGCCCAGTCCACAAGAAGGGGGATACTGCAAAATGCACCAACTATCGTGGAATCAGCCTTCTTAATATCGCATATAAGGTCCTTTCAAGTGTATTGTGTGAACGATTGAAGCCCACCGTGAACCGGCTGATTGGACCTTATCAGTGCGGCTTCAGACCTGGTAAATCTACCATCGACCAGATTTTCACAATGCGCCAAATCTTGGAAAAAACCCGTGAAAAGAGAATCGACACACATCACCTCTTCGTCGACTTTAAAGCCGCCTTCGACAGCACGAAAAGGAGCTGCCTATATGCCGCTATGTCTGAATTTGGTTTCCCCGCAAAACTTATACGGCTGTGCAAAATGACGTTGAGCAACACCATCAGCTCAGTCAGAATTGGGAAGGACCTCTACGAGCCGTTCAAAACTAAACGAAGTTTCAGACAGGGTGACCCCCTATCGTGCGATTTCTTTAATTTGATGCTGGAGAAAATTATACTAGCTGCAGAACTTAACCGCACTGGAACAATATACTATAAAAGCGTGCAATTACTGGCATATGCTGATGACATTGATATCATCGGCCTAAACACCCGCGCTGTTAGTTCTGCTTACTCCAAACTGGAAAAAGAAGCGGTAAAGATGGGTTTGATGGTGAATGAGGACAAAACGAAGTACCTGCTGTCATCGAGCAAAGAGTCAGCGCATATGCGCCTTGGCAACCACGCTACTGATGGCAACCATAATTTCGAAATAGTAAAAGACTTCGTTTATTTGGGAACCAGCATCAACACTAGCAACAACATCAGCACTGAAATCCAGCGAAGAATCAATCTTGCCAATAAATGCTACTTTGGACTAGGTAGGCAATTGAAAAGTAAAGTCCTCTCTCGGCGAACCAAAATCATACTTTACAAGTCACTTATCGTACCCGTCCTGCTATATGGGGCAGAAGCATGGACCATGACAACAGCAGATGAAGCGGCTTTGGGAGTGTTCGAGAGAAAAGTTCTTCGAAAGATTTATGGACCTCTACGCGTTGGCGATGGCGAGTACCGAAGAAGATTTAATGATGAGCTGTACGAGCTATACGCAGACATCAACATAGTCCAGCGAATTAAAACGCAGCGGCTGCACTGGCTAGGCCATGTTATGCGAATGAAAGATGATGCTCCGGCCAAGAAAGTGTTTCTATCGGAACCCGCCTATGGAAGCAGAGGTAGAGGGCGGCCCCCACTCCGTTGGAAGGACCAGGTTGAAAACGATTTAAACTCCCTTGGTGTGACCAATTGGCGCCGGAAATACCAGTAACCAACCAGAACATTTAGGTGCCCATAAAAATCCACATTATCAGAATAATAGCAATAAACCACAAAAGCGCAGTACCTTTTACGGTGCACAGGAAAAGCCTGAGCCGATGGATATAGACCCATCAATATCCCCTTTACGTCGTTCAACAAACTATGAACTTCAAAACCCTTCGAATGAGTACTCGCAAAATAATAAGACCAATAATTTGCAAAGTTCTAAACAAAGACAATTTTCGTCAAACGCCGTCAATCACGGACCACAGTTTAAGCGACGTTACGAATCTGATAGGACTACGGGACCAAAAGTTCTAAGAATATAATTCGCAAGATGCGGCTGAAAATAATTCTTGCGATAAAATTGTGAATAAGGAGGTTGAGGATATTGATGAAGAAATTAATTTTTTAGGGGAGGACCCTACTCCCTTGGATTAACAGATACATAGGAACTGAGAGAAAAATTATTAAAATGCTAATAGATACAGGATCTTCCAAAAGTTACATTAAACCATTTACAGAACTTAAAGGAGTCGTACCATTAGTGAACCCATTTTTAGCCAGATCAATACATGGGGAAACAAAAGTATGTGAGATATGCAGAATAAATTTGTTTGGGGTAACTTCAGATTTTATTATTTTACCTAATTTGTTAACTTTCGATGCAATAATTGGACTTGATCTACTAACGCAGGTTAATGCTATATTAGACTTGAAAAAATGTAGAATTATACACGACTTTAGAGCCGAAAGGCTTTTCTCTACTAAATGTGAGAGTATCAATACTATCAAAATTACGCAGGATAACGTACCTTATGCAACAAAAGGAGAATTTTTAGAAATGATCAAAGAAAGATCAAATGCTTTTGCTGACCCAAATACATGTCCACTATTCAATACGAATAAAGTTGCCACAATTCGTACAAAACACGAGAATCCCATTTATTCTAAGTTATATCCATACCCAATGGGGGTTGCAGATTTTGTCAATAAAGAAGTGAAAGAACTTTTACACAATGGAATTATAAGGCCCTCTAGATCCCCCTACAATAACCCAATTTGGGTAGTGGATAAGAAAGGTTTCGATGAGGAAGGTAACAGGAAGAAGCGTCTAGTAGTAGATTTCCGAAAATTAAACGAAATAACTATTGATGATAAGTATCCAATACCAAATGTTATGTCGATCTTATCAAACATGGGCCAGTCTCAATACTTTACAACCCTCGAACTCAAATCAGGGTTTCACCAAATTGAGCTGGCAGAGCGAGATAGAGAGAAAACGGCTTTTTCTGTCAACAATGGAAAATACGAATTTTGTCGTCTTCCATTTGGTTTAAAAAACGCTCCGAGTATATTTCAAAGAGCTATAGACGATGTACTTATGGAGAAAATCGGTAAAAGTTGTTATGTTTACGTGGATGACGTAATAATATATTCGCAAACAAAGGAGCAACACATTGAAGATATAGATTGGGTTTTGAGAAGTTTATACGATGCTAACATAAGGGTTTCCGTTGAAAAATCACAGTTTTTCAAAAACGAAATTGAGTATCTCGGTTTTGTTGTGTCAAGGACTGGCATTAAAACATGTCCTGATAAAGTTAGTGCAATGCTTAACTGCCCGGTTCCTGAAACGTTGTATAGTCTCAGGTCATTTCTAGGATTAGCAAGCTATTACAGGTGTTTCGTTAAAGAATTTGCCAGTATAGCTAAACCTCTGACGGACATCCTGAAAGGTGAAAATGGCACAGTTAGCGCTAATAAATCGAAAAGAGTAAAAATCGCATTAAACTCAAAACAATACCATGCCTTTGATGTTCTAAAATTGCTGATGCTTTGTCGCGGCAGCAGGTGAACGTAATAGAGGAAAGTCCAAATTCGGACTCAGCGACAATTCATAGCGAGCAATCATTAACTTATACCATAGAAGCGGTTGAAAAGCCAGTAAATTGCTTTAAAAATCAAATAGTTATCGAGGAGGATAATTTCCCATCCAAACGAACTTTTATCCTTTTTGGAAATCGAACAAGACATATTATTCACTTTAGTGATAAAAGCACGTTCTTGAAAATACTTCAAGACCTCGTAAATACCAACGTGGTAAACGCAATTCATTGCAGTTTACCCATTCTAGCTCACATTCAACATGAACTAGTAAAAATGTTTCCAAATACCAAATTTAAATATGCAAAAAAAATTGTAACTGACATTTTTAACCCAAATGAGCAAACCGAAATTATAATTACCGAACATAATCGTGCACATCGTGCCGCGCAGGAGAATGTTAAACAAATATTGAATGACTATTTTTTTCCAAAACTGGAAAAGAAGGCAAAAGAAGTTGTCGGAAACTGCAAAATTTGTTCAAAATCAAAGTATAAGAGACACCAACGTAAGCATAAAATTTCTGAAACACCAGTCCCTTCATACCTGGGAGAAATCCTCCACATTGACATATTTTCTACTGACTCGAAATATTTTTTAATATGTCTGGACAAGTTTTCTAAATTCGCGGTTGTTCAAACGATAACATCCAGAACAATTGTTGATATAAAACCCCAACTCATACAACTTTTGAATATATTCCCAAGGGCTAGAGTCATTTATTGCGACAACGAGAAGTCACTAAATTCAAATACGGTCAGATTTCTCCTGACCAACAGTTTCGGTATTGATATTGTAAATGCTCCACCTCTTCATAGCACTTCAAATGGCCAAGTGGAAAGGTTTCATAGTACCTTGATAGAGACTGCTAGATGCATGAAGCTAGAAAAAAGCATTGACGACACAAGGGACTTAATTTTGCTTTCGACAATCGAATATAATAAAACAATACATTCCGTAACTAATAAAAGGCCAGTCGACATCTTTAGACCCAATACAGACATTATTAATAATGAAATATCGACACGCATAAAAAGGCACAACAATTAGAATTAAAAACCCACAACAGAGCCAGAATAGCGCGTACATTCAAGGCAGGGGACAAAGTTTTGGTGAGAAGGAACACTAGACTTAGAAATAAGTTAACGCCCCTCTACGAAGAACATATTGTTGAAAAGGACTTGGGAACTACAGTTCTTATTAAAGGAAGGGTGGTCAATTAAAAATAGACAATTTAAAATAGATATACTTTGCAAACACAAGTTCAGATACGCATCAATTTAACTGAAAGTCGCTATTAGATTTACCCTTAAAATGTTGATTGCAGAAGTTTATGACTGAGCATTTCACAAATATTTATTTCAATTGAAGAACCAATATTTTTATATATTTATAATCTTAAGAATTGCAAAAGAATATTTTGTACAAAATTATGAATTAGTGATAGGAAAATCGAGTTAATAGCCCACGTTTAATTAAGTTCCTGTCAAAAAAAACTCCCAACTCCAAAACACTTGCCATCCACACCTGGCTAACATATTTTTCAAATTGTCATCCAACAAAGTCAACGACTCAATTCTATAAAACGAACATACTATGGTTAAGACCGGCCAATACAGTAAACGTAAAAAAAACCTGAAGGTGCTGCACATTTAGAGGGGGAGGAGTTAAGCACATAAAATTGATGACCACCCTGATATCTCTGTTATGACGTCATCTCCAACTTTATAAATATAATACTTAACAGCATCGCTATTATTTGCAATGCAATAGCGCGCTGACTGCTGTGAGAGCGGACCGAATGGTTGGCAGCGTAAACCAAGATAACGGTAGCCCTGCTTTGGTATTTCTAATTGGAATAGAGTGTAACTCTGATGAATGACAGCAAAGAGCGAACTAGTGGAAGTTTACAGCATTCTTATTGGAGCAAGGCTAATTAGATTTAAGTTGCAATTGGATCACCGCGGACGTAACATTTTCACAAGCGGTATTGTAAAACTTTATATAACTAAAATATATGAAATAAAATATCGAAATTTATATGAAATAAAATATCGAAAATTTATATATAGAGTATATATATATATTTTCGCAATTTTAGCCCCATTTTAACAGCTAGAAGCTTCAAATTTCACCGAAAGCTTACGTATATGGCATATATTGTTGTCTGAAAAAATCATAGAGATCGGTTGGGGCAATTTCTACCCCATTTTAACAGCTATAAGCTTCGAATTTCACCGATTGCTTACGTATACAGTTTATATTGTTGTATCAAAAAATCATAGAGATCGGTGATATATATAATATATATATATATGATGGTATTTATAGTATATATATATTTTTTTTTGCGATTTCGGCCCCATTTTAACAGCTAGAAGCTTCAAATTTCACCAAATGCTTACGTGTATAGCATATATTGATGTCTGAAAATATCATTGAGATCGGTGGTATACATAGTATATATCTCATACAACAGATTGTTCAGATAAGAAACTTTGCGCAATTTCTGCCCCGTTTTAACAGCTAGAAGCTTCAAATTTCACCAAATGCTTACGTATATAGCATATATTGTTGTCTGAAAAAATCATAGAGATCGGTGGTATATATATTATATACTTCATATAAACTGTCATTTTTGCCCCCTTTTTTACGGATAGAAGCTTCAAAATTCATCAAATTTCATCAAATAGTTACGTTTACTTCATATATTTTTGAAATTCGTGATTCGTAGTCATAATTTTTACATGCAGACCACAAAAAACGTGAAGCTTTGCATCCTCACACAAAGTACCTACCTATTTTTATACTCAGTTGAGCAGAGCTCACAGAGTATATTAAGTTTGATTGGATAACGGTTGGTTGTACATATATAAAGGAATCGAGATAGATATAGACTTCCATATATCAAAATAATCAGGATCGAAAAAAAATTTGATTGAGCCATGTCCGTCCGTCCGTCCGTCCGTTAACACGATAACTTGAGTAAATTTTGAGGTATCTTGATGAAATTTGGTATGTAGGTTCCTGAGCACTCATCTCAGATCGCTATTTAAAATGAACGATATCGGACTATAACCACGCCCACTTTTTCGATATCGAAAATTTCGAAAAACCGAAAAAGTGCGATAATTCATTACAAAAGACCGATAAAGCGACGAAACTTGGTAGATGAGTTGAACTTATGACGCAGAATAGAAAATTAGTAAAATTTTGGACAATGGGCGTGGCACCGCCCACTTTTAAAAGAAGGTAATTTAAAATTTTTGCAAGGTGTAATTTGGCAGTCGTTGAAGATATCATGATGAAATTTGTCAGGAACGTTACTACTATTACTATATGTACGCTTAATAAAAATTAGCAAAATCGGGGAAGGACCACGCCCACTTTTAAAAAAAAATTTTTTTTTAAATAAAATTTTTACAAAAAATTTAATATCTTTACAGTATATAAGTAAATTCTGTCAACATTCAACTCCAGTAATGATATGGTGCAACAAAATACAAAAATAAAAGAAAATTTCAAAATGGGCGTGGCTCCGCCCTTTTTCATTTAATTTGTCTAGGATACTTTTAACGCCATAAGTCGAACAAAAATTAACCAATCCTTTTGAAATTTGGTAGGGGAGTAGATTTTACGACGCTAACTGTTTTCTGTGAAAATGGGCGAAATCGGTTGATGCCACGCCCAGTTTTTATACACAGTCTTCCGTCCGTCCGTCCGTCTGTCCGTTAACACGATAACTTAAGTAAATTTTGAGGTATCTTCATGAAATTTGGTATATATGTTCCTGGGCACTCATCTCAGATCGCTATTTAAAATGAACGATATCGGACAATAACCACGCCCAATTTTTCGATATCGAAAATTTCGAAAAATCAAAAAAGTGCGATAATTCATTACCAAATACGCATTAAGCGATGAAACTTGGTAGGTGAGTTGAGCTTATGACGCAGAATAGAAAACTAGTAAAATTTTGGCCAATGGGCGTGGCACCGCCCACTTTTAAATGAAGGTAATTTAGAAGTTTTGCAAGCCGTAATTTGGCAGTCGTTGAAGATATCATGATGAAATTTGGCAGGAACATTACCCTTATTACTTTATGTCTGCTTAATAAAAATTAGCAAAATCGGAGAACGACCACGCCCACTTTTTAAAAAAATTTTTTTTTAAATTCAAATTTTAAAAGAAGAGTTAATATCTTTACAGCATATAAGTAAATTATGCCAACAGTCAACTCCAGTAATGATGTGGTGCAACATATTACAAAAATAAAAGAAAATTTCAAAATGGGCGTGGCTCCGCCCTTTTTCATTTAATTTGTCTAGGATGCTTTTAATGCCATAAGTCGAACAAAAATTAACCAATCCTTGTGAAATTTGGTAGAGGCTTGGCTCCTAGGACGATAACTGTTTTCTGTGAAAAAGGGCGAAATCGGTTGAAGCCACGCCCAGTTTTTATACACAGTCCACCGTCTGTCCTTCCGCTCGGCCGTTAACACAATAACTTGAGCAAAAATCGATATATCTTTACTAAACTTAGCACACGTACTTATCTGAACTCACTTTATCTCGATATAAAAAATGGCCGAAATCCGACAATAACCACGCCCACTTTATCGATATCGAAAATTACGAAAAATAAAAAAATGCCATAATTCTATACCAAATACGAAAAAAGGGATGAAACATTGTAACTGGATTGGTTTATTGACGCAAAATATAACTTTGGAAAAAACTTTGTAAAATGGTGTCACACCCATATTAAAGAGAAGAAAATGAAAAAGTTCTACAAGGCGAAATCAACAGCCCTTGGAATCTTGGCAGGAATACTGTTAGTGGTATTCCATATATAAATAAATTAGCAGTACCCGACAGATGATTTTCTGGATCACCTGGTCCACATTTTGGTCGATATCCCGAGAACGCCTTCACATATACATCTAAGGGCCACTCGCTTTTAAAACCCTCATTAATACCTTTAATTTGATATCCATATCGTACAAACACATTCTAGAGTCACCCCTGGCCCACCCTAATGGCGATATCTCGAAAAGGCGTCCACCTATAGACCTAATGCCCACTCCCTATTAAAATGCTCAGTAACACCTTTCGTTTGATACCCATATCGTACAAACATTCTAGAGTCACCCCTGGCCCACCCTAATAGCGATATCTCGAAAAGGCGTCCACCTATAGACCTAATGCCCACTCCCTATTAAAATGCTCAGTAACACCTTTCGTTTGATACCCATATCGTACAAACATTCTAGAGTCACCCCTGGCCCACCCTAATGGCGGTATCTCGAAAAGGCGTCCACCTATAGACCTAATGTCCACTCCCTCTTAAAATGCTCAGTAACACCTTTCGTTCCATACCCATATCGCACAAACATTCTAGAGTCACCCCTGGCCCACCCTAATGGCGATATCTCGAAAAGGCGTCCACCTATAGACCTAATGCCCACTCTCTCTTGAAATGCTCAGTAACACCTTTCGTTTGATACCCATATCGTACAAACATTCTAGAGTCACCCTTGGTCCACCTTTATGGCGATATCTCGAAAAGGCGTCCACCTATTGAACTAAGGATTACTCCCTTTTAAAATACTCATTACCACCTTTCATTTGATACCCATATCGTACAAACACATTCTAGAGTCACCTCTGGCCCACCCTAATGGCGATATCTCGAAAAGGCGTCCACCTATAGACCTAATGCCCACTCCCTCTTAAAATGCTCAGTAACACCTTTCGTTTGATACCCATATCGTACAAACATTCTAGAGTCACCCCTGGCGCACCCTAATGGCGATTTCTCGAAAAGGCGTCCACCTATAGACCTAATGCCCACTCCCTCTTAAAATGCTCAGTAACACCTTTCGTTTGATAGCCATATCGTACAAACACATTCTAGAGTCACCCCTGCCCACCCTAATGACGATATCTCGAAAAGGCGTCCACCTATAGACCTCATGCCCACTCCCTCTTAAAATGCTCAGTAACACCTTTCGTTTGATATGGCGATATCTCGAAACGGCGTCGACCTATGGAACTAAGGATCACTCCTTTTCAAAATACTCATTAACAGCTTTCATTCGATACCCATATCGTACAAACATATTCTAGAGTCACCCCTGGTCCACCTTTATGGCAATTTCTCGAAAAGGCGTTCACCTATAGAACTAAAGCCCATTCCCTTTTAAAATACTCATTACCACCTTTCATTTGATACCCATATCGTACAAACACATTCTAGAGTCACCCCTAGTCCACCTTAATGGCGATATCTCGAAAAGGCGTCCACCGATAGACCTAAGGCCCACTCCCTCTTAAAATGCTCAGTAACACCTTTCATTTGATACCCATATCGTACAAACAAATTCTAGAGTCAGCCCTGGTCCACCTTTATGGCGATATCCCTAAATGGCGTCCATCAATAGAACTATGGCCTACTCTCTCTTAAAATACTCTTTAATACCTTCCATTTGATACACATGTCATACAACCACATTCCAGGGTTACCCTAGGTCCATTTTCCTACATGGTGATTTCCCTTATTTTGTCTCCATAGCTCTCAACTGAGTATGTAATGTTCGGTTACACCCGAACTTAGCCTTCCTTACTTGTTTATTTTATATTTATCTTAAAAATCGTTTAGATATGTTCAAATTTCACCAAATTTTTACGTGTATAGCATATATTGTTGTCTAAAAAAATCATAGAGACCGGTGGTATATAAATTAACGTTTTATAGTACGTTTTATATTTTTTAAAAAGGTAGCGGACTTGTGTCCGCTTTCATATTTATTGGTTGTGATTCAACTTAAGAATAATTACAATGAATGTCTTAACTTAAAATTACATCTATCATTGGCCATACGTCACGTTGCATTTGCATGTGTGCCCTATTTCTTGTTATTGCCCAAAATCGAACTATTGCTGATTGTTGTTTACTGCGATCGTTGCTGACTGTTGTTTACTGTGCTTATTGCTGACTGTTTGTTACAATAAAACCATTTAATGAAGTTGCGCGTGCAGGCCGTTGGTAAGGGTCAACTTGGTAAGAGGTTGCCTTAACTCTTCCCCCTTTAAGTGTGAGCGTCCTCGATCATTAGTAGAATGGCAAATTGTTAAAATTCACATATGTTGGAATATGATTTTCTTGACTTGATTGGCTAACTTCTTGATTCGTAATAGATTGTACTGGCTTTGCTATTTCTTCTTCTACATATCGTATTTCCACGGATCCTTTCCTTAGGAAAAAAATAAGTATTATGATTATTAGGAATGCTGCCGTTGTGAAACTTCCGACAGAGAGTGTCGCTTTTTTAATAGAATTGATTTGATGCGTGTTTTTGATGTGCAGGTCTTTTAAAGCTTCTAAGGAGAGTAATTCGATGTGGTCTTTTTCTAATTGAGTTGGCTGTAGTATTGCGGGAATGGTTTCAATTGGTCTTGCTTCAACATTTTCGAATGTTTGGCCGTTTATTTTTATTGTTGCATTGTTAAATATTATCACATGCGTTCCATTGATTGGTTGAGATACTTTATCAGTTTGTACTTCGCCTTCGAACCGGTTTAGCAATATTACTCCGGGTTTGATCTCTTGTAAGGTAGGGACGTGATGGCCGTTCGTTGTCGAACAAGTCGAATTTAAACTATTTATTATTCTAGCTATACATAAGTCTTTACTTAAATCTATAACATTTGTTTCTTTACAGATCGTTAGATCATTATAACTTTCACAATCATTTTTTATTCCGTATAGTGAATATTTTCCTTTTAGTATTTCATTATACTCAGTTTTTATTATAGTATTTTTTGCCCTTTTTACAGGTCGTATGATAATTCTTCTAAATATTTCTTTCAGTGTCAGCGGTATTTTAATCATGTATAAAATTTTCATTCCTTTATTTACTACATTTATTTGTGATATTTCTAGTGCTTCTTCGGCACTTTAAAATGGTATTTTTTCCTTTTTCATCTTGTTGATTGACAATTCTATTTCTTCTTTGCTTAGTATTACAGAGTTCAATATATTTTCTTTTGCCCATTGGATGGCATATTTTATATTTATTAATTCTTCCTTAATTAACCTAATTCTATTTTGCAAATTTATTATGATTTCCGTTACAACATTTTCTTCTTTTCTAATAGTGTTTATCATTCTATTAACTATATTAGTTATGTTATTTATTCGTTTTTCAAATAGGTTATTAATTACTACTTGCTCATTATTATTTTCATTTAGATTATTTAAATTATTGGTTATTATGTTTAAATCTTCGTGGTCGGGAGATCCGGCTATGTATTTCCATGCCATTCCCAATATATCAATGGATCTTCTAGTTTTATAATTGATGTTAGAGGGTTTAAGTGTATTTAGGATTTCAAGGGTTTGAATGGTTTCATGTTTGAGGAGGGGATATAGGGAGTGATCGTTAGGGATTTGGTTATTTATCACTTCATATGTCTCTGTCAAAAATTGTTCGTATTTTTCTAAGTCGATGAGGTGAATGAGTCTAAATGTTCCGTCTTGTATTTTCGCTTGTCCATTGTCTATTGTTACTAGTTGGGATTTGCTGTAGTCTAGAATTCGAACGTCTGAGGAAGAGGTAGTAGTCGTAATGAGGAGAATAAGAAGTTTGTAGAGGTCCATTTTATCTGGAAATTTAATTAGGTTTTTATTAGAGATTTGTGAATTGTTCGTCCTGATACTGTTTTAACTGTTGTCCTGTGATTTTCCAAGACTTCCTCCTTTTTATACTTTGGAGTTAGCTTGGAACCTAGTATCTTGTTAATTTTAACATAGATTATTACTCCTATTGGGAAATCTATATTTTCAGGTCTGTTTTTGTTGTGATACGAGAGATCCTGTTCTTTTTTTTCCTGAGTAAGGCAATGTTTTCTTGCCTTTTCTGCTCTAATTGTTGTAGGTCATTGTAAAGTCTATTTCCGAAAAATATCTCTATGGGTTTGTTCTTTGTGGTTGAGTGAATCGACGAATTGTATTCCTGTACCGATTTAAATAGAAGTTCTTCGAATATTATTGTAGGCTGATTGCTTTTGAGACATCTCATTGTTTCTGAAAGTGTGCTGTGGAATCTTTCTACCTGACCGTTACTTGTGCTACTGTACGGTGGTGTGGTGTGGACGTTAATGGACATTTCATCCTTAAGTAAGGATGAGATTAAGGCAGAGTTAATAGATTTTTCGTTATCAATTACTACGAGTCTTGGTATTCCAAATGCGATCATTAGTTCTCGAATCGGATCTTTAATATGCTCTATTGCTCTAGAAGGTATCATTTTAACCTGGGCGTATTTAGAGAATTTATCAATTGCGGTAAGTATTAATTTTTTCTCAGTGGAATATATGTCAACGTGAACTATTTCACCTGGAGGCTGAGGAATGGGGGTCGGCTGAATTTGCGGTTTTGCTGGATGCCTATCGTATTTTTGGACGCGACAAGTTGAACATTTTTTTTACAAATAGTTCAATTTTCGCATACATTCTTGGAAAGTAGAAGTTACGTAAAATTTGGGTTTTATTTTCGCGGCTGTTTCTGTGAGCTCGTTGATGTTCTTCGATTATAATTTGCTCCTGTTCTGTTTCTGATGTGACGTCCTGAAGTAGAGTTTGTGTGTAACGGATTTTAACATTACTAAAGTGGAGAGGAAATATTTCCTGAATTTTACCCATCAACCCTTCTGTAGTGTACAGACCGTTGACGAGGGCTGGATCTAAATATCTTTTAAATATATCAATGATGTCCTGTGTAGAAAAGTTTGGCTTTGTAATTGTATGTCTGTGGAAAGTAGGGAATGGTAACTGGAACGAGTAGCTATCCTCGTTGCCAAACATTAGAAACAATTGATTCTTAAAAGCATTTATGGGGGCTTCAGTGGCAGGAATGAGAGGGTGTGAGGAGCTTTCGTTGCTATGTTCTGTAGTTGTGAGGGTGTTAGTGTCAGTTTGTGGCGGTCTTGATAGTGCATCTGCAACAACGTTTGTTTTTCCGGGCTTGTACTTCATCTCATAGTTGTATTCTTCCAGGATACACTTCCATCTTTTCATTTTTCCATTGTGGTTTTTATTGCTCAATGCAAAAGTGAGTGGCTGGTGATCGGTGAAAATTACAACCTTTGCAGATCCATATAAGTAGTTTCGTAAGGAAGTGAGGGCCCAAATTATTGCCAGCATTTCTTTTTCATTTGCGGCGTAATTCTTCTCAGTTTTATTTAGTGATCGAGATATGAAAGTTATCGGTTTCCCCGATTGTTCAAGGACGGCACTTAAAGCGTTGTTTGGAGCGTCAGTGGTGAGGTGGAATTCTTCTTTGAAATTAGGGTACGATAGTATGACTTCTTGCGATGTTAATGCTGATTTTATTTTATTGAAGGCATCAATAGCGTCGTTATCGAACACAACCGGCTTTTTGTTGGAAGAATTTTTGGACGCATGTCCATCTTCCCCTCTTAAAAGCGAGGTCAGAGGTTTTGCTAGCTTAGCGTAATCTCTGATGAAGCGTCGATAATAGCCCGAGAGGCCAGGAAAAGATCTTAGGTCTTTCAATGTTCGTGGACATGGGAATTCTTGAATGGCTTTTACTTTAGCGGAATTGGTCTTTATACCTGTGGGGGATATGATAAATCCTAAAAATTCGACTTCTTGACGAAAAAATTTGCACTTGTCGAGCTGGACTTTCATGTTCGCTTTTTCTAGCGTATGAAAAATTTTTTCGACGTTTTGAAGATGGCTTTGTTCGTCTTTGCCAATCACTATTATATCATCTATGTAGACATAACATACTTTTCCTATGTGCTCCTTCAATATATCGTCGAGTGCGCGCTGGAAAATAGAGGGTGCGTTCTTTAGTCCGAACGGAAGTCTTGTGAATTCGTACTTCCCGTTGTTAATCGAAAATGCTGTCTTTTCAATGTCTGATTCTTTTAATGGAATCTGATGGAAGCCACTTTTCAGGTCGAGAACGGAAAAATATTTGTTGTTTCCCAGCTGTGAGATAACCTCATTGATTTCTGGGATTGGGTATCTGTCAGCTATTGTTTGAGTGTTAAGTTTTCTGCAATCTATTACTAGTCTATATTTTCTTTGTCCTGATGCATCAATTTTTTTTGGCACAACCCACACGGGTGAGTTATATGGTGAACGGGATGGTCTGATGATTCCATCTTTTAGTAGATTTCCTATTTCTTTTGTTACGAAGTCTCTCATAGCAAGGGGTATGGGTAGTATCTTGTATAGACTGCGGTATCAGAGGAGGTCCTGCTTTCTCCTACTACTGTAGTGGTGTATGTTAATTTTTCATCGGGCTCTGAAAATAGATGTGGATAACGTCTAGTCAAATGGTGTATGTGTTGTTTTTGTGTAGCTGTCATATGGTCAGTTCTAATGTCAATTTTATTAACGGTTGGAGAAAATTTTTGTTTAATTTTTATTCTTAGGCCATTACCTAATGTCAGGGTATCGTCGCGTATATTTATTGTTGAACAAAGGTCCTTAAGACTGTCATTTCCTATTATTCCGTCAAAGGATTTTAATGTGGGAAGTAAGAAGAATTTCAAAGGTGTGTCATTCTTGCCAAATATATTAATGAAAGTATGGTGGGTAATTGCAACCTGTCCGGCAATAGAGTTCGCGATGAAGGGTTCGTCGTTGGGTATTTTCTTTGGGACATGACAGGGTTGGATATAGTTTTTGCTCGATCCTGTATCGATCAACATTTTAAGAATTTTCCCGTTCTTCGTTCTACATTCGACGTAGGGTAACGAAGAACTTTTCATTCTAAAAAATGGATATCATCAATATGGTCCTGCTTTTCAGGATATGAGCATCCTTCAGCGTATTCCTGGACTGATTGTCCATTTTCTTCTGCTGTTAATGCTGTCTCGTACTCCTGTGCAGTAGGAGTCCAGTTTGGTTGATAGTATTGGTCAGTGTTGTATTGTGGATCTTGTTGGTAGTTTTGTTGGTGGTCTTGCTGGTAATCTTGCTCACTTGCCTCTACGTGGAAATTCCTCTGCTGTTTTAGGGGTACTTGTTGTGAGGAGTTTGATTGTCTCTTCACACCATTATTGGCTTGTGGTCTATTCATATAGTTTACCAATCTTGAATGTAGGGATTTGTCGACGTCCATTGGTTCTGGACGTGGAAGTTGAGGCTTGAAAGGGGTTTGTTGACCAAATGGTCTATTTGGTTGATTATTTTGGAAATTGTTAAAGGTAGGTTGAGGGCGATAGTGATACGCAAGATTCTGGGCTTGCATCTGAGGTCTTGGCATATATGCCAACTGGGGGTAAAATTCGTTAACTGGTTTTTTGGGTGGTAGAGGTGGTCGGAAGTCATGAGGCTTCCTATTTGCGCTATTGCTATTCATTGCGTAATGGAAACGAAAGCTTTGGTTCTCCAATTTTAGGCACAAGTGAAGAGCTTGGGGAAGATCTACTGGCTCTCTCATACCAAGTAATCTTGGTAGATCACCTTTCAGTCCTCGTATGAGGGCTTTATCACGGTATGTGCGGGTAAGTAAATGCATAGATTCTGCACCGACTTCCATGGGTACGAGCTTATTGAGGATAGGGGAGAGATGGGAATAGACGCGTTGGTAGAATTCTTGAATAGTGAGGTTGCCCTGCACTAGAGAGGTCACTTGGTACTCGAGAGTACCTAAATCTCGCTTATCGGCGTAATGGAGAGTAAGGCATCTTGAAATAGCCTTCCAATCCACTGGTGTATTGTAAGATTCGAGAGCAATATCGGCGTTGCCCACAACTTTGTTCCTTATAACGTTAAGGATGCCGTAGTATTTTGCCGTTCCGTTTAGGGGCTTGTAGATCTGAAGGATACGATCTACGCTTTTTTTCCAAGAGTTAAACTCTCCTGGACTACCAGAAAATTCGCGGAGGCATCGAACAACGTCCGGTATTTTGTCGAGTTCCGTTATGTTGTTCAAGTGGTTTTCGTTTATGGTTACGTCAGATATGTTGGAAAAGCAAGCGTTTGGGTTAAGGGCTGCCTGTACTAAATTTCGTCCTTCCTGCTTAAGGATATTGGTGACAAGTCCTGTCACCATGGTTGTTAATTGATCCATATTAAATTGACCTGAAGGAGCGGTAGTTGGTTGAGAAGGTGGGTTAGGCGCATGTGCATTTTACACAGGGGGTCGGATTATGCCATTAGGGTTTGACATTGTTTGAAAAATTTATATTATTTCAGTTTGCTATTATTAATACTATTAATATATATTTTTTTTCGTGTTATTGTTCTCTGGAGGGTCCCTTTGGTGGTGAATCGCAGAGAATATTCGCTGTTATAAGCTGGAAGGTCCCCACGAACGTGGTGAATCGCAGCTTTCAATTATATTATTTTATGGCTGTACAAGCCAGATATTATTATAAATTGGTATATTAGATTGTAAACTAGTCTAAGCAATATTTAGTTTCCTAAAAAAATTTTGTGGTAAATCCTTATGATTCTTATTCTTTCCAATTAACGTTTTATAGTACGTTTTATATTTTTTAAAAAGGTAGCGGACTTGTGTCCGCTTTCATATTTATTGGTTGTGATTCAACTTAAGAATAATTACAATGAATGTCATAACTTAAAATTACACCTATCATTGGCCATACGTCACGTTGCATTTGCATGTGTGCCCTATTTCTTGTTATTGCCCAAAATCGAACTATTGCTGATTGTTGTTTACTGCGATCGTTGCTGACTGCTGTTTACTGTGCTTATTGCTGACTGTTGTTTGTTACAATTAAACCGATGATGAAGCATTTAATGAAGTTGCGCGTGCAGGCCGTTGGTAAGGGTCAACTTGGTAAGCGGTTGCCTTAACTTATATAATCTCATACAACCGATTGTTCAGATAAGAAACTTTGCGCAATTTCTGCCCCGTTTTAACAGCTAGAAGCTTCAAATTTCACCAAATGCTTACGTATATAGCATATATTGTTGTCTGAAAAAATCATAGAGATCGGTGGCACATATATTATATACCCCATATAAACTGTATTTTATTGCCACTTTTTTACGGCTACAAGCTTCAAAATTCATAACATTTCATCAAATAGTTACGTTTACGTCATATATTGTTGAAATACGTGATTCGTAGTCATAGTTTTTACACGCAGAATACACAAAAAACCTGAAACTTTGCATCCTCACACAAAGTACCTACCTATTTTTATACTCAGTTGAGCAGAGCTCACAGAGTATATTAAGTTTGATTGGATAACGGTTGGTTGTACATATATAAAGGAATCGAGATAGATATAGACTTCTATATATCAAAATAATCAGGATCGAAAAAAAATTTGATTGAGCCATGTCCGTCCGTCCGTCCGTCCGTCCGTCCGTCCGTCCGTTAACACGATAACTTGAGTAAATTTTGAGGTATCTTGATGAAATTTGGTATGCAGGTTCCTGAGTACACATCTCAGATCGCTATTTAAAATGAACGATATCGGACTATAACCACGCCCACTTTTTCGATATCGAAAATTTCGAAAAACCGAAAAAGTGCGATAATTCATTACAAAAGACAGCTAAAGCGACGAAACTTGGTATATGAGTTGAACTTATGACGCAGAATGGAAAATTAGTAAAATTTTTGACAATGGGTGTGGCACCGCCCACTTTTAAAAGAAGGTAATTTAAAAGTTTTGCAAGCTGTAATTTGGCAGTCGTTGAAGATATCTTGATGAAATTTGGCAGGAACGTTACTTCTGTTACTATATGTACGCCTAATAAAAATTAGCAAAATCGGAGAAGGACCACGCCCACTTTTAAAAAAAAAATTTTTTTAAAGTAAAATTTTAACAAAAAATTTAATATCTTTACAGTATATAAGTAAATTATGTCAACATTCAACCCCAGTAATGATATGGTGCAACAAAATACAAAAATAAAAGAAAATTTCAAAATGGGCTTGGCTCCGCCCTTTTTCATTTAATTTGTCTAGGATACTTTTAACGCCATAAGTCGAACAAAAATTAACCAATCCTTTTGAAATTTGGTAGGGGCATAGATTTTATGACACTAACTGTTTTCTGTGAATGGTTGATGCCACGCCCAGTTTTTATACACAGGCGTCCGTCTGTCCTTCCGCATGGCCGTTAACACGATAACTTGGGCAAAAATCGACATATCTTTAATGAACTTAGTTCACGTGCTTACTTGAACTCACTTTATCTTGGTATGAAAAATGAACGAAATCCGACTATGACCACGCCCACTTTTTCGATATCGAAAATTACGAAAAATGAAAAAATGCCATAATTCTATACCAAATACGAAAAAAAGCATGAAACATGGTAAGGTAATTGGATTGTTTTATTGACGCGAAATATAACTTTAGAAAAAACTTTATAAAATGGTTGTGACACCTACCATATTAAGTAGAAGAAAATGAAAAAGTTCTACAGGGCGAAATAAAAAACCCTTAAAATCTTGGCAGGTATTACATATATAAATAAATTAGCTGTATCCAACAGATGATGTTCTGGGTCACCCTGGTCCACATTTTGGTCGATATCTGGAAAACGCCTTCACACCACTCCCTTTTAAAACTCTCATTAATACCTTTAATTTGATACCCATATCGTACAAACTCATTCTAGAGTCACCCCTGGTCCACCTTTATGGCGATATCTCGAAAAGGCGTCCACCTATAGAACTAAGCCCCACGCCCTTTTAAAATACTCATTAACACCTTTCATTTGATACCCATATCGTAAAAACATATTCTAAAGTCACCCCTGGTCCACCTTTATGGCGATATCTCGAAAAGGAGAACACCTATAGAACGAAGGCCCACTTCCTTTTAAAATACTCATTAACACCTTTCTTTTGATACCCATATTGTACAAACAAATTCTAGGGTCACCCCTGCTCCACCTTTATGGCGATATCTCGAAACGGCGTCCACATATGGAACTAAGGATTACTCCCTTTTAAAATACTCATAAACGCCTTTCTTTTGATACCCATATTGTACAAACAAATTCTAGGGTTACCCCTGGTCCACCTTTATGGCGATATATCGAAACCGCGTCCACCTATGGAACTAAGGATTACTCCCTTTTAAAATACTCATTAGCACCTTTCATTTGATACCCATATCGTGCAAACGCGTTCTATAGTCACCCCTGGTCCACCTTTATGGCGATATCTCGAAAAGGCGACCACCTATACAACAACCACCACTCCCTTTTAAAACCCTTATTAATACCTTTAATTTGATACCCATATCGTACAAACATATTCTAGAGTCACCCCTGGTCCACCTTTAGGGCGATATTTCGAAACGGCGTCCACCTATAGAACTAAAGCCCACTCCCTTTTAAAATACTCATTAACACCTTTCGTTTGATGCCCATATTGTACAAACAAAGGTCACCCCTGGTCCACCTTATGGCGATATCTCGAAACGGCGTCCACCTATGGAACTAAGGATTACTCCCTTTTAAAATACTCATTAACACCTTTTTTTTGATACCCATATTGTACAAACAAATTCTAGGGTCACCCCTGGTCCACCTTTAGGGCGATATTTCGAAACGGCGTCCACCTATAGAACTAAAGCCCACTCCCTTTTAAAATACTCATTAACACCTTTCGTTTGATGCCCATATTGTACAAACAAAGGTCACCCCTGGTCCACCTTATGGCGATATCTCGAAACGGCGTCCACCTATGGAACTAAGGATTACTCCCTTTTAAAATACTCATTAGCACCTTTCATTTGATACCCATATCGTGCAAACGCGTTCTATAGTCACCCCTGGTCCACCTTTATGGCGATATCTCGAAAAGGCGACCACCTATACAACAACCACCACTCCCTTTTAAAACCCTTATTAATACCTTTAATTTGATACCCATATCGTACAAACATATTCTAGAGTCACCCCTGGTCCACCTTTAGGGCGATATTTCGAAACGGCGTCCACCTATAGAACTAAAGCCCACTCCCTTTTAAAATACTCATTAACACCTTTCGTTTGATGCCCATATTGTACAAACAAAGGTCACCCCTGGTCCACCTTATGGCGATATCTCGAAACGGTGTCCACCTATGGAACTAAGGATTACTCCCTTTTAAAATACTCATTAACACCTTTCGTTTGATGCCCATATTGTACAAACAAAGGTCACCCCTGGTCCACCTTATGGCGATATCTCGAAATGGCGTCCACCTATGGAACTAAGGATTACTCATTAACACCTTTCATTTGAAACCCATATCGTACAAACGCATTCTAGAGTCAACCCTGATCCACCTTTATGGCTATATCCCTAAATGGCATCCACCTATAGAACTATGGCCCACTCCCTCATAAAATACTCTTTAACGCCTTTCATTTGATACACATTCCAGGGTTTCCCTCGGTTCATTTTCCTACATGGTTATTTTCCCTTATGTTGTCACCATAGCTCTCAACTGAGTATGTAATGTTCGGTTACACCCGAACTTAACCTTCCTTACTTGTTTATTTTATATTTATCTTAAAAATCGTTTAGGTATGTAGATCCGTTCACAAGATATTTCTTATCCTATACATCCGATTATTCGGAGATTACCAACGGGATAAGATTATTGTTCAGCCCCATTCATGAAAGGTATGACGTCTTCGGCATAGACTAAGACAGTCCCGTCCTTACTTGTTTTCAATTGCGGAAGATTTGTTTTCGGCAAATTTATCAATTATATCACCAATATTGATTTTGTTCAAAAAATCTGACTCAATGCAAAGTATACCTAACATCTCGAGTCGCTCTTGTCGCGTTGTAGCTCTTTCAGCAGCTTAGATTATTTTTAATTGCGCGAAGGATCGTTCGGCAGAACAATTTGGTTAAAAAAATCCGAAGAGCTATTTCTGTGCTAGGAAATACATCGTCTAATTGATCTTCCATTATAATCTTATACAAATGACTATGAGTTTTTGTGCATCAGTGTATCTGGAGTTCACGTAACTTTGGAATTTTTTCATTTCAATGAAAAATTCTTCCAAACCTCTAGAATAAAAACGAACTAAGTTATTTATAGCTTCGTGGAGGTCTCCGTCACTTATAGAAACCATATAAACTTTCACACGTCGTTTGATTTCACTGTGAAGATTGTCGATGATTTCGAGGATACCTTTTTCCTAAAATCATCGCGAGGCGAAAATTCTACTTCTGGACTTCTAGAGCATTTCCGTCATTAGGTTGGTTTTTTCTACGACGAGTACGTTTTACGATTTCTGTATAACCTACACCAGGTAATAATTGTTTTGTTTTTTCCTCGAAATCATTGAAATTTTCACGGAATGAAACTAAACTCTCTTCTAACAATCCGTACGAAAAACCACACGTTTGCAGATCTCCTTTTTCACTTTGCAATGACTTACTCACTGAACGCATAGCAGTCAAAATGTTTGCATTTTATTCGCGATACACGTCGCCTCATAACGAGTATCAGTATTTTGTGATGCATTATCAGCAATGATTTCTAGAGCCTCTAATATGAGATCAAATAAATCGTAAACTGCATTCGTCGCATTCGAATGTGCTTCCCAGCGTGTAGTTGACAATGCCTTCAAAGTTTTCCCATTGTTCGTTTTATTTTTTATTACGGCCCAACGATAGGTTGCAGCGCAAAAAAACTATATAATAGCCGTGTTTTTTAACACGCGCGTATACGTTTCGTTTGCGCGTGTTAAAAAACGCCTATCTTCGCTTAGATAATGCTTAGGAGACCCATCTAGCGGCTGTGGTAAAACAACTAGCTACAGCAACAGGGTGTACCGAAAAGCGGAGACGCAACGCTCTGATGGCCATAGGGTATAACATATAGCTGAATCAGTTGCGATGAATTGTGGACACACATATAATACATAGAATTAGTGTACAGGGTGAAACAAAGACACATATTTCAGTTACATCTGAGTATAATGCGTATTGAAATTTAGTAGGACAAAATTTATGCGCAGCAATTTCAGAGGTGTATTTATAGTTTGTCTCTTAGCAGTCAATATAAAGTTTAAGCGTAAACGGATATACGCGTGTTAAAAAACACGGCTAATGTCTGCATAATGGCGAAAATATCTACTGCATAAAAATAGCACTTTACATCATGCTCTCTAACCAAATTAGGGGAATGCGCGGAACAGGGAACATAGGTCGCATTCTCATTAAAACTCAATATTCTTGCTTGCACACCTTTATACTTCCCGGAAATGTTTAATGCGTTGTCATATTATTGTCCTCTACAATTTTGAATATCTAAACTAAAATATCTGTGTCTTACACATCTAAGGCCTGGGTTCAAGTCCATAACATGAAACCAAGTTCGAATTTTTGCATTTGATTCGCGATACACGTCGCCTCATAACGAGTATCAGTATTTTGTGATTCACCAGCAGCAATGATTTCTAGAGCCTCTAATAAGATATCAAATGAATCGTAAGCTGCATTCGTCGCATTCGAATGTGCTTCCCAGCGTGTAGTTGACAATGTCTTCAAATTTTTCTCATTGTTTGTTTTATTTTTTAATACGCCCCAGCGATAGGTGGAAGCGGAAAAAATTATATAATGTCTGCATAACGGCGAAAAAATCTACTGCATAAAAACAGCACTTCACAACATGCTCTCCAACGAAATTAGGGAAATGCGCGGAACAGGGAACATATGTAGGTCGCATTCTCATTAAAACTCAATATTCTTGCTTGCACACCTTTATACTTCCCGGACATGTTTAATGCGTTGTCATATTATTGTTTTCTACAATTTTGAATATCTAAACCACAGTCTTCAGTAAGAAACTTTAACGTTTGATTTGCTAGACTTTCACCAGTATGACCTTCCAAGTGAAGAAAAGTTATAAACCTTTTTTATTATTCACGCTCATACAATTTGTCAAATGAGTCGGAAATATTCTTTTTGGGAACCTTGTCTAGTTTGTCGGTCGCCGCCTTTTGAATGCAGTCAATTGAGTTTTATTTATTTGAGTAAAATTTATTTTCAGTTCTGATTATATTTTTCTTTCACTCTACAGAATTTTATGTTTGTAAGACAATCTTGGAAGTCTTTTTCATTTTTCGGGGCCCCCTAAAATCGGGGGCCCAGGCAACTGCTTATTCTGCCTACCTGTTAATTCGGCCCTGAACATACACAAATTCTAGAAGACTGTCACCAACATTTACAAGTTCAGAATAGCTATGAAGGCGTACACGAGGATTAGAAACAAACAAGCTATTCCCTTTGTATTGAGTAATGCCAGATGTAAATGCAAGCCTCCGCAGCGTGATCCGTCTTACACATCTAAGGCCTGGGTTCAAGTCCCAGTCGAAGCAACATCAAACTTTTGTATTTTTTTTAAATTATTGTTATCGTTAAGATTAAACAAGTAACGTTTTGCGTTTTCACAAAAACTAAACTATTTCTGCATATTGTGCACTTTTGAAACAAAAGTTTGCACGCCATATAATGTTTAGTGTATAGGCCAACAGAAAGATAATTGGTCTTTCAATCTATTTTTTTTGTTTTTTTTGAAGGGAGGTATGCAATCTTTTAAAGTATTTAATTTTTAGACAGAGGCTTTCAAAAAAACCATTTGAATATAGTTTATTATTGTTTATTTTCAAGCACTCCTTCACATGACCTGAGAGCGAATTTAACCAGAAAAGAGCAAAAACCAAAAATACTGGTTGCGACCTACAAAATAGCAGCAGTTAGCAAAATTAATCTGTCGAGATGAAGCAGTTAATTAGACTATAAAACTACTAATAATCCAAATGATGCCTCTAACCATCCTGTGGCCTGTTTTAAGTTCAAAAACTGCAACCGAACTTCGCTACGTATGCGTGTCGTAAGATTATTAATGAAATAATTTCCACGGTCGAAGTCAGCTAACAGACAAAAGTATAAACCTAGTAGAGTCTTAAAAAAACAATTAAGGAATACATTTGAATGATGATGCTAACTACTGAGCATATTATGCACGGACATGCATCTACCGTGAGCCAGAGTGCCCTTTTTGGTTGCTCGACGGCCGGACATAGCGGCATCAATCAACTCGGAGGAGTCTATGTCAATGGCCGACCTTTGCCAGACTCCACACGCCAGAAGATCGTCGAACTTGCACATTCCGGTGCACGTCCCTGTGATATATCACGCATTCTGCAAGTCTCCAACGGGTGCGTTAGTAAAATTTTGGGAAGGTAAGATGATCCTTAACCTATAACTTTTGTTGAGCTGACTTATGCATATTTTAAAGTTAATGTAAATATCGCAATATAAAGGGTTAACGTACAAGTCTACACTACTCTAATTGCCATTTCCTTTTATACTATGTCCGTATTCTTGACATGTCCGTAGACTAATAAGAACTGATTTGCCTATTGTATTAGTTTTTTGATCTCGACTAGTGCAGTTGTACACCGCGGCTTAGTAAATTTTCGCTAAAGTTATTTCGCGTATTAATTCCGTTTTCAACCCGCATATAACCTTTGTAAAAGTTAATATTTAATTCTTTAATAGAGCAATTCTAGTAAATCACTTAACTAGTATTAACAGTTAAGTGAATTACTAGATATCTCGCGTTTTTTTTGAACAATTAATTTGGTAAAGGAATCCACCGCAACATTGTTTTTTTATTTATTTTATACCCGTTATTCGGTATAGCAGTATACATGCCTGGTTCGTTATTTTTTAAGGGGGCAGGGGGTGCTTCTTACGTGTGTTTTGTTATTTAATAAATTGGATTATATGCAAAGTAGGTGTGAATAACCTAGTGATTGGAAATTTCAAGTACTGAATGTTGAAAAAAGCATAAAAATCCGCTAGAATAAGGACTGTTCTGAATTTCGATTCGAATATAGAACGAAAAAAAAAAAATGGTGCGACTTGGCATCGATTTCAAATCGGTTGTTCATTTCTCAAACCGATGATTGTATAAACACTGTTCGATTTTAAATGCGAATTTGGCTGTTCCGCACAAATTCCTTATTTCAATTGTACTTAATAGAGCTGAATTTCAATTAAATTTTTAATCGATTTAATCGATGTTTTTTTGAAGAATAAAAAATCGTTGGATTTCGAAATTATGATCATCTTACAGTATCACCAGGTACAGGTTCATATTTATTGATAAAAACATTTATTTCCTTTTATAAATTTAGATTTATTGGCGCATATTTAAAGTCCAAATGAATAGTTTTTAAATTTTGAAAAAAAAAAAACATTGGCTTAACTTAGAACCGTGTTGTTGTTGTTGTTGTAGCAGTGCTTCGCACCGTCCAATAACTGCGGCCGATCACATATAGCCCTTAATGTCCTCTAACGGGAGTCCAAGAAAACTTGCTTTTTTTAACAGGGGTGGACAATAGTGAGAGGGGTGTTAGAGGCGTTGGTTCCACATTACAATTGAAGAAATGGTTGGTGTCATGTGGGTACACATTGCAAGCAGGACATACATCTTTTATGTCGGGGTTGATTCTGGATAAGTAAGAGTTTAACCTGTTACAGTATCCAGATCGAATTTGAGCTAGAATGACGCGCTTTTCCCTAGGGAGAGTGCGTTCCTCTTCTGCTAGTTCTGGGTATTTTTCTTTAAGTACTGGATTCGCCGGCCAATTCCTGGCATAGAGGTCCGACACCTGTTTGTGGATATCACTGAGGACCTGCTTGTGCTGATTTGCTTCATGCGGCTGTTTTTTCAGGTATCGTATTTCCTCATAATGCTTACGGAGATGACCCCTGAATAAATGGCCTCTCTTCGCTACACTTTACACAAGGTTAATAGTTTTTTTTAGAACGTTATAAATGTTAAAGTTTTATAAGTTTTTATTTGCCGGCTTGAGGTCTGATGATGTGGAATATAAAACACAGATGTTTTAAATTTTTACCAATATATTTTGGTTATGCACGATAACCGTCCTCTGGTTGAACTATAAACAAACAGAACACAAAATAACATATAATTTACATCAAACAACAATTAACAATTATTAACAAAACTTCTTAAACCTTAAAAACATACCTTTTTGACACGTCTTTTCCTTTCTGCGTGGAGTTGTTAACTATTTTTGTTTGTTATTCGATGCCTATGGGAGAGCGCGGTGTTTTGTAGTTAATTCTTGTGTTAGTTGGTGTGTTTAGTATATGTAGCATTTCCAGTGTAAATCTCTTTCCATATTGTTGTTCTTGTTGAAGTACTTTTGTTTTATCGAAATTCGGTCAGTGATTTCTCGTTGCACAATGGGTCACAAGTGCAGTTTTTTGGTTATTTATATTTATATCATTACAATTTTTAAGATCTGATTTATGTTGTGCTAATCGAGTCTTTAAGTTAGATTTAGTTGTTCCAACATATACTTTGCTGCTTTGTTGTTGCTTTTTTCCATTTTCGATTTAGTTTGGTTAAACACACTTTTTAAAGTGCTCATAGGTTTTTGTGCTCTTTTAACATCTTCTTTATTATAGATGTCAGATGTTGATAGGCGCTCAGATAATTTAGGTACATAAGTTACCGAATTCAATATTTTCGGGTTTCTTCTCTACGTTGACTATTTGGTGATTTATGTCTTTTTAAAAGAGTTTTTATAATTTTATCGGGAAAATCGTTGGCTTTTAACAATATATTTATTTCATTTCTATGTCATTATGGTAAGTGTCATCTGTAATATTCATCATTCGTCTTATACAGCCGATTGCCGTATTTATGATCATATTTTTGGCATGTTTAGAATAATAATTTATAATTCTACCCGATGCTATATACTTCTTATACCACATTAACTTCAGTTGATTTCCTCGTCGTATTACTATTGAATCTAGAGAGGGTAATTTTCCGTCGTCCTCGAGTTCCGTAGTGAATTTAATATTTTTGTCAAAGGAATTTAGTGCTGTCAAGTATGTTTTGTACCTCGTTTTCATTGATTATTGCAAAAAGATCGTCCATGTATTTAGTTAATAATCTTGGTTTTCAAATATTCAAGTCGGTAACTTATGTACCTAAATTATCCGAGCTCCTATCAACATCTGACATCTATAATAAAGAAGATATTAAAATAGCACACAAACCTATGAGCACTTTAAAAATAATGTTTAACCAAACTAAATCGAAAATACCGCAAATGGAAAAAAGCAACATTATTTATCAAATCCAGTGTAACGGAAACGACAAAAATTATGCAGCAAAGTATATGTTGGAACATCTAAATCTCAATTAAAGACTCGATTAGCACAACATAAATCAGATTTTAAATATTGTAATGATATAAATATAAATAACTAAAAAACCGCACTTATGACCCATTGTGCACAGAGAAAGCACTGTCCGAATTTCGATAAAACAAAAGTACTTCAACAAGAACAACAATATGGAGAGATATTCATACTGGAAATGCTACATATACTAAACACACTAACTAACACAAGAATTAACTACAAAACAGATGTAGGAAACACCGCGCTCTCCTATAGGCATCTAATAACAAACAAAAATAGTTAACAACTCCTCGTAGAAAGGGAAAGACGTGTCAAAAATGTATGTTTTTAAGGTTTAAGAAGTTTTGTTAATAATTGTTAATTGTTGTTTGATGTAAATTATATGTTATTTTGGGTTCTGTTTGTTTATAGTTCACCCTGAGGACGGTTATCATGCATGACCGAAATATATTGGTAAAAATATAAAACATCTGTGTTTTATTTTCCAAATCATCAGACCTCAAGCCGGCAAATAAAACTTATGAAATAGAAAGGTGGCCAAACTAATATTTGTTAAAGTTTTAATTTCGTCACTTCTTCAATAATTATAAATGAATTTCAAATAATTACTAAAAATAAATGTATATGAAAGTATTGAATGCAAATATATAAAAGCATAAATATTCAAAAGGATCGCGTCCGCGTTTGCCCGTGGATAGTACAAGACTAGTTCGTTGCAATGCATTATTGTTCGTTGCAATGCATTATTGAGGACGATGTTAGTGGTCGTGTTAGTGCCTTTCCACTCGCCGCGCACGGCTGCGCATAAGAATTTTGCCGCCGTTGATGTATTGATAAAGGCGGCTTAAACATCCTGCCCGCCCTGCAGGGAGGTGCTTGTAAGGTGGTATTTAAGATGCGCCTGGCTGTATTGAGCCGTTGGCATTGCGCCGTTTTCAGGCCTTGTGGGCTGCGCGCGATCGTGCGCTTGGCCATCCTTGCATCTTTGCGGGTTTCCGCTGTTTTCCTCGGGGTGTGCGCCTTTTAGACCCTACAGGCGCAGGAAGGTTTCTTCTTGTTCGGCCCATAGCGCGTGGTAGCGGTTGCAGCGCCGTCACTGAACGCAGTTGTCGGTCTCTGTCGTGGGAGCCCGATCGGTGTCGTCCTGAAAATATAAGAAAAGACAGAGAAACGAGAAGTAGTTGGATACAGCGGATGATACGGACATTTAATACGGAAAGTTAGATATACAAGGAAAGCGTATATAAGTTATAGCGCTGTGCGCGAAGAGTGCTCCATTGGAAGAAAGCACAGTTTTTCTAAGGGGCGCATGATAAGCCCATTTTGGGTGCGAACCTCTACAATACGAATATGGTTGTCGGGGCCGAGGCGAACGTTCTCGATTCGTCCCAGACGCCACTCGGTGGGTGAGAGCAAATCTTCTTTGATTACGACGAGTTCGTCTGGTTGAGGATTCCGCTGTGGCGTTTGCCATTTATAGTCCTTCAGATAATCCTATTTTCAGCGTGGACTGAATTGGTGATGAAGCGATTTGAGTTTTTCCCATCGATTTGTCAAGGAGAGGTCTGCCGCGTTTGGCTCAGGAATTGCTAATAGCGGTGCACCTCGGATGAAGTGACCCGGAGTGAGTGCTGCGAAGTCAGCTCGGTCCTGGGATAGTAAGGTTAGAGGCCTCGAATTTAGAACTGCTTCAATACGCACCAACAGCGTCGTGAATTCTTCGAATGTAAACTTCCAGTTTATTCCCTGAGGGGCATATTTTTGGACAATGTCCGCAGAGCATTCGTTAAGAAATTTAGCGAAGTCGCGTTCAAGTGCGCGCTGAGCGCCAATGAACGTTTTACCATTGTCGCTAATCATTTTTGAGGGATAACCTCGTCTGCCAACGAATCGGGCGAATGCTGCTCGAAAGGCTTCGGTGGTAAGGTCCGAGCATAGTTCGAAGTGTACTGCCTTTGTGGAAAAACGGACGAATACAGCCACGTACCCTTTTATGATAGTGGTCGATCTCATAACCGATGCTTTTATTTGGAATGGACCAGCAAAGTCTACTCCTGTTGTGGAAAAGGGGAACGAGAAATTGCAGCGCTCAGGTGGTATCGCTGCCATTATTTGCGTGCGCGTTTTGTGTTTGAAAAGCGTGCACGATTTGCATTGGAAAATGCATTTCTTGATAAAAGGCTTTAGTTTTGGTACGTAGTGCCTTTTCGTCACCATTTGGAGCATTAACCCTATTTCTGCCTGAAGAAGTAGGCAGTGTAAGAACTCTAGATAAAATTGGCATAGTCTCGAATCCGGAGGAAAGATTACTGGATGCTTCTCTGTGTATGGTAATGTAGAATGTTCCATTCTGCCACCGATGCGTAGGAGGGCGTCTACATCGAGAAGGGGGTTAAGAGCCAGAAGGGACTGTTTTTGCTAATTGGCATATTGTTTTGTAGGGCGCTCTTTTCCGCCCCGAAATGACGAGATTGTGCCATTTCCACAAGCCGCGTTTTCGCATGTTGCAATTCTTTGTGCGTCAGATGGGGATTATGTGTTGTTGCCACCGATTTTGATTTGTTGCAGGCATTGTTCACAAAGCGGAACACGTATGCAATCACACGGAGACCTCGAGAGTATGAGGAGAAACGTTGAGAGTGCGTGATATGATTCGACCTTACGTTTCTCGGGTGGAGAAGCGCTATCTACTTTCGGCTTTGGCCATGCCGAAATGTGGCAAGAAACCCATTGTGGTCCGTGCTACCAAAGTGAGGAACCTGCGGCTTGCAACCACGTGTGATAAAATCAGCAGGGTTATCTTGGCTAGATAAATGGCGCCAAGTGCCGCTAGGAAGATATTCTCGAATTTGAGAGGTACGGTTGGGCACATAAGTCTTCCAGGTCGATGGATATTTTTCTAGCCAGGCTAGTACAATCTCAGAATCTGACCATAAGAATGTGTTGCATGCTTGTAAGTCGAGCTGTTTGCGAACAGTTGAAGCCAGTTTGGCGAGTAGAACTGCACCACATAGCTCTAAGCGGGGTAAGCTTACAGTTTTTATAAAGGAAACTTTGCCTTTCGCAACCAAAAGAGAAGATTTTATTTGGTTGCCCACATGTGTGCGGATGTAAATCGCTGCGCAATATGCTTTTTCCGAAGCATCACAGAACCCATGGATTTGATGTGGCAAATGGCTGGCAGATTTTCTGCGAAATGTTGCCATTTTGATAATGTTGCCGGCTTTGCGCTTTCATCCTAATCGCTGCCATCCAGCCAGATTTCTTGGAGAAGCATCTTGGCTTGGATAACTGGCGACAGCCATCCTGCCGGGTCAAAAAGTTTTGCAACAGAATATAAAGTATGTAGCTTTGTGACCGCATTTTGGGTGTGTTCCGGCCGAATGGTGTATGAAAATTTATCCGTGAGCGTGTTCCATCGAATGCCAAGAGTTTTGGTATTGGAAGTGCTCTCAAATTTCAAGAAGTTGGAGTCTAGAAGATCCTCCTTCGGAAACTGTTCTAATATGGCCGGGTGATCAGCCGTTAATTTCTTTAGTATGAAACCAGCTGATTTTAGCGCTATTATCACTTGAACGAGTTATTCAGTGGCGTTATCGATGTTGCGACTTCCTAATAAGATGTCGTCGACATACGTTTGCGTCTTGAGAATTGTTGCAGCCAAGGGGAATGTCGCTTTCGTGTCAACGGATATTTGATTCAACGTACGAATAACGAGATATGGTGCACAATTGACGCCGGATATAACCGTTTTTAGACTGAAATCACTAACAATGGAGTTGACCGATTTGCGAAATAGGATTCGCTAAAAATCTTTTTCGTCCTCGTGTATGAGGATCTGACGGTACATTTTTTCAATGTCTCCATTGAACACATAATTATGCATATGCCACTGTAGAATTAGTAGTATGAGATCTGGTTGGAGAGTTGGACCAGTGTATAGCACGTCATTCAGGGATTTTCCTGACCTAGATTTTTAGAGGCGTTGAAAGCCACACGAACTTTGGTGGCGACCTTATCTGGTTTGATTACTGAATGATGTGGCAAGTAAAATGAGAAGATCTTGCCATTCGAAGTTATTTCGCATGGGTCGGTAGATTTCATGTGATCAAGGTCGAGATATTCTTGCAACATCTTTTTGTGCATTGTACCTAGCTCCCCTTTTTCTGAAGCGTTCGTTCCATACTGAAAACCCGCTGTAGGGCAGCCGGGCGGGATTTGCCGAGAGAGTTTTTCAGGAAATTCTTCCTTGAATAGAAGTCGCACAATGTATCGACCGTTTGGTGCACGTGTCGTGATTATTGCATATATCTGCTCACACGCTTGATCATCGGGGGATATCTGTGGAGGTTGTGGAATTTCCGCCTCTTCCCAAAACTTTCTCAGATGAGAACTGAGTGTCTCGTTTGACACTTGGACTTGTGTCGAGAATGACACAACATTTTCAGTTATTGGACTATTGAGAATCCAACCAAAAATGGTTTGTTGTGCAGATATGCTACCGCACACCTTTTTTATACCTTCCAGCAGAATTTGTGGAAGTATGTCGCTGCCAATGACCATATCAATCTGACCTGGTATGTGTCAACTGGGATCAGCGAGCTCAAGTAGTTTGAACTTCTGCCAGATTTTGCGACTAATGGTGGTTGTTGGCAGATTCTTTGTCAGTTGCGGCAACACAATGGCATGAGCCTTTATCCTTTTCATGGCCTTGGATGCAATCAGTGTCAAAGGACAAATCTTGGAGGACTTTTGTACGACTTGTCCACTCATGCCAGAGATTTCGAACTTTGAATGTTCGAATGGCCAGATTTCCATGTGGCAAATGGCTGGCAGATTTTCTGCGAAATTTGCCATTTTGATAATGTTGCAGGCTTGGCGCTTTCATCCCAATCGCTGCCATCCAGCCATATTTCTTGGAGAAGCATCTTGGCTTGGATAACTGGCGACAACCATCCTGCCGGGTCAAAAAGTTTTGCAACAAAATATAAAATTTGTAGCTTTGTGACCGCATTTTGGGTGTGTTCCGGCCGAATGGTGTATGAAAATTTATCCGTGAGCGCGTTTCATCGAATGCAAAGAGTTTTGGTATTGGAAGTGCTCTCAAATTTCTAGAAGTTGGAGTCTAGAAGATCCTCCTTCGGAAACTGTTCTAAAATGGCCGGGTGATTAGCCATTAATTTCTTTAGTATGAAACCAGATGATTTTAGGGCTTTTATCACTTGAACGAGTTATTTAGTGGCGTTATCGATGTTGCGACTTCCTGATAAGATGTCGTTGACATAAGTTTGCGTCTTGAGAATTGTTGCAGCCAAGGGGAATGTCGCTTTCATGTCATCGTACGAACCAACGTACGAATAGCGTGATATGGTGCACAATTGACGCCGAATATAACCGTTTTAAGATTGAAAACGCTAACAATGGAGTTGGCCGATTTGCGAAATAGGTTTCGCTGAAAATCTTTGTCGTCCTCGTATATGAGGATCTGACGGTACATTTATTCAATGTCTCCATTGAACACATACTTATGCATACGCCACTGTAGAATTAGTAGCATGAGATCTGGTTGGAGAGTTGGACCATTGTATAGCACGTCATTCAGGGATTTTCCTGACCTAGATTTTTTAGACGCATTGAAGGGCAAGTAAGGGAAGTATGTCGCTGCCAATGACCATATCAGACTGACCTGGTATGTGACAACTGGGATGAGCGAGCTCAAGCAGTTTGAACTGCTGCCAGATTTTGCGACTAATGGTGGATGTTGGCAGATTCTTTGTCAGTTGCGGCAACACAATGGCACGAACCTTTATCCTGTTCATGGCCTTGGATGCAACCAGTGTCAAAGAGAAAAGTTTGGAGGACTTTTGTACGACTTGTCCACCATGCCAGAGATTTCGAACCTTGTATGTTCGAATGGAATTTGCAACCGTTTTTGAACTTTCGAGGAAATGAAAGTTCTTTCCGAGCCTTGATCGATAAGGGCTCTCAGTTGAAATAATTACCCTTCGTGTTCGACTGCGACCATAGCAGTAGGAAGGATAATTTGTTTATCATTGGCTGCATGCAATGATTGAACCTGTCCGTGTTTTGAACAACACGGTAGCTCGCTAGAATCGGAGCTATTCTGCGTTTGTCGAACGGGAGATGTTGACTCAGCAGTTGTGTGCTGCAGGTTTGGTGTATTCGTTCGCGGGTGGAACTTGGAGCTTGTGGGTTCGCATGCAACAGCGTGTGATGCCGTTGATGACATGTCGAACATGACCACTTGCTCGTGCACTCATTGCTGATATGAGTGCTGCTAAGGCAGTTTGTACATAGCTTAGCTTGTTTTACGAATTGTGTCCGGGTTTGCATAGACATTAGTTTGAATCGTGTACAGAATCTAATAAGGTGCAGGGAGTTGCAACATTGGCAAGTTTAATTTTTAGGTTCTGCCACAAGGGTTTGCGTCCTGTTGAAGGACCTGTTTTGCGCAGAATTTTGATGAGCGACTGGTTTTTGTTTGCTTGGTTGAAGCCTATTGACACTTTCAACGACTTCATATCTCGAGGTGAGAAATTCGTTCATTTGTGATCATGAGGGTAGATGTCTTCGAGAAGAGAGAGATTGCACAATGTACAGCAGAATCGGATCCGAACGATCTGTCGTAACTCCTTGAGAGTGAAGGACTGATAGGCAGTTGTTGATTGTATTTTGCAATCTCTGAATCCCATTTCAAAATCCGGAATGAAATCAATCGGGATACAATAATAGAGCACAGGTAAACAGAGGATACACAGGAGAAACCACAAATCGGGGGGGGGGGGGGGGGGGGGTTCGAATCCCTCCTACACATCCTCAGGGCAAACTAGAGGCAACAACCAATCGACACAAAGCTGGCGCAATAACAATACAAAGAATAGATGCCAATCAATCTTCCCAAACCCGACAGAGTTCTAGTCCAAGGTTCCCAAGATATGATGGCCTGAAGAGAGGTTCACCTTCCACGGGATTCTCAAACCAAAGCGGTAGCGAACAACAAAAGCTATTTCATTTAGTTCCAGTGGATGATGATGTGGGAGAAAATACCTCCAACGAAATAAGTAACGAACAAATATGTGATCAAGTAATTTTTACAGTAGCAGCCTCATGTCCGGCGTACCATATCTAGAATATAATACACGGGATCAGGGCACTTTAGAGTTTTTATTGGACACGGGAGCCAACAAAAACGACATTAGCGAACGCGTCGCCCGTAACACAAGGCCAGTGGATAAACCATTCACTGTCATCTCCACGGGGGAGAAAATTCTGGTAGACAGGAAAATTTGTGGACATTTTTTTAAGTTTGTAGGCAAGGACCTGCCTACTACATTTTTTGTTCTCCCTGGACTCACATCATTCCACGGAATTATAGACGACGATACTCTTACAGAAATCAAAGCCGTATTAGACAGGGAATTAAACCTCCTTATACTAAAGCCAGACATATTGCTCCCCCTTAAGCGAAAGGAAGCACAGAATGTCAATAGTATGGATGCAAACATCCATCTCGGCTTATATCACTGACTCTACAAGAAAGCAACTCAACAACATATTGAATAGATACGAAAATTTGTTTGGTCCAGTTGATCGGTGCACAGAAATCGCTACCAACGTACAGGCAGAAATAAGGACCAGCACAGAAACACCCATTTACACGAAAAGTTACCCTTACCCCGTTAACATGCGCGGCGAAGTCGAGAGGCAAATTCAAGAACTCCTTTCAGAAGGCATTATTCGTCCTTCAAAAAGCCCATATAACTCTCCCATATGGATTGCCCAAAAAATCTGGCTCAGATGTGGGGAAAAAAATATCGCATGGTGATCGATTTCAAAAGGCTGAACGCCGTAACCATCCCTGATACATATCCGATTCCTGATATCAACGGCACTATCGCTAGCCTTGGTAATGCCAAATATTTCATCACACCAGATTTAACTTCAGGATTCCACCAAATCCCAATGAAGTAGCGTGACATTCCGAAAACGGCGTTTTCCAATATGAATGGCAAGTATGAATTTTTGCGGCTTCCCTTCGGACTTAAAAATGCACCCTCGATCTTCCAACGGATGATCGACGATGTCCTCAACAAATTCATAGGTCGTGTGTGCTTCGTATATATCGACGATATAATAATTTTTAGCAAGGACGAGGCCACCCACTTAAAGGACATCGAAACAATCCTCTCCAGACTCCTAGCCGCAGGGCTCAAAGTTAAGCTTCAAAAAACGCTATTTCTAAAAAAAAAGTGTAGAATTCTTAGGCTACATCGTAACCCCCGAAGGAATATATTCAAAAAAATTAATTCAATTGAAAACCTTTTGCCACCTTCAAATTTGAAAGAGCTTAAAAGTTTCCTGGGATTAACATCCTATTACAGAAAGTTTATCCGCCACTATGCGAAAATCGCGAAACCATTTACCAACCTTAAGAGGGGGGAGCATGCACAAGTCAAAGCAACCCAATCCAAAATAGTACCAATAACACTGAATAAGGATGCCCTTAGGTCATTCGAGAACCTTAAGGAAGTGTTAACAACTTCGGAAAGTGTTTAACTTAACAACCGATGCCTCTGACTATGCAATTGGTGCAGTACTGTATCAAGACTACGACGGTAAAGACAAGCCAATAGCGTTTATCTCGAGAAGCCTTACGACCACAGAGGAAGGCTATGCAATGAATGAAAAGGAGATGCTCGCCATAGTCTGGGCGTTAGATAATCTTCGAAATTATTTATATGGTGCAAAGAAAATACGTATATTCACTGATCACCAACCGTTAACTTTCACCCTTAGCAACAGAAATTACAACGCTAAACTTAAGCGTTGGAAATCTCGAATCGAGGAATACAATTATGAGCTTGTCTACAAACCTGGAAAGTCAAATGTTGTGGCTGATGCCCTTTCTCGGCTCAAAACACAAGTAAATCAATTGACGGATTCTATCCTGCCTGCATCCGAAGTCGCTAGCCAATCCTGACGCTGCAAGTGTGGGCGAATCTACGTGCGAGACGGCTCATAGCGCGGAACAAGACAATACAGATTTAATTCCGTTCGCCGAAGCACCATTAAATGTCTTCAGGAATTAAACAATATTTGGAAGAGGGCTTCAAATCTTCGAAGAACCACATCCTGGACATTCACGTCACTATGTAGGGATAGAGAACGCTTCTGAAGAAGAACTCACCACAACACTGCAAAACAGTCGTCGGGAGTAGACGTGTTTAAACTCGCTCTGTATATTTCACTATTTTAACGCAATGAAAATCTGTGTTAAGTGCACAGGTTCGTGTGGTGATGTTGATCACCTAACTTGTGGCTTTTGTAATGCTAAAATGCATATTAAATGTGCGAATATTAGTGAAAACAAAATAAACATTTAAAAAAAACACAATAATCTGTTTTACAGATGTGACAATTGTGTTGTTGATCTGTCGTCAGTTATGCAGGCGAAAATTGCGGAGACTCAAAAAAGTCTTAGTGCTCTCAGTAGCTTTATAAAAACTTTGATTAGTGATATTCAGCAAAGTAAATCTAAAGACACACACAATGTTCGTCAAACGCGGTCAAAAACCAAAGTTGTTGAACCAAGTGAGAAACAAGCACAAAGTGCAATAAATAAAACGCTATGCCAACAAAAAGCATTGAAATCTCCCACGCGCTCAGTTCCGAATGCTACTGATGTTGTTGCTGTAAGTACGAGTCATGTTGATGGTGTAGCTGCTGCTGTCGATGGTTGTTTTCCTTATGCTAGTATCGCTGCCGCTGCTCCTGGTGTTGCTGATCCGGCCTCTGCTCTTACTTCTGCTTCTTCAGTTACTGCTGTCGATGGGTGTTCTAGTTATGCTAGTATCGCTGCCGCTGCTTCTGACGTTACTGAGCCGGCCGCTTCTCTTACTCCTGCATCTTCAGTTATTGCGCATCCCAGTAAACAAAAGATGAAAAAAATCTGAAAATGTGATCAAGAAAAACCAAAAAGCGCGACCTTTAGTTGTTGGTAGTAACCCCAATGCTAATTTGCATGTTTGTGTGCGGTAAAAATGGCTGCATTTATCGTGATTTAAGTCAACTGTAAGTGAGGAAGCAATGTTGTCTCAAAAGCTGCGAACATATTGCCTTCATTGATTCGATGCCAAAGTGTGTTAAAAAAGGACGTAGATGTTAAGTCTTTATTTAATGTTAATTTTAAACTTGGTGTCTCCCCTTCCAACTACAACAAACTGCTTGATGCGTCAATTTGGCCATCGGACGTAAAAATTAGGCCTTTTCGCTTTTTTCAAAGAGGACTGACGCAGAAAAGGAGTTCATAACTGTTTCAATTGAAGCTGCTCGTCCTTCCAAGAAGTCGTTGAAAATATATTTTCAAAATATATCAGGCATGAGATCTAAAGCCTCTGCTGTATATTCTGCTACCTCGAGTGAGGACTATGACCTGATAGTTCTTGCAGAGACGTGGTTAACAAAAGATGTCTTTGACAATGAATTTTTTGATAAAAATGTATACAATGTTTTTCGCAAAGATCGCGATAGTGTAAGTACGGGACTCTCCCGAGGAGGAGGAGTAGTGATTGCTGTGAGAAAAAAGCTACAATCCTCCGTGGTTGTTCTTGATATTGCTGAAATATCTCTTGATCAGGTCACAGTCTGTGTAAGAGGCAAAGAGAGTTTAATTGTTAGTGCATCTTATATTCCACCTAATAGTCCAGATAGGGTATACGAAGCTCATGTCGATAATATATTGCATGTTTCTAGGACAAACTTGGAGTCCAAGCTCTGTATTTTAGGAGACTATAATCTAAATAAAATTATCTGGAGTTATCTTCCTGATGAGAATACTCTCATACCTACGAATATAAATCAAGCTATGAAATATATGTAGTTGATGGTTTTTATAGCTTACAATTAGTACAAATCAATAATTTTGTGAATTCACTTCATAGAATATAGATCTCATATTTGTTAGTAATGATCTTAATTATAATTTGATTCATGCTTGTTGCCCGTTATCGAATACTGATAAACATCATGTACCATTGATCTTGGAACTTAAATTTTATGAGTTTGTACGTATGGAATACAATAATGATGTTGGTTTCAATTATAGTCGCTGTGATTTTGGTTTGATTAATAACTTAATCTCAAATATAGATTGGCAGTCTCTTTTCCGAGACTGTGATCTCGCTAGCGCTCGCTGCTTTGATTTATTTAAAAGTGTTATTTTGGAAATAGTTATCAACAATATCCCTCGTTTTCCAGCTAGGGTTTACAAATTGCCATGGTATAATAAAAATCTAAAGAGACTAAAAAATCTCCGCAATAAATATTATAAACTTTTAAAAAATTCGGGATTCCTTCGGTTCAAGCAAGAATACTTGAAGTATGTGAAAGAATTTAATTGCCTTGATAAATTTCTATATAATCGATACATTCTTAACTTTGAGAATAATATTAAATTGAATCCTAAATCGCTTTGGAACTTTATTCGTTCCAAGCAGTCCGTTTCAGCAATTCCATTGTCTGTGACCTATCAAGATAAGATTTCGTCATCGCCTAGTGAATCTGCTAATTTATTTGCGGAATTTTTTAAAGCAAACTTTGCCACTGATAATTCGTGGACTGACGATGGAGACATGTTGAATGGGATAATCTCTTCCTTTAACTTCTCTTCGTTAGTTCTTAATATTGACGACATTACGCTAAGTATTCAGACTATCAAAAATTCAAAGGAGTGCGATTTTCAACAATTCCCATCGTTATTTCTAAAGAAATGTGTTGGTTCCATTGCTGAGCCGTTGTTGCATTTATTCAACTTATCGTTAAGGCCGGGACTTTTCTTAGATGAATGGAAAACTACTTTTATCCAACCTAATCATAAGAGTGGTAGTAAAAATGATGTTGCCAACTATCGTCCAATATCGAAGATTCCGGTTATTTCTAAACTTTTTGAGAAACGGTGATGAGTAAATTATTATATTGGTTAAGCATTATATCTGCCCATATCAGCACGGTTTCATTCCAGGACGTTCGACAGTTACCAATCTTGCTATTTTTTCAAAATATTGTATCTCGGCTTTCACAGATGGCTGTCAAGTTGACTGCATCTATACAGACATGTCTAAAGCTTTTGATAGAGTATCTCACAGAGCTCTAATGGCAAAATGACAAAAATTGGGTTTTCATTCCGCATTTTTGCAGTGGATATATACTTATATATCTAACAGAGTAAATTTAGTTGCCATTGATAATGTAAGATCATCACCATACGTAGCAACCTCAGGTGTACCTCAGGGAAGTATCCTAGGTCCTCTTCTTTTTATTCTTTTTATAAATGATGTGAGTGTTTGTTTCAAGCAATGCAGTTATCTCCTCTACGCTGATGACTTAAAAATCTTTTTCAAAATTAAGAATGAGTCCGATGCTCTCACTCTTCAATCAGAGTGGCTGGTGCTGTAAAAATATGCTTGCACTTAATGACAACAAGTGTTACTGCGTAACGTACTCAAATTTATATATTACGTCAGTGATATGCCTTTAGTTAGGGTGAACAAAATCCAAGATCTGGGTATTGTATTGGACTCATCGTTTACATTTACTGAGCATAAAAATTTTGTAATCATATATTATATACATTCCCTATTGGCCTTTATTAAGAGAAATGGATCTGAGTTTAAAGACCCATATACTAAAAAACTATTGTACAATGCCTTTGTACAATCTAGACTTGAATATGGTTCCATAATATGGAGTCCCTATTATGAGGTACATAAGAAAAGGATTGAACGTGTACACAAAATATTTATGAAATACTGTTTATCTGATATAAGATTTGATTCGCCCCTCCCCTCATATATCTCAAGGTGTAGGCTAAAAATCTGCATACGTTAGAGAGTAGAAGGGTTATCTCATCGATAATATTTATCTACGACATTATTAATGGCAATATCGATTGTCCCATGCTTTTGGAGTCTTTGAACTTTTACGTTCCATCACGGAATTTGCGGCAACATAACATGTTTTCTATTGATCACTTTAAGTCTAATTATGCTCTAAATGGGCCGATCAGACGCGCTCTAATTGCCATCAACTCATTAAACAATGATCATTGTATTGATTTTTCCGTATCACGCTTTTGTTTTAAAAATGTGTCTCTATATTATGTTAATTTTTTAACACTTTCTACTTATATATAAGAAATTTTTGTTAATCTAGTCTGTAAGATTATTGTAAATCATAGCCTGAATAAATAAATATGAAATATGAAATATACGAGACCGCCGTGGTGTGATGGTAGCGTGCTCCGCCTACCAAACCGTATGCCCTGGGTTGACACCACGGGCAAAGCAACATCAAAATTTTAGAAATAAGGTTTTTCAATTAGAAGAAAATGTTTCTAAGCGGGGTCGCCCCTCGGCAGTGTTTGGCAATCGCTCCGGGTGTATTTCTGCCATGAAAAGCTCTCAGTGAAAACTCATCTGCCTTGCAGATGCTGTTGGAGGCGGAATAAAACATGTAGGTCCCATAAGGCCAATTTGTAGGGAAAATCAAGAGGCGCACGACGAAAATTGGAAGAGAAGCTCGGCCTTAGATCTCTTCGGAGGTTATCGCGCCTTACATATATTTTTATTTTTTAATATGAAATACTAAAAGAAAAACTGGACCCAAACATAGTAAATTGTATCAAAATTCAACAAAATTTATTGGGTTTACTTCAGAAGGTATATTTAGAACATTTCACCAATTATAAAATTCGTATAGCGCAGACGGTCGTGAAGGACGTGACAAATCCAGATACGGTATGTGAGGTCATAAAGAAAGAGCACAAAAGAGCTCACCGCATTGCTAGCGAGAATAGGAAGCAAATTGTAGAGCATTACTACTTCCCAAAAATGAGCAGCCAGATTAGGAAATATGTACTGGCTTTGTGAAACCTGCAAGCTTAGTAAGTACGATAGGCTTCCTAGTAGGCCAGAATTGCAAATTACACCAATCCTCACACGACCATGTGAAATCCTTTATATAGATATTTTTGAGATTCAAGGAGAAACATTTTTAAGTTCTCTTGATAAATTTTCGAAATTTGCAAAGTTTTTCCATATTAAAAACAAAAGAACCCTGCACTTTAAACAAAAAATAATGAAACTTCTCCACTATTTTAAAACCCCAAAAATTTTAGTTACGGCAAACGAACGGGGATTAATTGCCCCAGTAATACGGAATTTATTAGAATCTTTAGGAATTCAGCTTTACCGCACTCCTTCTCAGAGGAGCGAGGTTAATGGCCAAATCGAGAGATTTCACTCTACATTATTAGAAATTTACAGATGCCTAAATGTGGAAAATACGTTATTATAGCCGTAGATCGTTATAATAATTCAGCACACTCGGTCACAACCAAGAAACCATCCGAAATATTCTTCAATCGATCAGAAGCCTCTAGCTACGAAGAACTCCTTGAAAAGAGCAGAAAGATGATTAGGTTTATCAAAACACCCTTAAAAGAAAAACAAATAGCACAAATAAGAAGACATAAAAAAAGAAGGACCCCACCAAAGCATTATAAGGAAAACGACGTTATATACGTCAAAGACAAGCAAATTAAGGGAAAACGGAGACCAATCTATAAAAAAGAAATAGTCAGAAAGGATAATAAGGTTTCGGTTACCACAAAAAAATTTATAAGATACACATTAAAAACGTAAAAAGAGCCTACTCCCACGTAGAGCAACAAGAAAAAAAAAACAAAACAAAACAAAAAAAAAAGAAAACCAAAATAAAGCAATCTGGGTCTAAGAGGGAGTTCGTCTTACAAGAGCGGGCTTGTAAGTGGGACAAATCGTGCCTTAGTAGCGGGCGGCACCATCGAATTTGACAAATGGCTACGCTGCCTTCAAAATGGATCACACGATCCCCCATAGCTGGTTCGAGACATGCTAACAGCTCTAGTCACCACCAAAATGAAAAAACGAATATTTTTCGCCTAATCCGTAAAATATGGAACAAATGAAGGTTATGCGCCTAATCCGCTAAGCAATTATATTAAATATTTTGCGCCTAATCAGCAAAACTATACGAAAAATTAAGCTTATGCGTTTAATCCGCTAAGCAGTTATATTAAATATTTTGCGCGTAATCCACAAAACTATACGAAAAATTAAGTTTATGCGCCTAATCCGCTAAGCAATATTAAAAGAAAAAATTAAGTATGTTTGTTTAATGGTGTTCAGTTTATACTTATATTTAAGAATTCATGAGCTTAACACCGGCTTATAATAATTGAATTTCAATTATTATGTTTTCTAAGAGAAGCTGAAAAGAAAGAAACATTTACTGGCATATTGCGATGGAACCATTTCGAAAACCGCCAACGTAATTATCATCAGGCAATTTTGTAATGTTATCAAAGGTTTCGCCGGGATTCGAACCGTGAGTCACATGGTGAAACTGCAGTTGCCTTTAACCACTAGGCTATCCTGCTGGTATTTGTTTGCATGCTTAATTCAGTTTTTCTCATTTCTACACTAACAACATAATTGAGACATTTTGTCTCTTTATTAATTTGTGTGCCATGTAGATTTGTTTTTGTGAAGTTCTTCTTCGTTGCGAATGAGAAGCTTTGTAAACTCGGGCTCAGTTTTACATGTTTATGTATGTTTGTTTAATGGTGTGTTCAGTTTATACTTATATTTAAAAATTCATGAGCTTAACACCGGCTTATAATAATTGAATTTCAATTATTATGTTTTCTAAGAGAAGCTGAAAAGTAAGAAACATTTACTGGCATATTGCGATGGAACCATTTCGAAAACCGCCAACGTAACCATCATCAGGCAATTTTGTAATGTTATCAAAGGTTTCACCGGGATTCGAACCGTGAATCACATGGTGAAACTGCAGTTGCCTTTAACCACTAGGCTATCCTGCTGGTATTTGTTTTCATGCTTAATTCAGTTTTTCTCATTTCAACACTAACAACACAATTGAGACATTTTGTCTCTATATTAATTTGTGTGCCATGTAGATTTGTTTTTGTAAAGTTCTTCTTCGTTGCAAATGAGAAGCTTTGTAACTCGGGCTCAGTTTTACATACATATTTATGTATGTTTGTTTAATGGTGTGTTCAGTTTATACTTATATTAAAGAATTCATGAACTTAACACCGGCTTATAATAACTGAATTACAATTATTATGTTTCTAAGAGAAGCTGAAAAGAAAGAAACATTTACTGGCATATTGCGATGGAACCATTTCGAATTTTGTAATGTTATCAAGGGTTTCACCGGGATTCGAACCGTGAATCACATGGTGAAACTGCAGTTGCCTTTAACCACTAGGCTATCCTGCTGGTATTTTTTTTCATGCTTAATTCAGTTTTTCTCATTTCTGCACTAACAACACAATTGAGACAATTTGTCTCTATATTAATTTGTGTGCCATGTAGATTTGTTTTTGTAAAGTTCTTCTTCGTTGCGAATGAGAAGCTTTGTAAACTCGGGCTCAGTTTTACATATTTATGTATGTTTGTTTAATGGTGTGTTCAGTTTATACTTATATTTAAGAATTCATAAGCCTAACACCGGCTTATAATAATTGAATTTCAATTATTATGTTTTCTAAGAGAAGTTGAAAAGAAAGAAACATTTACTGGCATATTTCGATGGAACCATTTCAAAAACCGCCAACGTAATCATCATCAGGCAATTTTGTAATGTTATCAGAGGTTTCACCGGGATTCGAACCGTGAATCACTTGGTGAAACTGCAGTTGCCTTTAACCACTAGGCTATCCTGCTGGTATTTGTTTTCATGCTTAATTCTGTTTTTCTCATTTCTACACTAACAACACTGTTTATTAATTTGTGTGCCATGTAGATTTGTTTTTGTAAAGTTCTTCTTCGTTGCGAATGAGAAGCTTTGTAAACTCGGGTTCAGTTTTACATATTTATGTATGTTTGTTTAATGGTGTGTTCAGTTTATACTTATATTTAAGAATTATTGAGCTTAACACCGGCTTAGAAAACATAATAATTGAAATTCAATTATTATAAGCCGGTGTTAAGCGCATGAATTCCTAAATAAAAGAAAAAATTAAACTTATGCGCCTAATCCGCTGAGCAATTATATTAAATATTTTGCGCCTAATCAGCAAAACTATACGAAAAATTAAGCTTATGCGCCTAATCCGCTAAGCAGTTATTTTAAATATTTTGCGCCTAATCCGCAAAACTATACGAAAAATTAAGCTTATGCGCCTAATCCGCTAAGCAAAGCTAAATGAAACAAGTAAGAACGGGACTGTCTTCGGCTGTGCCGAAGACTTCATACCTTTCATGAATGGGGCTAAACAATAATCTTATCCCGTTCGTATTCTCCGAATAATCGGATGTATAAGATAAGAAATATATAGTGAACAGATCTGCACACCTTAACGATTTTTAAGATAAATATAAAATAAAAAATAGGTAGGTAATCTGTGTGAGGATGCAAAGCTTCACGTTTCTTGTGGTCTGCATGTAAAAACTATGACTACGAATCACGTATTTCAAAAATATATGACGTAAACGTAACTATTTGATGAATTTTGAAGCTTCTAGCCGTAAAAAAGGGGCAAAAATGACAGTTTGTATGAAGTGTATAATATATATACCACCGATCTCTATAATTTTTTCAGACAACAATATATGCTATATCCGTAAGCATTTTGTGAAATTTGAAGCTTCTAGCTGTTAAAACGGGGCAGAAATTGCGCAAAGTTTCTTAGCTGAACAATCGGTCGTATGAGATATATACTATATATACCACCGATCTCTATGATTTTTTCAGACAACAATATATGCTATATACGTAAGCATTTGGTGAAATTTGAAGCTTCTAGCTGTTAAAATGGGGTAGAAATTTCGAAAAGTTTCTTATCTGAACAATCGGTTGTATGAGATATATACCATATATACAACCGATCTCTATAATTTTTTCAGACAACAATATATGCTATATACGTAAGCAATCGGTGAAATTTGAAGCTTATAGCTGTTAAAATGGGGTAGAAATTGCGAAAAGTTTCTTATCTGAACAATCGGTTGTATGAGATATATACTATATATACAACCGATCTCTATGATTTTTTCAGACAACAATATATGCTATATACGTAAGCAATCGGTGAAATTTGAAGCTTATAGCTGTTAAAATGGGGTAGAAATTGCGAAAAGTTTCTTATCTGAACAATCGTTGTATGAGATATATACTATATATACAACCGATCTCTATGATTTTTTCAGACAACAATATATGCTATATACGTAAGTATTCGGTGAAATTTGAAGCTTATAGCTGTTACAATGGGGCTAAAATTTGCCAAAAATATATATATATATACTATATATATATATTATATATACCACCATATATATACTATATATACCACCGATCTTTATGATTTTTTCAGACAACAATATATGCTATATACCTAAGCATTCGTTGAAATTTGAAGCCTCTAGCTCTTAAAATGGGGCAGTAATTACGAAAAGTTCCTTATCTGAACAATCTGTTGTGGGGGATATATACTATATATACGACCGATCTCATCAATTTTTTCGGGCAACAATATGTGCAATATACGAAAGTATATGGTGAAGTTTGAAGCTTCAATCTGTTAAATTGGGTAAGATATTACAAAAATCCTCTTTTTCTGAAAAATCGGTTGTATGGAGGATATATGCTATAGTGGTCCGATCCGGTTGGTTCCGACAAATGTCTAATCGGACACCCAGATACACCCGCTCACCAAATTTTATCAAGATATCTCAAAAATTGAGGGACTAGTTTGCATGCAAACAGACAGACGGACAGACGGACATGGCTAAATCAACTCAGCTCTTCAACCTGATTATTTCGGTATACTTAATGGTGGGTCTATCTATTTTCCTTTAAGGACTTACAATTTTCGGTTTCGTGACGAAATTAATATACCATTTCATTTTCATGAAAGGTATAAAAATGGGTAGCTAATCTGTGTGAGGATGCAAAGCTTCACGTTTTTTGTGGTCTGCATGTAAAAACTATGACTACGAATCACGTATTTCAAAAATATATGACGTAAACGTAACTATTTGATGAAATTTGATGAATTTTGAAGCTTCTAGCCGTAAAAAAGGGGCAAAAATGACAGTTTGTATGAAGTGTATAATATATATACCACCGATCTCTATAATTTTTTCAGACAACAATATATGCTATATCCGTAAGCATTTTGTGAAATTTGAAGCTTCTAGCTGTTAAAACGGGGCAGAAATTGCGCAAAGTTTCTTATCTATACAATCGGTTGTATGAGATATATACTATATATACCACCGATCTCTATGATTTTTTCAGACAACAATATATGCTATATACGTAAGCATTTGGTGAAATTTGAAGCTTCTAGCTGTTAAAATGGGGTAGAAATTGCGAAAAGTTTCTTATCTGAACAATCGGTTGTATGAGATATATACCATATATACAACCGATCTCTATGATTTTTTCAGACAACAATATATGCTATATACGTAAGCAATCGGTGAAATTTGAAGCTTATAGCTGTTAAAATGGGGTAGAAATTGCGAAAAGTTTCTTATCGGAACAATCGGTTGTATGAGATATATACTACATATACAACCGATCTCTATGATTTTTTCAGACAACAATATATGCCCAACCAGCATTTTTTTAAAATATTGATCAAAAAATATTTAAATATCATACCCCAAGATGATTAAAAACGTTCAAATTTAAAAGCATTTTCTGTTCGAAAATTAACGTATCGTCGGGAGAAAAATGTACCATAAATGTGATTATTCTTGAATAATCATTTATGATTCCTATTTCGAAACGCTTGTTATTCATATTTGATATCATTGTAAAATTGAACTTTAGTTGTTTTAGAGTAATATTTGACGGCTTTTCACAGTCATTTTCTGATCATATTCGTGAACATATTTCAATCTTTTTGGTTGAGATTTTTGAATCATTTTTGAATGCGATTATGATGCATTTATTCTTCATGTCTCATTCTAAATAAAGAAAGCATGCGAAAGTGAGCTATTCGAACCACGGCTAACTCGCAAACAAACTTGACCGATATACACCTGCGACTACAACATCTAACATCAGCATTATCATCTATCTGCATCTTAAAATACGGATACGATACGGGATGTTGAAGCCGTATCCAGGTATGTCAAGATAGTTTCACTTACCTGGGTTCAAATAGCTCACAACCTATGTATTGTCCAATCATTACATTATTTATATTATATATCATATTTTCTGGGAAACTGAACGGGAGAAATGGTTGGGGAAATCTTCGTTCGCGAGCAGCATTACATTATTTTTGTCTTGCATAAATAATAAAATTTTTATATATGTATTTTTTCTTAGCTTCATGATTGAAAAATTATGTGTATGTGAAAAAAATAAAAATTTTTAATGAAAAGTAAAATTTCAACAAGTATAAAATTCATTATTCAGTCAACAAATATATTCATAAAAGATTCAGAAAGCTGAATGAAAAATGATTATAAATTTTTGATCACCTAAAGTAAACACATTTGATCAAATATGATTCCAAAATGTGATTGAAAAACTATATTCAGTTTTTATCATCAAAGGAAAGCATATTTGATTATTCTTTTTGTTCGTTTTTATGAAATATTAAAATTTAGTCATTAAAGGACTTCAAAAATGATTCCAAAAAGTGATCGAAAAATGCTTTTTAGTTTTTTATCATCAAAAGTATTCATATTTGATTATTTCTTTTGTTCAATTGTATGATAACTCATTGTTTAGTCAGAAAGAGTAATCAAATTGTATTGATATGTAGGGAAATTCAAAATTGAATCACCTAAATGCTGAGTGGGTGCTATATACGTAAGCAATCGGTGAAATTTGAAGCTTATAGCTGTTAAAATGGGGTAGAAATTGCGAAAAGTTTCTTATCTGAACAATCGGTTGTATGAGATATATACTATATATACAACCGATCTCTATGATTTTTTCAGACAACAATATATGCTATATACGTAAGTATTCGGTGAAATTTGAAGCTTATAGCTGTTAAAATGGGGCTAAAATTTGCCAAAAAATATATATATATACTATATATATATACTATATATACCACCATATATATACTATATATACCACCGATCTTTATGATTTTTTCAGACAACAATATATGCTATATACCTAAGCATTCGTTGAAATTTGAAGCCTCTAGCTCTTAAAATGGGGCAGTAATTACGAAAAGTTCCTTATCTGAACAATCGGTTGTGGGGGATATATACTATATATACGACCGATCTCATCAATTTTTTCGGGCAACAATATGTGCAATATACGAAAGTATATGGTGAAGTTTGAAGCTTCAATCTGTTAAATTGGTTAAGATATTACAAAAATCCTCTTTTTCTGAAAAATCGGTTGTATGGAGGATATATGCTATAGTGGTCCGATCCGGTCGGTTCCGACAAATGTCTAATCGGACACCCAAATACACCCGCTCACCAAATTTTATCAAGATATCTCAAAAATTGAGGGACTAGTTTGCATACAAACAGACAGACGGACAGACGGACAGACGGACATGGCTAAATCAACTCAGCTCTTCAACCTGATTATTTCGGTATACTTAATGGTGGGTCTATCTATTTTCCTTTAAGGACTTACAATTTTCGGTTTCGTGACGAAATTAATATACCATTTCATTTTCATGAAAGGTATAAAAATGCAGCTTATGCGCCTAATCCGCTAAGCAAAAGAAAAAAAATTATGAAAAACCGGAAGAAGAAATATAATGAAAAACAAAAAAAAATACAAAATCAAATACTTTTACCTCTTTTTCGTCTTTCCTTTTCTTTCTTTTGGTATTTTTCCTAATTTTCTCCTCTACTAACCAAATCTATATAACCTCAATTATCCTTTCAAATTTAAACATCGAAATTTAACATTACTTTGCACGCCTTATTAGTACACTCGAAAGCAAAACAAGAAGAAAAACTAGCCATTCAAACTAATTTTAACAATGAAAATATAAAACTTTATTTTGAACAATCGAAATGTAAAATTTTTTTTTTTTTTCAAAACAGCAAATTGTTCTACACATTAGTAAAGCAAAAAAATATAACAGCCTTGTTGTTTAGGCCCACAATTTGCCTCCACCGAGCAGGAGAAGAGACGGATGAAGTGCTATCCATTCACGCTTCTTAGTCAGCATTTTATCGCGATGCACCGCAAAATCGCCAGGCGGAAGCAATTACACATTCACCACAACAGGACATCGGGGGATCGGATCCACGGCCGTTCCGACCCCTGTTAGCCCATGAGAAACGAAGCCATAGGAGCGCGGAATCACAGCCTTTGCGCTCCCCAAATAAACGTCGCATTCATAATCATCCCATCCACCATGAACGCAGACTGGCTACTCGGTCACGCCAACTGCACCGCACGACGGATTCCTCCCACAACGACGGCAACCGACGTCTATGCCGAGGTGCTAACACCGGGAGTTTTGCACCCATCTTTCGGAGCGCTGCTCGCGCAAAGTACGATCTTCGGGTGGGTACTTTCGGGGACCCACCCGATCTAGTATGCCTTAAGGGTGATTTAGTTTTTACTTTTTTATTTAAGTTTGTGCATTTAAATAGTACGTTTTTTCGAAATAAATGGAGTCTTTCTTTAAACGGCAAGAAATATGAACACGTATATCTTCTTGTTTCTTTTTCTCAGTCCCTAGCTCTAGGCGAACACGGCTCGTCAAATTTTAACCACGAAGGGAAAAAGTGGCGAATGACCGAGGCATCAGAAACCAAGCTCGCACACTATGCAATCCATCTTGCGTGCCGCCAAGCCCGCGGACTGGCCGTCGTTAGGTTAAGTTAGTTACAATTAGTTATAAGTTTTTTATTTTTTTCCTCTTCACGGTCGGTGATCCTTGGAGGACTGTGAGGTTGCGTACCGCAAGGTGGCGGCATGTTTAGGCCCAATGCCTTACTTTTACTTGAGTGACGGCGCCCCTTCCTAACGTTTTAATAATATTTCCAGCCACCCACACTCACGCCGCATCCGCGTGCATGCATGCATATGCATGCGTTTCATACACATGCGTGTGTGTTTCTGCAGGTTGTCAGCACCCATGCACGTATATGTGGGGGTGGTTGTCTGTGTGGCTTTTCCCCTTCTTAACACCAGAGGACTTTTTCGCGGCTTAGCGATTGTCATCAACGGGACAACCGGCCTCTTTTTCGATCGACCGCCAACCAGCACACATCGCCGAGGATCACCACCGTCACTTGAAGCACAAAGGTAAGATTGTATCCATTTTATATTTTCTTACCCTCTAATTAAAACACTATTATAACGAGGAAATCCTCTTTGCGTTTTTCTCTATTTTATTTCGAGTGAACCATCAATCCCGAGATCGACCCGTGTGCGCCTACCCACTGCCGGTTTCAGACGCACCCAGGCCGAACACTTGTGAATCCTGCACAAAACGAAAACAAAAGAAAGGAAGTAGCTATTCGTCCAAAATTTTGATCTTTTTTATCTTTCAGAATGAACTGAAAGTGAAAACAAGTAAGGAAGGCTAAGTTCGGGTGTAACCGAACATTACATACTCAGTTGAGAGCTATGGAGACAAAATAAGGGAAATCACCATGTAGGAAAATGGACCTAGGGTAACCCTGGAATGTGGTTGTATGACATGTGTATCAAATGGAAGGTATTAAAGAGTATTTTAAGAGAGAGTAGGCCATAGTTCTATTGATGGACGCCATTTAGGGATATCGCCATAAAGGTGGACCAGGGCTGACTCTAGAATTTGTTTGTACGATATGGGTATCAAATGAAAGGTGTTACTGAGCATTTTAAGAGGGAGTGGGCCTTAGGTCTATCGGTGGACGCCTTTTCGAGATATCGCCATTAAGGTGGACAAGGGGTGACTCTAGAATGTGTTTGTACGATATGGGTATCAAATGAAAGGTGGTAATGAGTATTTTAAAAGGGAATGGGCTTTAGTTCTATAGGTGAACGCCTTTTCGAGAAATCGCCATAAAGGTGGACCAGGGGTGACTCTAGAATATGTTTGTACGATATGGGTATCGAATGAAAGCTGTTAATGAGTATTTTGAAAAGGAGTGATCCTTAGTTCCATAGGTCGACGCCGTTTCGAGATATCGCCAAATCAAACGAAAGGTGTTACTGAGCATTTTAAGAGGGAGTGGGCATGAGGTCTATAGGTGGACGCCTTTTCGAGATATCGTCATTAGGGTGGGCAGGGGTGACTCTAGAATGTGTTTGTACGATATGGGTATCAAACGAAAGGTGTTACTGAGCATTTTAAGAGGGAGTGGGCATTAGGTCTATAGGTGGACGCCTTTTCGTGAAATCGCCATTAGGGTGGGCCAGGGGTGACTCTAGAATGTTTGTACGATATGGGTATCAAACGAAAGGTGTTACTGAGCATTTTACGAGGGAGTGGGCATTAGGTCTATAGGTGGACGCCTTTTCGAGATATCGCCATTAGGGTGGGCCAGAGGTGACTCTAGAATGTGTTTGTACGATATGGGTATCAAATGAAAGGTGGTAATGAGTATTTTAAAAGGGAGTAATCCTTAGTTCAATAGGTGGACGCCTTTTCGAGATATCGCCATAAAGGTGGACCAAGGGTGACTCTAGAATGTTTGTACGATATGGGTATCAAACGAAAGGTGTTACTGAGCATTTCAAGAGAGAGTGGGCATTAGGTCTATAGGTGGACGCCTTTTCGAGATATCGCCATTAGGGTGGGCCAGGGGTGACTCTAGAAGGTTTGTGCGATATGGGTAAGAAACGAAAGGTGTTACTGAGCATTTTAAGAGGGAGTGGACATTAGGTCTATAGGTTGACGCCTTTTCGAGATATCGCCATTAGGGTGGGCCAGGGGTGACTCTAGAATGTTTGTACGATATGGGTATCAAACGAAAGGTGTTACTGAGCATTTTAAGAAGGAGTGGACATTAGGTCTATAGGTGGACGCCTTTTCGAGATACCGCCATTAGGGTGGGCCAGGGGTGACTCTAGAATGTTTGTACGATATGGGTATCAAACGAAAGGTGTTACTGAGCATTTTAATAGGGAGTGGGCATTAGGTCTATAGGTGGACGCCTTTTCGAGATATCGCTATTAGGGTGGGCCAGGGGTGACTCTAGAATGTTTGTACGATATGGGTATCAAACGAAAGGTGTTACTGAGCATTTTAATAGGGAGTGGGCATTAGGTCTATAGGTGGACGCCTTTTCGAGATATCGCCATTAGGGTGGGCCAGGGGTGACTCTAGAATGTGTTTGTACGATATGGATATCAAATTAAAGGTATTAATGAGGGTTTTAAAAGCGAGTGGCCCTTAGATGTATATGTGAAGGCGTTCTCGGGATATCGACCAAAATGTGGACCAGGTGATCCAGAAAATCATCTGTCGGGTCCTGCTAATTTATTTATATATGGAATACCACTAACAGTATTCCTGCCAAGATTCCAAGGGCTGTGGATTTCGCCTTGTAGAACTTTTTCATTTTCTTCTACTTAATATGGTAGGTGTCACACCCATTTTACAAAGTTTTTTCCAAAGTTATATTTTGCGTCAATAAACCAATCCAGTTACAATGTTCCATCCCTTTTTTCGTATTTGGTATAGAATTATGGCATTTTTTTATTTTCCGTAATTTTCGATATCGATAAAGTGGGCGTGGTTATGGTCGGATTTCGGCCATTTTTTATATCGAGATAAAGTGAGTTCAGATAAGTACGTGTGCTAAGTTTAGTAAAGATATATCGATTTTTGCTCAAGTTATTGTGTTAACGGCCGAGCGGAAGGACAGACGGTGGACTGTGTATAAAAACTGGGCGTGGCTTCAACCGATTTCGCCCTTTTTCACAGAAAACAGTTATCGTCCTAGGAGCCAAGCCTCTACCAAATTTCACAAGGATTGGTTAATTTTTGTTCGACTTATGGCATTAAAAGCATCCTAGACAAATTAAATGAAAAAGGGCGGAGCCACGCCCATTTTGAAATTTTCTTTTATTTTTGTAATTTGTTGCACCACATCATTACTGGAGTTGAATGTTGGCATAATTTACTTATATGCTGTAAAGATATTAACTCTTCTTTTAAAATTTGAATTAAAAAAATTTTTTTTTTAAAAAGTGGGCGTGGTCGTTCTCCGATTTTGCTAATTTTTATTAAGCAGACATAAAGTAATAAGGGTAATGTTCCTGCCAAATTTCATCATGATATCTTTAACGACTGCCAAATTACAGCTTGCAAAACTTCAAATTACCTTCATTTAAAAGTGGGCGGTGCCACGCCCAATGGCCAAAATTTTACTAGTTTTCTTTTCTGCGTCATAAGCTCAACTCGCCTACCGAGTTTCATCGCTTAATGCGTATTTGGTAATGAATTATCGCACTTTTTTGATTTTTCGAAATTTTCGATATCGAAAAATTGGGCGTGGTTATTGTCCGATATCGTTCATTTTAAATAGCGATCTGAGATGAGTGCCCAGGAACATATATACCAAATTTCATGAAGATACCTCAAAATTTACTCATGTTATCGTGTTAACGGACAGACGGACGGACGGACGGACGACTGTGTATAAAAACTGGGCGTGGCATCAACCGATTTCGCCCATTTTCACAGAAAACAGTTAACGTCGTAAAATCTACTCCCCTACCAAATTTCAAAAGGATTGGTTAATTTTTGTTCGACTTATGGCGTTAAAAGTATCCTAGACAAATTAAATGAAAAAGGGCGGAGCCACGCCCATTTTGAAATTTTCTTATATTTTTGTATTTTGTTGCACCATATTATTACTGGAGTTGAATGTTGACAGAATTTACTTATATACTGTAAAGATATTAAATTTTTTGTAAAAATTTTACTTAAAAAAAAAATTTTTTTTAAAAGTGGGCGTGGTCCTTCCCCGATTTTGCTAATTTTTATTAAGCGTACATATAGTAATAGTAGTAACGTTCCTGACAAATTTCATCATGATATCTTCAACGACTGCCAAATTACACCTTACAAAAGTTTTAAATTACCTTCTTTTAAAAGTGGGCGGTGCCACGCCCATTGTCCAAAATTTTACTAATTTTCTATTCTGCGTCATAAGTTCAACTCATCTACCAAGTTTCGTTGCTTTATCGGTCTTTTGTAATGAATTATCGCACTTTTTCGGCTTTTCGAAATTTTCGATATCGAAAAAGTGTTCGTGGTTATAGTCCGATATCGTTCATTTTAAATAGCGATCTGAGATGAGTGCTCAGGAACCTACATACCAAATTTCATCAAGATACCTCAAAATTTACTCAAGTTATCGTGTTAACGGACGGACGGACGGACGGACGGACGGACATGGCTCAATCAAATTTTTTTTCGATCCTGATTATTTTGATATATGGAAGTCTATATCTATCTCGATTCCTTTATGTATGTACAGCCAACCGTTATCCAATCAAACTTAATATACTCTGTGAGCTCTGCTCAACTGAGTATAAAAACACAACACAACAATGTTTGTACTAGAATTTCCGGACGAATAGGAACAGCCCAAACGAAACAAAAATATATTTTGTAAACCCTCTACTAACACATTTAACTACTAAAAGTACGAGTAAAAACCTAGTCTTAACACACTTAAACAGTCAATAAGTAATCGAAACATTTTTTTTTGTTAACCCAATAACAATAACCTACATTCATAGAATCTAATGATTACTAACCCAATAACATTAACCTACATTCATAGAATCTAATGATTACTAACCCACTAACAATATTAAATTAGATATAACATTTGGCGTTGTAGATTCCCACTGCTAGCATCGGTCATCAGCGGACTCCATATTTTCAATTACAAGGCACCAATCGTAACGATCCAGGACGGAAATGGGTAGATCATCGGTGGGTCATTTAAGCTGGTACACGTCGTCAACCTCCAACAATATGTCACAGTTCTGATGCAAATGCAAAACCTTACAGGTCGACTAATGAAACGACCCAATGACCAACTCTTAGCGCAGCTGTACATTAACCAAACATTGGGGCGACTCGAAGAGTTGATGGCAACCAGAAGCAAAACGAGAATAATCCGATCTATTGACTGGATAGGCTCAGCGGTTTTTGCGTATTGGTATAGCGGAATATTAATTCTTGTATATTTTGTTGCTCCTGATATTGTTGTTGTTGCCTGCTTGTGCTTGGTGATGATGCTGCTTAGCTGGTTGTTGATTTTTATAATTGTTTGATTGTTTTATATTTTTTCGAAAATTTTTCAAACACTTTTTTTCTCTTTAAAAAGGGTGTTCACCAAAAAACGTTTTTTTTTTTTTTGTTGTAAATAGTAGTGTATATTTTATATATATTTATTGCTTTTTAACTAAGCACTTTGAAAATTTTTAAGCTATTGCATAGATTTTATCGCGGGCTTGGCGCCTAAATCAAAAAGAACCGTTACGGATATTTGTCAAAAAAGATCCGAAAAGGTTCGTAAAGGTTCGGTGTTAGCAACAGGCCAAATACATAAAATTGGATCTCTATCATAAACAGCTGTGGGCACCAGTGTTGCCAGGTTAGCCTTTTCGAGGCTAAATTTAGCCTTTTGTTTTTGCCTTTAGCCTCGAAATTTTGGGTTTAGCTTCGTGACTTTTTTCTAGCCTTTTTTATTCCGAATGTATTTTTAATAATTTCTAAAATAAAATAATTTCAATAGTTCCTGTGAACACCTAATACCTAGTAATATGAGTTCTCTACAAAAGATTAATTCTTTTTCTGCTGAATATTCGTTGAAAGTTTCAAAGCCAGAAGTATTTTGTTACTTTGAAAAAGAGAAATGTAGTTATTCTTCATTAATAGAGTTGCAGTGGCGAAAACTTATAAATATACAATGGAAAAATGTACACTCCACCATGGAATTTTGGTCGGAAGTCCGAGAACATAAAAATGCATTAAACGAACCTCCTTTTTTAGAACTTGTCGAATTCATATTTAGTTTTTTAGTATTACCACTCAGTAACGCGGAGGTTGAAAGAATTTTTATGGGCATGAAAATTCTGAAAATCTAAATTAAGGAACAAACTAAAAATTAAAATGCTTAATGCGCTGCTTAATATTAGATGCTAGTTAAAACGCTTATCTAAATGTTGTAATGATTTTGAAATTACCGATGATCTCATATCTATGGTAAATAGCCAAACTTTATACGCAGACCTAAGCTCTTCTGATTCTTCAGACGGGGAATATTTTATATAAATAGTTTGTAATATTTTTTTTTTGTATATACACATATGCAATCATTTAAAGTAATTCCATGTGCTAGTCAAAGAAAATGTGCCCGATATGTTTTGAAACAAGAAGTTATGTTTATAAGATTTTATTTTTAAATGTGTAAACTAAAATATAAAAAAAAATTTTATGAATTAACCAAAAAAAATGTCTGGCCTTTTTTAGCTGCGTTTTTTCTAAATTTAGCTTTTTCTAACCTTTTTTTTTTGCCAATCTAGCTTCTTTTTTTTCATCACCTGGCAACACTGGTGGTCACCACTACATTTACACGGTTACCAAATTGAGAATGTGTTAGTAACCACGAACGCGTAGCGAGCACGAAAGCAAAATCAATTATTTATTTAATTTGATTTCAATGCTTGAACGGTGAACACGTGTCACACGCACACTTTGGTACTCTGTTTTAAGCGCGCGTGCGACACTTCCTCACCGTACGACCATCGAAATCAAACTAAAAGAGCTGTCGTTGATTTTCACAAAGTAGCCATTGTGCTATCGCTTATCGTATACATATATGGTCGCTTAAAAGCCAACCTAATAAAACCGCACTGCGTTTTTTTAGCGCACGCAAACAACCGGCGTTTTTTTCCCTAACCCAAATAAGCATGCGTTGCGACAATGTAAAGCATGTGTGCAAACGTCAAATCTAAATGTCACGCAGAACAAAAATCGGAAATCGGGTTAGGTTTTCAAGCAGCAAATTCAATTTGAGTTGCTCTTATACAAGTTGTATGTGCATAAGACATTTTTGACAGAAAACGACTTGCGTGCGTTTATATTAGTTTGGCTTGTTAGCAGGTGCTAAGCTCACGCCCACCCCGGATCATAAAGTTAAAGTTAAAGTGAAAGTTAAAGTTAAAGTTAATGTTAAAGTTAAAGTTAAAGTTAAAGTTAAAGTTAAAGTTAAAGTTAAAATTAAAGTTAAAGTTAAAGTTAAGGTTAAAGTTAAAGTCAAAGTTAAAGTTAAAGTTAAGTTTAAAGTTAAAGTTAGAGTTAAAGTTAAAGTTAAAGTTAAAGGTAAAGTTAAAGTTAAAGTTCAAGTTCAAGTTAAAGTTAAAGTTAAATTTAAATTTAAAGTTAAAGTTAAAGTTAAGTTTAAAGTTAAAGTTAAAGTTAAAGTTAAAGCTGAAGTTATAGTTAAAGTTAAAGTTAAGTTTAAAGTTAAAGTTAAAGTTAAAGTTAAAGTGAAAGTTAAAGTTAAAGTTAAGTTTAAAGTTAAAATTAAGGTTAAATTTAAAGTTCGAGTTAAAGTTAAAGTTAAGGTTAAATTTAAAGTTAAAGTTAAGGTTAAAGTTAAAGTTAGAGTTAAAGTTAAAGTTAAAGTTAAGGTTAAAGTTAAAGTCAAAGTTAAAGTTAAGTTTAAAGTTAAAGTTAAAGTTAAAGTTAAAGTTAAAGTTAAATTTAAATTTAAAGTTAAAGTTAAGGTTAAAGTTAAAGTTAAAGTTAAATTTAAAGTTAAAGTTAAAGTTAAAGTTAAAGCTAAAGTTAAAGTTAAAGTTAAAGTTAAAATTAAAGTTAAAGTTAAAGTGAATGTTAAAGTTAATGCGAAAGTTAAAGTTAAAGTTAAAAATAAAGTTAAAGTTAAAGTGAAAGTTAAAGTGAAAGTTAAAGTTAAAGTTAAGTTTAAAGTTAAAATTAAGGTTAAATTTAAAGTTCGAGTTAAAGTTAAAGTTAAGGTTAAATTTAAAGTTAAAGTTAAGGTTAAAGTTAAAGTTAGAGTTAAAGTTAAAGTTAAATTTAAAGTTAATGTTAAAGTTAAAGTTAAAGTTGAAGTTAGAGTTAAAGTTAAAGTTAAAGTTAAAGTTAAAGTTAAAGTTAAAGTTAAAGTTAAAGTGAAAGTGAAAGTTAAAGTTAAAAATAAAGTTAAAGTTAAAGTGAAAGTTAAAGTTAAAGTTAAAGTTAAAGTTAAAGTTAAAGTGAAAGTGAAAGTTAAAGTTAAAGTTAAAGTTAAAGTTAAAGTTAACGTTAAAGTTAAAGTGAATGTTAAAGTTAAAGCGAAAGTTAAAGTTAAAGTCAAAGTTAAAGTTAAGTTTAAAGTTAAAGTTAAAGTTAGAGTTAAATTTAAGTTAAAGTTAAAATTAAAGTTAAAGTTAAAGTTAAATCGAAAGTTAAAGTTAAAGTTAAAAATAAAGTTAAAGTTAAAGTTAAAGTGAAAGTGAAAGTTAAAGTTAAAGTTAAAGTGAAAGTTAAAGTTAAAGTTAAAGTTAAAGTTAAAGTTAAAGTTAAAGTTAAAGTTAAAGTTAAAGTAAAAGTTAAAGTTAAAGTGAATGTTAAAGTTAAAGCGAAAGTTAAAGTTAAAAATAAAGTTAAAGTGAAAGTTAAAGTTAAAGTTAAGGTTAAAGTTAAAGTTAAAGTTAAAATTAAAGTTAAAGTTAAAGTTAAAGTTAAAGTTAAAGTTAAAGTTAAAGTTAAAGTTAAAGTTAAAGTTAAAGTTAAAGTTAAAGTTAAAGTTAAAGTTAAAGTTAAAGTTAAAGTTAAAGTTAAAGTTAAAGTTAAAGTTAAAGTTAAAGTTAAAGTTAAAGTTAAAGTTAAAGTAAAAGTTAAAGTTAAAGTGAATGTTAAATTTAAAGCGAAAGTTAAAGTTAAAGTTAAAAATAAAGTTAAAGTTAAAGTGAAAGTGAAAGTTAAAGTTAAAGTAAAAGTTAAAGTTAAAATTAAAGTTAAAGGTTGGCTTGTTAGCAGGTGCTAAGCTCACGCCCACCCCGGATCATAAAGTTAAAGTTAAAGATAAAGCGAATGTTAAAGTTAAAGCGAAAATTAAAGTTAAAAATAAAGTTAAAGTGAAAGTTAAAGTTAAAGTTAAATTTAAGGTTAAAGTTAAAGTTTAAGCTAAAGTTAAAGTTAAAGTTAAAGCTAACGTTAAAGTTACAGTTAAAGTTAAAGTTAAAGTTAAAGTTAAAGTTAAAGTTAAAGTTAAAGTTAAAGCTAAAGTTAAAGTTAAAGTTAAAGTTAAAGTTAAGTTAAAGTTAAAGTTATAGTTAAAGTTAAAGTTATAGTTAAAGTTAAAATTAAAGTTAAAGTTAAGTTAAAGTTAAAGTTAAAGTTAAAGTTAAAGTGAATGTTAAAGTTAAAGCGAAAGTTAAAGTTAAAAATAAAGTTAAAGTGAAAGTTAAAGTTAAAGTTAAAGTTAAGGTTAAAGTTAAAGTTAAAATTAAAGTTAAAGTTAAAGTTAAAGTTAAAGTTAAAGTTAAAGTTAAAGTTAAAGTTAAAGCTAAAGTTAAAGTTAAAGTTAAAGTTTAAGTTAAAGTTAAAGTTAAAGTTAAAGTGAATGTTAAAGTTAAGGCGAAAGTTAAAGTTAAAGTTAAAAATAAAGTTAAATTTAAAGTTAAAGTGAAAGTTAAAGTTAAAGTCAAAGTCAAAGTTAAAGTCAAAGTTAAAGTTAAAGATAAAGTTAAAGTTAACGTTAACGTTAAAGTTAAAGTTAAAGTTACAGTTAAAGTTAAAGTTAAAGTTAAAGTTAAAGTTAAAGTTAAAGTTAAAGTTAAAGTTAAAGTTAAAGTTAAAGTTAAAGTTAAAGTTAAAGTTAAAGTGAAAGTTAAAGTTAAAGTTAATGTTAAAGTTAAAGTTAAAATTAAAGTTAAAGTTAAAGTTAAAATGAAAGTTAAAGTTAAAGTTAATGTTAAAGTTAAAGTTAAAGTTAAAGTTAAAGTTAAAGTTAAAGTTAAAGTTAAAGTTAAAGTTAAAGTTAAAGTTAAAGTTAAAATTAAAGTTAAAGTTAAAGTTAAAGTAAAAGTGAATGTTAAAGTTAAGTCGAAAGTTAAAGTTAATTTAAAGTTAAAGTTAAAGTTAACGTTAAAGTTAAAGTTAAAGTTAAAGTTAAAGTTAAAGTTAATGTTAAAGTTAAAGTTAAAGTTAAAGTTAAAGTTAAAGTTAAAGTTAAAGCTAAAGTTAAAGTTAAAGTTAAAGTTAATGTTAAAGTTAAAGTTAAAGTTAAAGTTAAAGTTAAAGTTAAGTTAAAGTTATAGTTAAAGTTAAAGTTATAGTTAAAGTTAAAGTTAAAGTTAAAATTAAAGTTAAAGTTAAAGTTAAAGTTAAGTTAAAGATAAAGTTAAAGTTAAAGTGAATGTTAAAGTTAAAGCGAAAGTTGAAGTTAAAAATAAAGATAAAGTGAAAGTTAAAGTTAAAGTTAAAGTTAAAGTTAAGGTTAAAGTTAAAGTTAAAGTTAAAGTTAAAGTTAAAGTTAAAGTTAGAGTTAAAGTTAAAGTTAAAGCTAAAGTTAAAGTTAAAGTTTAAGTTTAAGTTAAAGTTAAAGTGAATGTTAAAGTTAAGGCGAACGTTAAAGTTAAAGTTAAAAATAAAGTTAAATTTAAAGTTAAAGTGAAAGTTAAAGTTAACGTCAAAGTTAAAGTTAAAGTTAAAGATAAAGTCAAAGTTAAAGTTAAAGTTAAAGTTAACGTTAACGTTAAAGTTAAAGTTAAAGTTAAAGTTACAGTTAAAGTTAAAGTTAAAGTTAAAGCTAAAGTTAAAGTTAAAGTATAAGTTAAAGTTAAAGTTGAAGTGAATGTTAAATTTAAGGCGAAAGTTAAAGTTAAAAATAAAGTTAAATTCAAAGTTAAAGTAAAAGTTAAAGTCAAAGTTAAAATAAAGTTAAAGTCAAAGTTAAAGTTAAAATTAAAGTTAAAGTTAAAGTTAAAGTTAAAGTTAAAGTTAAAGTTAACGTTAAAGTTAAAGTTAAAGTTACAGTTACAGTTACTGTTAAAGTTAAAGTTAAAGTTAAAGTTAAAGTTAACGTTAAAGTTAAAGTTGAAGTTAAAGTTAAAGTTAAACTGAAAGTTAAAGTTAAAGTTAATGTTAAAGTTAAAGTTAAAGTTAAAGTTAAAGTTAAAGTTAAAGTTAAAGTTAAAGTTAAAGTTAAAGTTAAAGTTAAAGTTAAAGTTTAAGTTAAAGTTAAAGTAAAAGTGAACGTTAAAGTTAAGTCGAAAGTTAAAGTTAATTTAAAAATAAAGTTAAAGTGAATGTTAAAGTTAATGCGAAAGTTAAACTTAAAGTTAAAGTTAAAAATAAAGTTAAAGTTAAAGTGAAAGTGAAAGTTAAAGTTAAAGTTAAAGTGAAAGTTAAAGTTAAAGTTAAGTTTAAAGTTAAAGTTAAGGTTAAAGTTAAAGTTAGAGTTAAAGTTAAAGTTAAATTTAAAGTTAAAGTTAAGGTTAAAGTTAAAGTTAAAGTTAAATTTAAGGTTAAAGTTAAAGTTAAAGCTAAAGTTAAAGTTAAAGTTAAAGTTAAAGTTAAAGCTAAAGTTAAAGTTACAGTTAAAGTTAAAGTTAAAGTTAAAGTTAAAGTTAAGTTAAAGTAAAAATTATAGTTAAAGTTATAGTTAAAGTTAAAATTAAAGTTAAAGTTAAAGTTAAAGTTAAAGTTAAAGTGAATGTTAAAGTTAAAGCGAAAGTTAAAGTTAAAAATAAAGTTTAAGTGAAAGTTAAAGTTAAAGTTAAGGTTAAAGTTAAAGTTAAAGTTAAAGCTAAAGTTAAAGTTAAAGTTAAAGTTTAAGTTAAAGTTTAAGTTAAAGTTAAAGTTAAAGTGAATGTTAAAGTTAAGGCGAAAGTTAAAGTTAAAGTTAAAAATAAAGTTAAATTTAAAGTTAAAGTGAAAGTTAAAGTCAAAGTTAAAGATAAAGTTAAAGTTAAAGTTAAAGTTAAAGTTAAAGTTAACGTTAAAGTTAAAGTTAAAGTTCAAGTTACAGTTAAAGTTAAAGTTAAAGTTAAAGTTAAAGTTAAAGTTAAAGTTAAAGTTAAAGTGAAAGTTAAAGTTAAAATTAAAGTTAAAGTTAAGTTAAAGTTAAAGTTAAAGTTAAAGTGAAAGTGAAAGTTAAAGTGTGCTAAGCTCACGCCCACCCCGGATCATAAAGTTAAAGTTAAAGTGAATGTTAAAGTTAAAGTGAAAATTAAAGTTAAAAATAAAGTTAAAGTGAAAGTTAAAGTTAAATTTAAGGTTAAAGTTAAAGTTAAAGCTAAAGTTTAAGTTAAAGTTAAAGTTAAAGCTAAAGTTAAAGTTACAGTTAAAGTTAAAGTTAAAGTTAAAGTTAAAGTTAAAGTTAAAGTTAAAGTTAAAGTTAAAGTTAAAGTTAAGTTAAAGTTAAAGTTATAGTTAAAGTTAAAGGTGTAGTTAAAGTTAAAGTTAAAATTAAAGTTAAAATTAAAGTTAAGTTAAAGTTAAAGTTAAAGTGAATGTTAAAGTTAAACCGAAAGTTAAATTTAAAATTAAAGTTAAAGTGAAAGTTAAAGTTAAAGTTAAGGTTAAAGTTAAAGTTAAAGTGAATGTTAAAGTAAAGGCGAAAGTTAAAGTTAAAAATAAAGTTAAATTTAAAGTTAAAGTGAAAGTTAAAGTTAAAGTCAAAGTTAAAGTTAAAGTTAAAGTTAAAGTTAAAGATAAAGTTAAGGTTAAAGTTAAAGTTAAAGTTAAAGTTAAAGTTAAAGTTAAAGTTAAAGTTAAAGTTAAAGTTAACGTTAAAGTTAAAGTTAAAGTTAAAGTTTCAGTTATAGTTAAAGTTAAAGTTAAAGTTAAAGTTAAAGTTAAAGTTAAAGTTAAAGTTAAAGTTAAAGTTAAAGTGAAATTTAAAGTTAAAGTTAAAGTTAATGTTAATATTAAAGTTAAAGTTAAAATTAAAGTTAAAGTTAAAGTTAAAGTGAAAGTTAAAGTTAAAGTTAAAGGTAAAGTTAAAGTTAAAGTTAAAGTTAAAGTTAATGTTAAAGTTAAAGTTAAAATTAAAGTTAAAGTTAAAGTTAAAGTTAAATTTAAAGTTAAAGTTAAAGTTAAAGTTAAAGTTAAAGTTAAAGTTAAAGTTAAAGTTAAAGTTAAAGTTAAAGTTAAAGTAAAAGTGAATGTTAAAGTTAAGTCGAACGTTAAAGTTAATTTAAAGTTAAAGTTAAAGTTAACGTTAAAGTTAAAGTTAAAATTACAGTTAAAGTTAAAGTTAAAGTTTAAGTTAAAGTTAAAGCTAAAGTTAAAGTTAAAGTTAAAGTTAAGTTAAAGTTATCGTTAAAGTTTAAGTTATAGTTAAAGTTAAAGTTAAAATTAAAGTTAAAGTTAAGTTAAAGTTAAAGTTAAAGTTAAAGTTAAAGTTAAAGTTAAAGTGAATGTTAAAGTTAAAGTGAATGTTAAAGTTAAAGTGAAAGTTAAAGTTAAAAATAAAGTTAAAGTGAAAGTTAAAGTTAAAGTTAAAGTTAAGGTTAAAGTTAAGGTTAAAGTTAAAGTTAAAGTTAAAGTTAAAGTTAAAGTTAAAGTTAAAGTTAAAGTTAAAGTTAAAGTTAAAGTTAAAGTTAAAGTTAAAGTTAAAGTTTAAGCAAAAGTTAAAGTTAAAGTTAAAGTGAATGTTAAAGTTAAGGCGAAAGTTAAAGTTAAAGTTAAAACTAAAGTTAAATTTAAAGTTAAAGTGAAAGTTAAAGTCAAAGTTAAAGTTAAAGATAAAGTTAAAGTTAAGGTTAAGGTTAAGGTTAAAGTTAAAGTTAAAGTTAACGTTAAAGTTAAAGTTAAAGTTAAAGTTACACTTAAAGTTAAAGTTAAAGTTAAAGTTAAAGTTAAAGCTAAAGTTAAAGTTAAGGTTAAAGTTAAAGTTAAAATTAAAGTTAAAGTTAAAGTTAAAGTTAAAGTTAAAGTTTTTTTTTTTTTTTTTTTTTTTTTTTTTCTTTTTCGTGGAAGGAGGAAATGCTTTATGCACTGACCGGGATATTTAAGCCTCACTGCGAGACTCTCCGAGTGTAGGACTCCCTTCTTCCATGAAGGCCTACCCACTAAAACCTAACCTCCCACGGCCCGCGCAAATCCCCGTACCTGGGACCGCGTTTAGCATTACTTCGGGTACGGGTGCGCGCTACGTGAGCTCTATGGCTACTCTCACGCTAATGGGCTAGGCATCCGTCTTCTCGTTTACTGGTAAGTATATGCCTCACATATGTGCTGACCGTATCCCATCTGTCTCTTCGACAGGTCATGTTATTGATGACACTGCCCGGGGATAGGTCGCCAAGTACCTCTTCTACCCTCCTTCGCTGATGGGAGAAGTGCCTGCATTCGAAGAAGGTGTGGCGTACATCGTCTATTTCCCCACAGTACAGACAGCTCGGGCTATCAACCTTACCCATTCTGTGTAGGTATTTGCGGAAGTAACCATGTCCCGTTAGAAACTGGGTCAGGTAAAAGTCTACCTCTCCGTGCGGTCGCTTCAACCATGGATCAAGTTCAGGGATTAGTTCCCTAGTCCACTTTCCTACGATGCTGTTGCTCCACTGATCTTGCCAACGTCGGATCGATTCTTCTCGCGCCTGCATTGCAACAGCAGCTCTACTTGCTTGCGATCCGTTGTCATATATTGTTTTTCTTTCCTCAACGAGAAGATATATCGGTATGGTTCCCGCAACGACCAGGACAGCTTCAGCTGATACCGTGCGGTAAGCCGAAGATATTCGCAGCGCCCCTCTGCGTTGGACCGAGGTGAGGGCGACTCGGTTCTTCCGGTATTTCATTGCGTCCGCCCAGATTTCTGCACCATATAAGAGTATAGAATCCGAGGCTGATGCAAGCAACTTCCTTGTGCATGGCTTTGGGCCACCTGTGTTTGCCATTAATCTACTCAACTGCGCTATTATGCGCGCAGCTCTTTCGCAGGTCCCTCGTATGTGATCCGAGAAGTTGAGTTTGCTGTCTAACCTCACTCCCAGATATTTCGTTGAAGCGAGTGTTTCTATTGGCTGGTCCCCAACCATCATGTTCCTGGTAGTGGGAATACGTCTCTTTGTGAGGATGACGATCTCCGTTTTGGCTGTTGCTAACTGAAGACCGTGCTCAGCCATCCACCTATTTACATTACGCATGACCTGGTTTAATTTTAGCTGTGCCAGCTCGCAGCTTGGTGCTGTTATCACAGCTGCCACGTCGTCTGCAAATGCAACGAGGAAGGTGCTTTCTGGCATGTCTAATCGAAGAAGACTGTCGTAAGTTATATTCCAGAGATCGGGACCTAGTACCGAACCCTGGGCTGCTCCACCTGTTATTTTTACCTTTTTTTGACCGTGAGTACTTTCATATATTAGATACCTCTCTCTTAGGTAGTCCCTTAAAATTTCTAACAAATATTGCGGTACTTTGAAAGTGCTTTCTAGTGCCTCAAGCATGTCCTCCCACCTAGCTGAGTTAAAAGCGTTTTTGACGTCCAGCGTGACCAGCAACACTATAGCTCTTGCTCTGTGGCACGCTGTCTCGGCTTTCTTGACTGCGTCTATAACTTCTGCTATGGCATCTATTGTAGAGTGCCCCCTCCGAAAACCATGCTGTCTGGGCGACAGTCCTCCGGCGTCCTGTAACGCTCTGGTGAGGCGTTGCTTCAGGAGACTCTCCATCAATTTTCCTGCTGTGTCCAACATACATAGGGGACGGTAGGATGATGGAGAGCTGGGATCTCCTTTCCCTTTTGGAATGAGAACCAGTCGTGCTGTCTTCCATATGGTGGGGAAAATTCTTTCTTCGAGACATTTGTTGTACATGTGCAACATAAGTTCTGGGCAGTCGTTTGCAGCTAGTCTAATTGCCTCTGCGGGTATTCCGTCGGGCCCAGATGCTTTCCTAGGTTTCATAGTTCGCACGGCAGTTTTAAGCTCTTCTTCTTGGAATGGTTCCACGTTGCGATCTTCATGGGTAACGTACCCGCCCTCCCTAGGCAGTTGGGTGGGAAACAGGCCATCCACAATGTTCCTTATTTGGTTCTCGTCCATCAGCTGGTTTGGCGGACGGAACTTCTTCATTACTATCTTATATCCCTGCACCCATGGGTCTCGATCCACTTCCTCGCAAAGCGCTTTCCAGCACTTAAGCTTGCTTTGCTTAATGGCAGCACTAAGAGCTTTCTTCGCTCCTTTGTACGCTTCCGACTTTTCTAGAGCCTCAGGCCTGCCGCGCGCGCGAGTTGCTAGCCTTCGCATCCTGTGGCATATTTTCCGCAGATCCGCGATTTCGCTATTCCACCAGTATACCTGCTTTTTACCCCTCCACACTCCCCTCCGTGGCATAGAGAGGTTGCAAGCGTGGCGAAGACAGCTCATTGTCTTTTCAACCGTCTCTTCCGTCGGACTGGAGTTGTTGATTATCCGTCGGGCATCCCCCAGTACTGATGCGGAGAACGTGGCAGAGTCGACCTTGGATGCGTCCCATGCTTTTGTTCTGCGTGGCCCGTTCGGAATCTGCCTCTGACCGGGATCGTTTAGGTGGAAAGTGATGTAGTTGTGATCGCTGCCAGTCAGATCCTCTATGACTCTCCATCCAGCAGCGGTCAGCAGCAGGCTTTCTGACACTAGTGTTACATCGGGGATCGAGTATCCAAAGCCTGGCCGTCGGTATGTAGGGGTCGTACCAGTGTTAAGCACGTTCAAACCGAGCCTGGCTGCCATCTCAAGGACTAACCTTCCACGGGTGTTAGTCTGCGGCATTCCCCATTCGACGGCTCTTGCGTTAAAGTCTCCCGCCACAACCAGGTTACTAGTTAAGTCCCTCAGGTCGTCTTCAATAAGTTCAAGCTTCTCCCTGAACATTTGAATGGGATCATTCGGGGACAAGTAGCAGCTTACTATTGTGGTATTATTCGTAGTTAGGCGGACGTAGCCTTGTCCGGCAACACGGTTCACAATATTGGCGTTTGCATCTGTCATCCAGATTGCGGCGGTGCCGGTGTTGTCTATATGCCAATCATTTCGGGCTCTATAGGGTTCGCTGATGATAACGCTGTTAGCTTTATGGTCTAAGACCAACTGTTGTAGTAGCTCATCAGCAAGTCTGCTCCGGTTTAGGTTGCCTTGGATAAAACTAATCACTATTGAATTGAGACTTTGGCCTTTGCAACAGCGAGTGCCGCTCTGAAAATGCTGCATGCTCCAGATCCAGGGACATGATCGAGCTTCTGTGTATTACACAGGTAACATTTTGGAGCTGCGGTACAGGCCGAAGCTTTGTGGCCGCTTTGCCCACACTTCCAGCAGGCGTTACTCCTGTCTGGACCCTTGCATTCTGCCTTCCGGTGTCCGTAGCCGAGACACCTAAAGCAGCGTTGTACTTCTGCTCGCTGTCTGATTCGGCACTGTATCCATCCGATAGGAATTTTACCTTTCTTTAGTAGGGCGTTGCCAATATTCTCGTCCACTTCGACGACCGCCATTTTCTGTTCTCTTTGGTTTGCTGCGAACACAGAGACACGGAGAGGTCTAGTGATTTCTTCTTTTCCGACCTCCCTCCTTATTGCGTCTTGGATTTCTGTTTCAGTTGTGAGACAGTCCATGCCAAGTACTTCCAACTTCATCCGCTTGGAGAGCTGTTGTGCTTCACCGACCTCTCCTACTGCACTACCTATAGCTGCTCTGAAGGTCGTCCGGTCACTGCAGCGCGCCGTTTCAATCAGTACGTTACCAGATTTGGTTTTTCGTACTGACCGTACCACCGTACCTGTGTCATTAGGGCGGATCTGGCCGCGTATGGCCCCTAGTACCTGGGCATAGCTTTTGCCTTCCACAGGTTTTACCACGAAAGTTGCTGCCTGTCTCCTCTTTCTCGCCCGTTTTTGAGCTTTAGGAGCTTGGACGGGGGTTGCCTGCTTGGCTGGCTGGGCCCGCTGTTTCAGCCTCCGGCGCGCTACAATGGACCAAGACTCACCTTGTGAAAGCGTATTTGTTCTTTCATCTCGTTTCTTTTTGGCTTCCAAGTCCTCCGAGTGGGAATCTGAGCTCGTTCGTGCCCTCTTGCTTTTTCGGCCCGATTCTCTGCTCTCATCTACCTTTTGGGCCCTTAACGATCCCATGCAGCTTTACGCTTCCTCGAGAAGAGCCATACCGGTTTTTATGTCCTTGGACACGGTCTTCTGCTTGAGAGCGGTTTCCTGCATCTCGCGCAGCACTGATACCGCGTACTCCAGCAGTTCGTCTTGGCTCTTCCCTTCGAGGCTTGTGTAGGAGAGTGAGCCTCTTGGCGGAGTCGCACGTTTCTCCTTCCCAACAGCGCGCTGTGCAACGACATTGGGTGAGCTGACCGACGCTTTTTCCCTTGCAGTAGCAGGTGTTGACTGGCTGGGGTTATTGCGCAGCTGTGCTTTCGCTGCCTTTGTCTTTTCCGCCGATTCGGTGCCTTGTGTGGGCATTACCGACAAGGTCGCTTTAGCGGGGGTTGTTAAAACCGGCGATCTCAACACTTTAGTGCTCTTCTTGAACACCGCTTCATCGCCCCTTTCTTTCTCGCTTTCTCTACTTTTATCTTCCTTTGTTGTTTTTATTTTGTTGGTCATTTGTTCTATTGGGTCTCCGCTTCAAGCCGCTATCTCCGCACGATGTGCAGTCGCCGTCTTCAATTCCCGTGGTTATCTTTGCAGAAGCAGGGAGGCCACGCGTGGGTTGACACAGGTCCTTATGGGAGTCTGTGTTCAGAGCCAGAATACAGCGTTAGTCAGGAGTCGTCTCAACTGAGCCTGCACCGCCAACTTAATGGCGACGTGCTTCGAACGTACTTGAAGACCTGCCAAGGTTTTAACGAGACGGAGACGATGCCGATATTAACCTACCAGCCGTTTCGGCAAGGTGTCACCCTTGCTTATTAAGGTAGTAGCCTATCGTCATCGCCAGCCCGTAGCAATCAGTTCATAATCATATTTCCAGTTTTGGTCAACAGGATCTTACTGGTCTCGATCCTGTGGATGCTTGATGGGGTATTTTAGGGCGGCATCCTATCGCCCTTCCACCGGAACTTTGGGATGTGTTGCCCTTAGAGCAACACATTCCCATTTTTCCACTGGATTGCTCGTTTTGGTTCGCCCTGAGTACTTAATTCACTCAGTACCTCCCGTCTTGTGGGAAGCGTTCCTCTATCCACCACCTGAGGAGGCGCCCGGTAGGGGACCGATACCCCCGCGGGTAAAGTTAAAGTTAAAGTTAAAGTTAAAGTTAAAGTTAAAGTTAAAGTTAAAGTTAAAGTTAAAGTTAAAGTTAAAGTTAAAGTTAAAGTTAAAGTTAAAGTTAAAGTTAAAGTTAAAGTTAAAGTTAAAGCTAAAGTTAAAGTTAAAGTTAAAGTTAAAGTTAAAGTTAAAGTTAAAGTTAAAGTTAAAGTTAAAGTTAAAGTTTAAGTTAAAGTTAAAGTTAAAGTGAATGTTAAAGTTAAGGCGAAAGTTAAAGTTAAAGTTAAAACTAAAGTTAAATTTAAAGTTAAAGTGAAAGTTAAAGTTAAAGTCAAAGTTAAAGTTAAAGATAAAGTTAAAGTTAAGGTTAAGGTTAAAGTTAAAGTTAAAGTTAAAGTTAACGTTAACGTTAAAGTTAAAGTTAAAGTTAAAGTTACAGTTAAAGTTAAAGTTAAAGTTTAAGTTAAAGTTTAAGTTAAAGTTAAAGTTAAAGTGAATGTTAAATTTAAGGCGAAAGTTAAAGTTAAAGTTAAAAATAAAGTTAAATTTAAAGTTAAAGTGAAAGTTAAAGTTAAAGTCAAAGTCAAAGTTAAAGTCAAAGTTAAAGTTAAAGTTAAAGATAAAGTTAAAGTTAAAGTTAAAGTTAAAGTGAAAGTTAAAGTTAAAGTTAAAAATAAAGTTAAAGTTAAAGTGAAGGTTAAAGTTAAAGTTAAATTTAAAATTAAAGTTAGAGCTAAAGTTAAAGTTAAAGTTAAAGTTAAAGTTAAAATTAAAGTTAAAGTTAAAGCTAAAGTTAAAGTTAAAGTTAAAGTTTAAGGTAAAGTTAAAGTTAAAGTGAATGTTAAAGTTAAGGCGAAAGTTAAAGTTAAAGTTAAAACTAAAGTTAAATTTAAAGTTAAAATGAAAGTGAAAGTTAAAGTTAAAGTCAAAGTTAAAGTTAAAGATAAAGTTAAAGTTAGGGTTAAGGTTAAGGTTAAGGTTAAAGTTAAAGTTAAAGTTAAAGTTAAAGTTAACGTTAAAGTTAAAGTTAAAGTTAAAGTTAAAGTTACACTTAAAGTTAAAGTTAAAGTTAAAGTCAAAGTCAAAGTTAAAGTTAAAGATAAAGTTAAGGTTAAGGTTAAGGTTAAAGTTAAAGTTAAAGTTAAAGTTAAAGTTAAAGTTAAAGTTAAAGTTAAAGTTAAAGTTAAAGTTAAAGTTAAAGTTAAAGTTAAAGCTAAAGTTAAAGTTAAAGTTTAAGTTAAAGTTAAAGTTAAAGTTAAAGTGAATGTTAAAGTTAAGGCGAAAGTTAAAGTTAAAGTTAAAAATAAAGTTAAATTTAAAGTTAAAGTGAAAGTTAAAGTTAAAGTCAAAGTCAAAGTTAAAGTGAAAGTTAAAGTTAAAGTTAAAAATAAAGTTAAAGTTAAAGTGAAAGTTAAAGTTAAAGTTAAATTTAAAATTAAAGTTAGAGCTAAAGTTAAAGTTAAAGTTAAAGTTAAAATTAAAGTTAAAGTTAAAGTTAAAAATAAAGTTAAATTTAAAGTTAAAGTGAAAGTTAAAGTTAAAGTCAAAGTTAAAGTCAAAGTTAAAGTTAAAGATAAAGTTAAAGTTAAAGTTAAAGTTAAAGTTAAAGTTAAAGATAAAGTTAAAGTTAACGTTAACGTTAAAGTTAAAGTTAAAGTTAAAGTTACAGTTAAAGTTAAAGTTAAAGTTAAAGTTAAAGTTAAAGTTAAAGTTAAAGTTAAAGTTAAAGTGAAAGTTAAAGTTAAAGTTAAAGTTAATGTTAAAGTTAAAGTTAAAATTAAAGTTAAAGTTAAAATGAAAGTTAAAGTTAAAGTTAAAGTTAGAGTTAAAGTTAAAGTTAAATTTAAAGTTAAAGTTAAAGTTAAAGTTAAAGTTAAAGTGAAAGTTAAAGTTAAAGTTAAAAATAAAGTTAAAGTTAAAGTGAAAGTTAAAGTTAAAGTTAAATTTAAAATTAAAGTTAGAGCTAAAGTTAAAGTTAAAGTTAAAGTTAAAATTAAAGTTAAAGTTAAAGTTAAAAATAAAGTTAAATTTAAAGTTAAAGTGAAAGTTAAAGTTAAAGTCAAAGTTAAAGTCAAAGTTAAAGTTAAAGATAAAGTTAAAGTTAAAGTTAAAGTTAAAGTTAAAGTTAAAGTTAAAGTTAAAGTTAAAGTTAAAGTTAAAGTTAAAGTTAAAGTTAAAGTTAAAGTTAAAGTTAAAGTTAAAGTTAAAGTTAAAGTTAAAGTTAAAGTTAAAGTTAAAGTTAAAGTTAAAGTTAAAGTTAAAGTTAAAGTTAAAGTTAAAGTTAAAGTTAAAGTTAAAGTGAAAGTGAAAGTTAAAGTTAAAGTTAAAAATAAAGTTAAAGTTAAAGTGAAAGTGAAAGTGAAAGTGAAAGTTAAAGTTAAAGTTAAAGTTAAAGTTAAAGTTAACGTTAAAGTTAAAGTTAAAGTGAATGTTAAAGTTAAAGCGAAAGTTAAAGTTAAAGTTAAAAATAAAGTTAAATTTAAAGTTAAAGTGAAAGTTAAAGTTAAAGTCAAAGTTAAAGTCAAAGTTAAAGTTAAAGATAAAGTTAAAGTTAAAGTTAAAGTTAAAGTTAAAGTTAAAGTTAAAGTTAAAGTTAAAGTTAAAGTTAAAGTTAAAGTTAAAGTTAAAGTTAAAGTTAAAGTTAAAGTTAAAGTTAAAGTTAAAGTTAAAGTTAAAGTTAAAGTTAAAGTTAAAGTTAAAGTTAAAGTTAAAGTTAAAGTTAAAGTTAAAGTGAAAGTTAAAGTTAAAGTTAAAAATAAAGTTAAAGTTAAAGTGAAAGTGAAAGTGAAAGTTAAAGTTAAAGTTAAAGTTAACGTTAAAGTTAAAGTTAAAGTGAATGTTAAAGTTAAAGCGAAAGTTAAAGTTAAAGTTAAAAATAAAGTTAAATTTAAAGTTAAAGTGAAAGTTAAAGTTAAAGTCAAAGTTAAAGTCAAAGTTAAAGTTAAAGATAAAGTTAAAGTTAAAGTTAAAGTTAAAGTTAAAGTTAAAGTTAAAGTTAAAGTTAAAGTTAAAGTTAAAGTTAAAGTTAAAGTTAAAGTTAAAGTTAAAGTTAAAGTTAAAGTTAAAGTTAAAGTTAAAGTTAAAGTGAAAGTTAAAGTTAAAGTTAAAAATAAAGTTAAAGTTAAAGTGAAAGTTAAAGTTAAAGTTAAATTTAAAATTAAAGTTAGAGCTAAAGTTAAAGTTAAAGTTAAAGTTAAAATTAAAGCTAAAGTTAAAAATAAAGTTAAATTTAAAGTTAAAGTGAAAGTTAAAGTTAAAGTCAAAGTTAAAGTCAAAGTTAAAGTTAAAGATAAAGTTAAAGTTAAAGTTAAAGTTAAAGTTAAAGTTAAAGTTAAAGTTAAAGTTAAAGTTAAAGTTAAAGTTAAAGTTAAAGTTAAAGTTAGAGCTAAAGTTAAAGTTAAAGTTAAAGTTAAAATTAAAGTTAAAGTTAAAGTTAAAAATAAAGTTAAATTTAAAGTTAAAGTGAAAGTTAAAGTTAAAGTCAAAGTTAAATTCAAAGTTAAAGTTAAAGATAAAGTTAAAGTTAAAGTTAAAGTTAAAGTTAAAGTTAAAGTTAAAGTTAAAGTTAAAGTTAAAGTTAAAGTTAAATTTAAAGTTAAAGTGAAAGTTAAAGTTAAAGATAAAGTTAAAGTGAAAGTGAAAGTTAAAGTTAAAGTTAAAGTTAAAGTTAAAGTTAAAGTTAACGTTAAAGTTAAAGTTAAAGTTAAAGTTAAAGTTAAAGTTAAAGTTAAAGTTAAAGTTAAAGTTAAAGTTAAAGTTAAAGTTAAAGTTAAAGTTAAAGTTAAAGTTAAAGTTAAAGTTAAAGTTAAAGTTAAAGTTAAAGTTAAAGTTAAAGTTAAAGTTAAAGTGAAAGTGAAAGTTAAAGTTAAAGTTAAAAATAAAGTTAAAGTTAAAGTGAAAGTTAAAGTTAAAGTTAAAGTGAAAGTGAAAGTTAAAGTTAAAGTAAAAGTTAAAGTTGAAGTGAATGTTAAAGTTAAAGCGAAAGTTAAAGTTAAAGTTAAAAATAAAGTAAAATTAAAGTTAAAGTGAAAGTGAAAGTTAAAGTTAAAGTTAAAGTAAAAGTTAAAGTTAAAATTAAAGTTAAAGTCAAAGTTAAAGTTAAAGGTTGGCTTGTTAGCAGGTGCTAAGCTCACGCCCACCCCGGATCATAAAGTTAAAGTTAAAGTGAATGTTAAAGTTAAAGCGAAAGTTAAAGTTAAAAATAAAGTTAAAGTGAAAGTTAAAGTTAAATTTAAGGTTAAAGTTAAAGTTAAAGCTAAAGTTAAAGTTAAAGTTAAAGTTAAAGTTAAAGTTAAAGTTAAAGTTAAAGTTAAAGTTAAAGTTAAAGTTAAAGTTAAAGTTAAAGTTAAAGTTAAAGTTAAAGTTAAAGTTAAAGTTAAAGTTAAAGTTAAAGTTAAAGTTAAAGTTAAAGTTAAAGTTAAAGTTAAAGTTAAAGTTAAAGCTAAAGTTAAAGTTACAGTTAAAGTTAAAGTTAAAGTTAAGTTAAAGTTATAGTTAAAGTTATAGTTAAAGTTAAAATTAAAGTTAAAGTTAAAGTTAAAGTGAATGTTAAAGTTAAAGCGAAAGTTAAAGTTAAAAATAAAGTTAAAGTGAAAGTTAAAGTTAAGGTTAAAGTTAAAGTTAAAGTTAAATTTAAAGTTAAAGTTAAAGCTAAAGTTAAAGTTAAAGTTAAAGATTGTTTTTGTTTTTACCTTGAATGGTTAAAGTTAAAGTTAAATTTAAAGTTTAAGTTAAAGTTAAAGTTAAAGTGAATGTTAAAGTTAAGGCGAAAGTTAAAGTTAAAGTTAAAAATAAAGTTAAATTTAAAGTTAAAGTTAAACTCAAAGTTAAAGTCAAAGTTAAAGTTAAAGATAAAGTTAAAGTTAAAGTTAACGTTAAAGTTAAAGTTAAAGTTAAAGTTACAGTTAAAGTTAAAGTTAAAGTTAAAGTTAAAGCTAAAGTTAAAGTTAAAGTTAAAGTTAAAGTTAAAGTTAAAGCTAAAGTTAAAGTTAAAGTTAAAGTTAAAGTTAATGTTAAAGTTAAAGTTAAAGTTAAAGTTAAAATTAAAGTTAAAGTTAAAGTTAAAGTTAAAGTTAAAGTTAAAGTTAAAGTTAAAGTGAATGTTAAAGTTAAGTCGAAAGTTAAAGTTAATTTAAAAATAAAGTTAAAGTGAAAGTTAAAGCTAAAGTTAAAGTTAAAGTTAAAGTTAAGGTTAAAGTTAAAGTCAAAGTTAAATTTAAAGTTAAGTTTAAAGTTAAAGTTTAAGTTAAAGTTAAAGTTAGAGTTAAAGTTAAAGTTAAAGGTAAAGTTAAAGTTAAAGTTAAAGTTCAAGTTAAAGTTAAAGTTAAATTTAAATTTAAAGTTAAAGTTAAGGTTAAAGTTAAAGTTAAAGTTAAAGCTGAAGTTAAAGTAAAGTTAAAGTTAAATTTAAATTTAAAGTTAAAGTTAAGGTTAAAGTTAAAGTTAAAGTTAAAGTTAAAGTTAGAGTTAAAGTTAAAGTTAAATTTAAATTTAAAGTTAAAGTTAAAGTTAAAGTTAAGGTTAAAGTTAAAGTTAAAGTTAAAGTTAAAGTTAAAGTTAAAGTTAAAGTTAAAGTTAAAGTTAAAGTTAAAGCTGAAGTTAAAGTTAAAGTTAAAGTTAAAGCTAAAGTTAAAGTTGAAGTTAAAGTTAAAGTTAAAGTTAAAGTTAAAGTTAAAGTTAAAGTTAAAGTTAAAGTTGAAGTTAAAGTTAAAGTTAAAGTTAAAATTAAAGTTAAAGTTAAAGTTAAAGTTAAAGTTAAAGTTAAAGTTAAAATTGAAGTTAAAGTTAAAGTTAAAGTTAAAGTTAAAATTAAAGTTAAAGTTAAAGTGAAAGTTAAAGTTAAAGTTAAAGTGAATGTTAAAGTTAAGTCGAAAGTTAAATTTAAGATAAAAATAACGTTAAAGTTAAAGTTAAAGTTAAGGTTAAAGTTAAAGTTAAAGTCAAAGCTGAAGTTAAAGTTAAGTTTAAAGTTAAATTTAAAGTTAAAGTTAGCGTTAAAGTTAAAGTTAAATTTAAAGTTAAAGTTAAAGTTAAAGTTAAAGTTCAAGTTCAAGTTAAAGTTAAAGTTAAATTTAAATTTAAAGTTAAAGTTAAGGTTAAAGTTAAAGTTAAAGTTAAAGTTAAAGTTAAAGTTAAAGTTAAAGTTCAAGTTCAAGTTAAAGTTAAATTTAAATTTAAATTTAAAGTTAAAATTAAAGTTAGAGTTAAGGTTAAAGTTAAAGTTAAAGCTGAAGTTAAAGTTAAAGTTAAAGTTAAAGCTAAAGTTAAAGTTAAAGTTAAAGTTAAAGTTAAAGTTAAAGTTGAAGTTGAAGTTAAAGTTAAAGTTAAAGTTTAAGTTTAAGTTAAAGTTAAAGTTAAAGTTAAAGTTAAAGTTAAAGTTAAAGTTAAAGTTAAAGTTAAAGTTAAAGTTAAAGTTAAAGTTAAAATTAAAGTTAAAGTTAAAGTGAAAGTGAAAGTTAAAGTTAAAGTTAAAGTGAATGTTAAAGTTAAGTCGAAAGTTAAATTTAAGTTAAAAATAAAGTTAAAGTTAAAGTGAAAGTGAAAGTTAAAGTTAAAGTAAAAGTTAAAGTTAAAATTAAAGCCAAAGTTAAAGTTAAAGTTAAAGTTAAAGGTTGGCTTGTTAGCAGGTGCTAAGCTCACGCCCACCCCGGATCATAAAGTTAAAGTTAAAGTTAAAGTGAATGTTAAAGTTAAAGCGAAAGTTAAAGTTAAAAATAAAGTTAAAGTGAAAGTTAAAGTTAAATTTAAGGTTAAAGTTAAAGTTAAAGCTAAAGTTAAAGTTAAAGTTAAAGTTAAAGTTAAAGCTAAAGTTAAAGTTACAGTTAAAGTTAAAGTTAAGTTAAAGTTATAGTTAAAGTTATAGTTAAAGTTAAAGTTAAAATTAAAGTTAAAGTTAAAGTTAAGTTAAAGTTAAAGTTAAAGTGAATGTTAAAGTTAAAGCGAAAGTTAAAGTTAAAAATAAAGTTAAAGTGAAAGTTAAAGTTAAAGTTAAGGTTAAAGTTAAAGTTAAAGTTAAATTTAAAGTTAAAGTTAAAGCTAAAGTTAAAGTTAAAGTTAAAGTTAAAGTTAAAGTTTAAGTTAAAGTTAAAGTGAATGTTAAAGTTAAGGCGAAAGTTAAAGTTAAAGTTAAAAATAAAGTTAAATTTAAAGTTAAAGTGAAAGTTAAAGTTAAAGTCAAAGTTAAAGTCAAAGTTAAAGTTAAAGTTAAAGATAAAGTTAAAGTTAAAGTTAAAGTTAAAGTTAAAGTTAAAGTTAAAGTTAAAGTTAACGTTAAAGTTAAAGTTAAAGTTACAGTTAAAGTTAAAGTTAAAGTTAAAGTTAAAGTTAAAGTTAAAGTTAAAGTTAAAGTTAAAGCTAAAGTTAAAGTTAAAGTTAAGTTAAAGTTAAAGTTAATGTTAAAGTTAAAGTTAAAGTTAAAGTTAATGTTAAAGTTAAAGTTAAAGTTAAAATTAAAGTTAAAGTTAAAGTTAAAGTGAAAGTTAAAGTTAAATTTAAGGTTAAAGTTAAAGTTAAAGCTAAAGTTAAAGTTAAAGTTAAAGCTAAAGTTAAAGTTACAGTTAAAGTTAAAGTTAAAGTTAAAGTTAAGTTAAAGTTAAAGTTATAGTTAAAGTTAAAGTTAAAGTTATAGTTAAAGTTAAAATTAAAGTTAAAGTTAAAGTTAAGTTAAAGTTAAAGTTAAAGTGAATGTTAAAGTTAAACCGAAAGTTAAAGTTAAAATTAAAGTTAAAGTGAAAGTTAAAGTTAAAGTTAAGGTTAAAGTTAAAGTTAAAGTTAAAGTTAAAGTGAATGTTAAAGTTAAGGCGAAAGTTAAAGTTAAAAATAAAGTTAAATTTAAAGTTAAAGTGAAAGTTAAAGTTAAAGTCAAAGTTAAAGTTAAAGTTAAAGATAAAGTTAAAGTTAAAGTTAAAGTTAAAGTTAAAGTTAAAGTTAAAGTTAAAGGCAAAGTTAAAGTTAAAGTTAACGTTAAAGTTAAAGTTAAAGTTAAAGTTTCAGTTATAGTTAAAGTTAAAGTTAAAGTTAAAGTTAAAGCTAAAGTTAAAGTTAAAGTTAAAGTTAAAGTTAAAGTTAAAGTGAAAGTTAAAGTTAAAGTTAAAGTTAAAGTTAAAGTTAAAATTAAAGTTAAAGTTAAAGTTAATGTTAAAGTTAAAGTTAAAATTAAAGTTAAAGTTAAAGTGAAAGTTAAAGTTAAAGTTAAAGTTAAAGTTAAAGTTAATGTTAAAGTTAAAGTTAAAGTTAAAATTAAAGTTAAAGTTAAAGTAAAAGTGAATGTTAAAGTTAAGTCGAACGTTAAAGTTAATTTAAAGTTAAAGTTAAAGTTAACGTTAAAGTTAAAGTTAAAATTACAGTTAAAGTTAAAGTTAAAGTTTAAGTTAAAGTTAAAGCTAAAGTTAAAGTTAAAGTTAAAGTTAAGTTAAAGTTATCGTTAAAGTTTAAGTTATAGTTAAAGTTAAAGTTAAAGTTAAAGTGAATGTTAAAGTTAAAGTGAAAGTTAAAGTTAAAAATAAAGTTAAAGTGAAAGTTAAAGTTAAAGTTAAGGTTAAAGTTAAAGTTCAAGTTAAAGTTAAAGTTAAAGTTAAAGTTAAAGTTAAAGTTAAAGTTAAAGTTAAAGCTAAAGTTAAAGTTAAAGTTAAAGTTAAACTTAAAGTTAAAGTTTAAGTTAAAGTTAAAGTTAAAGTGAATGTTAAAGTTAAGGCGAAAGTTAAAGTTAAAGTTAAAACTAAAGTTAAATTTAAAGTTAAAGTGAAAGTTAAAGTTAAAGTCAAAGTTAAAGTTAAAGATAAAGTTAAAGTTAAGATTAAAGTTAAAGTTAAAGTTAAAGTTAAAGTTAAAGTTAAAGTTAACGTTAAAGTTAAAGTTAAAGTTAAAGTTACAGTTAAAGTTAAAGTTAAAGTTAAAGTTAAAGTTAAAATTAAAGCTAAAGTTAAAGTTAAAGTTAAAGTTAAAGTTTAAGTTAAAGTTAAAGTTAAAGTGAATGTTAAATTTAAGGCGAAAGTTAAAGTTAAAGTTAAAAATAAAGTTAAATTTAAAGTTAAAGTGAAAGTTAAAGTTAAAGTTAAAGTCAAAGTTAAAGTTAAAGTTAAAATTAAAGTTAAAGTTAAAGTTAACGTTAAAGTTAAAGTTAAAGTTAAAGTTACAGTTAAAGTTAAAGTTAAAGTTAAAGTTAAAGTTAAAGTTAAAGTTAAAGTTAAAGTTAAAGTTAAAGTTAAAGCTAAAGTTAAAGTTAAAGTTAAAGTTAAAGTTAAAGTTAAAGTTAAAGTTAAAGTGAAAGTTAAAGTTAAAGTTAAAGTTAATATTAAAGTTAAAGTTAAAGTTAAAATTAAAGTTAAAGTTAAAGTAAAAGTGAATGTTAAAGTTAAGTCGAAAGTTAAAGTTAATTTAAAAATAAAGTTAAAGTGAATGTTAAAGTTAATGCGAAAGTTAAAGTTAAAGTTAAAAATAAAGTTAAAATTAAAGTTAAAGTGAAAGTGAAAGTTAAAGTGAAAGTTAAAGTTAAAGTTAAGTTTAAAGTTAAAGTTAAGGTTAAAGTTAAAGTTAGAGTTAAAGTTAAAGTTAAAGTTAAATTTAAAGTTAAAGTTAAGGTTAAAGTTAAAGTTAAAGTTAGAGTTAAAGTTAAAGTTAAAGTTAAGGTTAAAGTTAAAGTTAAAGTCAAAGTTAAAGTTAAGTTTAAATTTAAAGTTAAAGTTAAAGTTAAAGTTAAAGTTCAAGTTAAAGTTAAAGTTAGAGTTAAAGTTAAAGTTAAAGATAAAGTTAAAGTTAAAGTTAAATTTAAAGTTAATGTTAAAGTTAAAGTTAGAGTTAAAGCTAAAATTAAAGTTAAAGTTAAAGTTAGAGTTAAAGTTAAAGTTAAAGTTAAAGTTAAAGTTAAAGTTAAATTTAAAGTTAAAGTTAAAGTTAAAGTTAAAGTGAAAGTTAAAGTTAAAGTTAAAAATAAAGTTAAAGTTAAAGTGAAAGTGAAAGTTAAAGTTAAAGTGAAAGTTAAAGTTAAAGTTAACGTTAAAGTTAAAGTGAATGTTAAAGTTAAAGCGAAAGTTAAAGTTAAAGTTAAAGTCAAAGTTAAAGATAAAGTTAAGTTTAAAGTTAAAGTTAAAGTTAAAGTTAAAGTTAAAGTTAAAAATAGAGTTAAAGTTAAAGTTAAAGTTAAAGTTAATATTAAAGTTAAAGTTAAAGTTAAAGTTAAAGTGAAAGTGAAAGTTAAAGTTAAAGTTAAAAATAAAGTTAAAGTTAAAGTTAAAGTGAAAGTGAAAGTTAAAGTTAAAGTTAAAGTGAAAGTTAAAGTTAACGTTAAATTTAAAGTGAATGTTAAAGTTAAAGCGAAAGTTAAAGTTAAAGTTAAAAATAAAGTTAAAGTTAAAGTGAAAGTTAAAGTGAAAGTTAAAGTGAAAGTGAAAGTTAAAGTTAAAGTAAAAGTTAAAATTAAAGTGAATGTTAAAGTTAAAGCGAAAGTTGAAGTTAAAGTTAAAGGTAAAAATAAAGTAAAAGTTAAAGTTAAAGTGAAAGTGAAAGTGCAAGTGAAAGTTAAAGTTAAAGTTAAAGTTAAAGTTAAAGTTAAAGTTAAAGTTAAAGTTAAAGTAAAATTTAAAGTTAAAATTAAAGTTAAAGTTAAAGGTTGGCTTGTTAGCAGGTGCTAAGCTCAGGCCCACCCCGGATCATAAAGTTAAAGTTAAAGTTAAAGTGAATGTTAAAGTTAAAGCGAAAGTTAAAGTTAAAAATAAAGTTAAAGTGAAAGTTAAAGTTAAATTTAAGGTTAAAGTGAAAGTTAAAGGTAAAGTTAAAGTTAAAGTTAAAGTTAAAGTTAAAGTTAAAGTTAAAGTTAAACTTAAAGTTAAAGTTAAAGTTAAAGTTAAAGTTAAAGTTAAAGTTAAAGTTAAAGTTAAAGTTAAAGTTAAAGTTAAAGTTAAAGTTAAAGTTAAAGTTAAAGCTAAAATTAAAGTTACAGTTAAAGTTAAAGTTAAAGTTAAAGTTAAAGTTAAAGTTAAAGTTAAAGTTAAAGTTAAAGTTAAAGTTAAAGTTAAAGTTAAAGTTAAAGTTAAAGTTAAAGTTAAAGTTAAAGTTAAAGTTAAAGTTAAAGTTAAAGTTAAAGTTAAAGTTAAAGTTATAGTTAAAAAAAAAAAAAATAAATGTAAGGCGCGATAACCTCCGAAGAGATCTAAGGCCGAGCTTCTCTTCCAATTTGCGTCGTGCTCCTCTTGATTTTCCCTACAAATTGGCCGGACGGGACCTACATGTTTTATGCAGACTCCGAACGGCATCTGCAAGGCAGATGAGTTTTCACTGAGAGCTTTTCATGGCAGAAATACACCCGGAGTGCTTGCCAAACACTGCCGAGGGGCGACCCCGCTTAGAAAAATTTTCTTCTAATTTAAAAACCTTATTTCTAAAATTTTGATGTTGCTTTGCCCGGGGTGCGAACCCAGGGCATACGGTGTGGTAGGCGTAGCACGCTACCATCACACCACGGTGGCCGCCAAGTTATAGTTAAAGTTAAAGTTAAAATTAAAGTTAAAGTTAAGTTAAAGTTAAAGTTAAAGTTAAAGTTAAAGTTAAAGCGAAAGTTAAAGTTAAAGTCAAAGTTAAAGTTAGGTTTAAAGTTAAAGTTAAAGTTAAAGTTAAAGTTAAAGTTAAAGTTAAAGTTAAAGTTAAAGTTAAAGTTAAAGTTAAAGTTAAAGTTAAAGTTAAAGTTAAAGTTAAAGTTAAAGTTAAAGTTAAAGTTAAAGTTAAAGTTAAAGTTAAAGTTAAAGTTAAAGTTAAAGTTAAAGTTAGAGTTAAAGTTAAAGTTAAAATTAAAGTTAAAGTTAAAGTTAAAAATAAAGTTAAATTTAAAGTTAAAGTGAAAGTTAAAGTTAAAGTCAAAGTTAAAGTCAAAGTTAAAGTTAAAGATAAAGTTAAAGTTAAAGTTAAAGTTAAAGTTAAAGTTAAAGTTAAAGTTAAAGTTAAAGTTAAAGTTAACGTTAAAGTTAAAGTTAAAGTGAAAGTTAAAGTTAAAGTTAAAAATAAAGTTAAAGTTAAAGTGAAAGTGAAAGTTAAAGTTAAAGTTAAAGTTAACGTTAAAGTTAAAGTTAAAGTGAATGTTAAAGTTAAAGCGAAAGTTAAAGTTAAAGTTAAAAATAAAGTTAAAGTTAAAAAGAAAGTGAAAGTTAAAGTTAAAGTTAAAGTTAAAGTTAAAGTTAAAGTTAAAGTGAAAGTGAAAGTTAAAGTTAAAGTTAAAGTTAAAGTTAAAGTTGAAGTGAATGTTAAAGTTAAAGCGAAAGTTAAAGTTAAAGTTAAAAATAAAGTAAAAGTTAAAGTTAAAGTGAAAGTGAAAGTTAAAGTTAAAGTTAAAGTAAAAGTTAAAGTTAAAATTAAAGTTAAAGTTAAAGTTAAAGGTTGGCTTGTTAGCAGGTGCTAAGCTCACGCCCACCCCGGATCATAAAGTTAAAGTTAAAGTGAATGTTAAAGTTAAAGCGAAAGTTAAAGTTAAAAATAAAGTTAAAGTGAAAGTTAAAGTTAAATTTAAGGTTAAAGTTAAAGTTAAAGCTAAAGTTAAAGTTAAAGTTAAAGTTAAAGTTAAAGTTAAAGTTAAAGTTAAAGTTAAAGTTAAAGATAAAGTTAAAGTTAAAGTTAAAGTTAAAGTTAAAGCTAAAGTTAAAGTTACAGTTAAAGTTAAAGTTAAAGTTAAGTTAAAGTGAATGTTAAAGTTAAAGCGAAAGTTAAAGTTAAAAATAAAGTTAAAGTGAAAGTTAAAGTTAAGGTTAAAGTTAAAGTTAAAGTTAAATTTAAAGTTAAAGTTAAAGCTAAAGTTAAAGTTAAAGTTAAAGTTAAAGTTTAAGTTAAAGTTAAAGTGAATGTTAAAGTTAAGGCGAAAGTTAAAGTTAAAGTTAAAAATAAAGTTAAATTTAAAGTTAAAGTGAAAGTTAAAGTTAAACTCAAAGTTAAAGTCAAAGTTAAAGTTAAAGATAAAGTTAAAGTTAAAGTTAAGTTAAAGTGAATGTTAAAGTTAAAGCGAAAGTTAAAGTTAAAGTTAAAAATAAAGTTAAAGTGAAAGTTAAAGTTAAGGTTAAAGTTAAAGTTAAAGTTAAATTTAAAGTTAAAGTTAAAGATAAAGTTAAAGTTAAAGTTAAAGTTAAAGTTAAAGTTAAAGTTAAAGTTAAAGCTAAAGTTAAAGTTACAGTTAAAGTTAAAGTTAAAGTTAAGTTAAAGTGAATGTTAAAGTTAAAGCGAAAGTTAAAGTTAAAAATAAAGTTAAAGTGAAAGTTAAAGTTAAGGTTAAAGTTAAAGTTAAAGTTAAATTTAAAGTTAAAGTTAAAGCTAAAGTTAAAATTAAAGTTAAAATTAAAGTTAAAGTTAAAGTTAAAGTGAATGTTAAAGTTAAAGCGAAAGTTAAAGTTAAAAATAAAGTTAAAGTGAAAGTTAAAGTTAAGGTTAAAGTTAAAGTTAAAGTTAAATTTAAAGTTAAAGCTAAAGTTAAAGTTAAAGTTAAAGTTTAAGTTAAAGTTAAAGTTAAAGTGAATGTTAAAGTTAAGGCGAAAGTTAAAGTTAAAGTTAAAAATAAAGTTAAATTTAAAGTTAAAGTGAAAGTTAAAGTTAAACTCAAAGTTAAAGTCAAAGTTAAAGTTAAAGATAAAGTTAAAGTTAAAGTTAACGTTAAAGTTAAAGTTAAAGTTACAGTTAAAGTTAAAGTTAAAGTTAAAGTTAAAGCTAAAGTTAAAGTTAAAGTTAAAGTTAAAGTTAAAGTTAAAGTTAAAGTTAATGTTAAAGTTAAAGTTAAAGTTAAAGTTAAAGTTAAAATTAAAGTTTAAGTTAAAGTTAAAGTTAAAGTTAAAGTGAATGTTAAAGTTAAGTCGAAAGTTAAAGTTAATTTAAAAATAAAGTTAAAGTGAAAGTTAAAGCTAAAGTTAAAGTTAAAGTTAAAGTTAAAGTTAAAGTTAAGGTTAAAGCTAAAGTCAAAGTTAAATTTAAAGTTAAGTTTAAAGTTAAAGTTAAAGTTAAAGTTAGAGTTAAAGTTAAAGTTAAAGTTAAAGTTAAAGTTAAAGTTAAAGTTAAAGTTAAAGTTAAAGGTAAAGTTAAAGTTAAAGTTAAAGTTCAAGTTAAAGTTAAAGTTAAATTTAAATTTAAATTTAAATTTAAAGTTAAAGTTAAAGTTAAGGTTAAAGTTAAAGTTAAAGTTAAAGCTGAAGTTAAAGTTAAAGTTAAAGTTAAAGTTAAATTTCAATTTAAATTTAAAGTTAAAGTTAAAGTTAAGGTTAAAGTTAAAGTTAAAGTTAAAGTTAAAGTTAAAGTTAAAGTTAAAGTTAAAGTTAAAGTTAAAGTTAAAGTTAAAGTTAAAGTTAAAGTTAAAGTTAGAGTTAAAGTTAAAGTTAAAGTTAAATTTAAATTTAAAGTTAAAGTTAAAGTTAAAGTTAAGGTTAAAGTTAAAGTTAAAGTTAAAGTTAAAGTTAAAGTTAAAGTTAAAGTTAAAGTTAAAGTTAAAGTTAAAGTTAAAGTTAAAGTTAAAGTTAAAGTTAAAGTTAAAGTTAAAGCTGAAGTTAAAGTTAAAGTTAAAGCTAAAGTTAAAGTTAAAGTTAAAGTTAAAGTTAAAGTTAAAGTTAAAGATAAAGTTAAAGTTAAAGTTAAAGTTAAAGTTAAAGTTAAAGTTGAAGTTAAAGTTAAAGTTAAAGTTAAAGTTAAAGTTAAAATTGAAGTTAAAGTTAAAGTTAAAGTTAAAGTTAAAATTAAAGTTAAAGTTAAAGTGAAAGTTAAAGTTAAAGTTAAAGTTAAAGTTAAAGTGAATGTTAAAGTTAAGTCGAAAGTTAAATTTAAGATAAAAATAACGTTAAAGTTAAAGTTAAAGTTAAAGTTAAGGTTAAAGTTAAAGTTAAAGTCAAAGTTGAAGTTAAAGTTAAGTTTAAAGTTAAATTTAAAGTTAAAGTTAGAGTTAAAGTTAAAGTTAAAGTTAAAGTTAAAGTTCAAGTTAAAGTTAAAGTTAAATTTAAATTTAAATTTAAAGTTAAGGTTAAAGTTAAAGTTAAAGTTAAAGTTAAAGTTAAAGTTAAAGTTAAAGTTAAAGTTAAAGTTAAAGTTAAAGTTAAAGTTCAAGTTAAAGTTAAATTTAAATTTAAATTTAAAGTTAAAGTTAAAGTTAAGGTTAAAGTTAAAGTTAAAGTTAAAGCTGAAGTTAAAGTTAAAGTTAAAGTTAAAGTTAAAGCTAAAGTTAAAGTTAAAGTTAAAGTTAAGTTGAAGTTAAAGTTAAAGTTAAAGTTAAAGTTAAAGTTAAAGTTAAAGTTAAAGTTAAAGTTAAAGTTTAAGTTAAAGTTAAAGTTAAAGTTAAAGTTAAAGTTAAAGTTAAAGTTAAAGTTAAAATTAAAGTTAAAGTTAAAGTGAAAGTTAAAGTTAAAGTTAAAGTGAATGTTAAAGTTAAGTCGAAAGTTAAATTTAAGTTAAAAATAAAGTTAAAGTGAAAGTGAAAGTGAAAGTTAAAGTTAAAGTTAAAGTAAAAGTTAAAGTTAAAATTAAAGTCAAAGTTAAAGTTAAAGTTAAAGTTAAAGGTTGGCTTGTTAGCAGGTGCTAAGCTCACGCCCACCCCGGATCATAAAGTTAAAGTTAAAGTTAAAGTGAATGTTAAAGTTAAAGCGAAAGTTAAAGTTAAAAATAAAGTTAAAGTGAAAGTTAAAGTTAAAGTTAAATTTAAGGTTAAAGTTAAAGTTAAAGCTAAAGTTAAAGTTAAAGTTAAAGTTAAAGTTAAAGTTAAAGTTAAAGTTAAAGTTAAAGTTAAAGTTAAAGCTAAAGTTAAAGTTACAGTTAAAGTTAAAGTTAAGTTAAAGTTATAGTTAAAGTTATAGTTAAAGTTAAAGTTAAAATTAAAGTTAAAGTTAAAGTTAAGTTAAAGTTTAAGTTAAAGTTAAAGTTAAAGTGAATGTTAAAGTTAAAGTTAAAGTTAAAGTTAAAATTAAAGTTAAAGTTAAAGTGAAAGTTAAAGTTAAAGTTAAAGTGAATGTTAAAGTTAAGTCGAAAGTTAAATTTAAGTTAAAAATAAAGTTAAAGTTAAAGTTAAAGTTAAAGTTAAAGTTAAAGTTAAAGTTAAAGTTAAAGTTAAAGTTAAAGTTAAGGTTAAAGTTAAAGTTAAAGTCAAAGTTGAAGTTAAAGTTAAGTTTAAAGTTAAAGTTAAAGTTAAAGTTAGAGTTAAAGTTAAAGTTAAATTTAAAGTTAAAGTTAAAGTTAAAGTTAAAATTAAAGTTAAAGTTAAAGTGAATGTTAAAGTTAATGCGAAAGCTAAAGTTAAAGTTAAAGTTAAAAATAAAGTTAAAGTTAAAGTTAAAGTTAAATTTAAGGTTAAAGTTAAAGTTAGAGTTAAAGTTAAAGTTAAAGTTAAAGTTAAAGTTAAAGTTAAAGTTAAAGTTAAAGTTAAATTTAAAGTTAAAGTTAAGGTTAAAGTTAAAGTTAAAGTTAGAGTTAAAGTTAAAGTTAAAGTTAAAGTTTAGGTTAAAGTTAAAGTTAAAGTCAAAGTTAAAGTTAAGTTTAAAGTTAAAGTTAAAGTTAAAGTTAAAGTTAAAGTTAAAGTTAAAGTTAAAGTTAAAGTTAAAGTTAAAGTTAAAGTTAGAGTTAAAGTTAAAGTTAAAGATAAAGTTAAAGTTAAATTTAAAGTTAATGTTAAAGTTAAAGTTAAAGTTAGAGTTAAAGTTAAAGTTAAAGTTAAATTTAAAGTTAAATTTAAAGTTAAAATTAAAGTTAAAGTTAAAGTTAAAGTGAAAGTGAAAGTTAAAGTTAAAAATAAAGTTAAAGTTAAAGTGAAAGTGAAAGTTAAAGTTAAAGTGAAAGTTAAAGTTAACGTTAAAGTTAAAGTGAATGTTAAAGTTAAAGCGAAAGTTAAAGTTAAAGTCAAAGTTAAAATTAAAGTTAAGTTTAAAGTTAAAGTTAAAGTTAAAGTTAGAGTTAAAGTTAAAGCTAAAGTTAAAGTTAAAATTAAAGTTAAAGTTAAAGTGAAAGTGAAAGTTAAAGTTAAAAATAAAGTTAAAGTGAAAGTTAAAGTTAAAGTTAAAGTTAAAGTGAAAGTTAAAGTTAAAGTTAAAGTTAAAGTTAAAGTTAACGTTAAAGTTAAAGTTAAAGTTAAAGTGAATGTTAAAGTTAAAGCGAAAGTTAAAGTTATAGTTAAAAATAAAGTTAAAGTTAAAGTGAAAGTTAAAGTTAAAGTGAAAGTTAAAGTTAAAGTTAAAATTAAAGTAAAAGTTAAAGTTAAAGTGAATGTTAAAGTTAAAGCGAAAGGTAAAGTTAAAGTTAAAGTTAAAAATAAAGTTAAAGTTAAAGTGAAAGTGAAAGTTAAAGTTAAAGTAAAAGTTAAAGTTAAAATTAAAGTTAAAGTTAAAGCTAAAGTTAAAGTTAAAGTGAAAGTTAAAGTTAAAGATAAAATTAAAGTTAAAGTTAAAGTTAAAGTTAAAGTTAAAGTTAAAGTTAAAGCTAACGTTAAAGTTAAAGTTAAAGTGAATGTTAAAGTTAAAGCGAAAGTTAAACTTAAAGTTAAAAATAAAGTTAAAGTTAAAGTTAAAGTTAAAGTGAATGTTAAAGTTAAAGCGAAAGGTAAAGTTAAAGTTAAAAATAAAGTGAAAGTTAAAGTGAAAGTGAAAGTTAAAGTAAAAGTTAAAGTTAAAGTTAAAATTAAAGTTAAAGTTAAAGTTAAAGTTAAAGTTAAAGTTAAAGTTAAAGTGAAAGTTAAAGTTAAAGTTAAAGATAAAATTAAAGTTAAAGTTAAAGTTAAAGTTAAAGTTAAAGTTAAAGTTAAAGTTAAAGTGAAAGTTAAAGTTAAAGTTAACGTTAAAGTTAAAGTTAAAGTTAAAGTGAATGTTAAAGTTAAAGCGAAAGTTAAAGTTAAAGTTAAAAATAAAGTTAAAGTTAAAGTGAAAGTGAAAGTTAAAGTTAAAGTTAAAGTTAAAGTTAAAGTAAAAGTTAAAGGTTAAGTGAATGTTAAAGTTAAAGCGAAAGGTAAAGTTAAAGTTAAAGTTAAAAATAAAGTTAAAGTTTAAGAGAAAGTGAAAGTGAAGGTTAAAGTAAAAGTTAAAGTTAAAATTAAAGTTAAAGCTAAAGTGAAAGTTAAAGTTAAAGCTAAAGTTAAAGTTAAAGTTAAAGTTAAAGTTAAAGTTAAAGTTAAAGATAAAATTAAAGTTAAAGTTAAAGTTAAAGTAAAAGTTAAAGTTAAAATTAAAGTTAAAGTTAAATTTAAAGTGAAAGTTAAAGTTAAAGTTAAAGATAAAATTAAAGTTAAGGTTAAAGTTAAAGTTAAAGTTAAATTTAAAGTTAAAGTTAAAGTTAAAGTAAAAGTTAAAGTTAAAGTGAATGTTAACGTTAAAGTCAAAGTTAAAGTTAAAGTTAAGTTTAAAGTTAAAGTTAAAGTTAGAGTTAAAGTTAAAGTTAAATTTAAAGTTAAAGTTAAGGTTAAAGTTAAAGTTAAAGTTAGAGTTAAAGTTAAAGTTAAAGTTAAAGTTAAAGTTAAAGTTAAAGTTAAAGTTAAAGTTAAAGTTAAAGTTAAAGTTAAAGTTAAAGTTAAAGTTAAAGTTAAATTTAAAGTTAATGTTAAAGTTAAAGTTAAAGTTAAAGTTAAAAATAAAGTTAATGTTGAAGTGAAAGTGAAAGTTAAAGTTAAAGTAAAAGTTAAAGTTAAAATTTGAAACAAAACTTTAATCATATGTATTTAATTAGCGAGCTTTGCTCATATTGCTTTATACAGTGTTTTTTTGTAATTGATGTTAGAGAAAAATTCATCAGCTAGCTTTTCGGGAGCTGTTCGTTGAACTCGAATCTCCAACATTCATATCAGTGCAAGCCTTTAGCTGCTAAGCCATATGAATGTCCCGTTGTTCGCTGTACAATTGGTCTCTATGGTTGCCTTTTTTGTTTATATTCCTTTTGATCACCATGTAGGCACATACACTCTGTATGTAGTTTATTCCTAATGGTGTGGATATGATTTTTAGGCGCTCTTTTGAAAGCTTAGTAACATTTGTTCGGATTTTTACAGTATTTGTTTTTTTAATACTTCCGCTGTTACTATTATATCAATATGATCATATGTATTTAATTAGAGAGCTTTGCTCATATCGCTTTATACAATGGTTTTTTGTAATTGATGTTAGAGAAAAATTGCATGTTTACAAACGGCGATGGTTACTAGGACATGTTTCTGAATTTGGCTTCTTCATCAGCTAGCTTTTCGGGAGCTGAGCGTTGAACTCGAATCTCCAACATTCATATCAGTGCAAGCCTTTAGCTGCTAAGCCATATGAATGTCCCGTTGTTCGCTGTACAATTGGTCTCTAAGAGTTGTCTTTTTTGTTTATATTCCTTTTGATCACCATGTAGGCACATACACTCTGTATGTAGTTTATTCCTAATGGTGTGGATATGATTTTGAGGCGCGCTTGTGATACTAAACTTACAATTTTTCTCTAATATCAATTACAAAACTTTAATCAATTTAAACAAAACTTTAATCAATTTCGCTCTCTAATATTTTAAGTATCATTGGTTTAAAAGCAAAACCAAAAAAGTATTAAAAAATTCTCTCACTCTCAATTATATTAATGTTACTCGGCTCATTAGTACGACTAGCTTAAAAGTAAAAGCCGGAAAGTACTAACACGTGCTTTCACTCCCAAACTTTAATACTTTTTAGTTTTGATTTGAGATCACAAAGGCATTAGTTGCTCTCTCCGATATTTTAAGTATTTTTGGTTTTAAAACGAAACCAAAAAAGTATTAAGAAATTCTCTTACTCCTAGTTATATTCATTGCACTCTGCACATTAGTACTATTGGCTTAAAAGTAAAACCAGTATAACTTGGCCGACTATTGGGAAAGCGTCATGTGCACAATTGCGTTTCATTAAAATCACAAATCCTGAAAGTCGTGAGTTCTCGACGAACGAAGCAATTGTATCAAGTAAGTAATGTAAATAATTAATGAAACTTTGCAAAAGTAAATTGTGTTTCTTGCCAGTTGTGGAGCAATTAAACATTAATATCGATTGTGCAATAACATTGAGAGACCGCGATGGAGCTGAAATTTTTGTGGACGATTTCCAAGAAATTATTTGCCAATATAAAAGCTGTAGCTGGTTTTTATTGGAAATAAAGGAAATTTGCCAAAGTAGGGATCACCAGTTGCTAAGAGCTTATAAGATTAGACAAGTATTCGATCTTTATTTTAAAGCATTTTACGTACTTAATATACAATTTGATGCTACTTTGGAGAACTTTTTGGCATTTGTTGCAATATTTATTTACAAAATAGACGACAAAAAGAAGCCAAGTTCTAGGTTACTAGAAGTACAATCAAAGTTCGAGAATAAGTTTAAGGAATTATTTAATTAACTTTTGCATTAACTAACAATGGCAAAATTTTGCTTTTCATGTAACAAAGACTTTGAAACCGTTGCAAATGTTGTATTTCATTAAAAAAATGAACATTTCTTATCCGAGTCTCATGGATTTAAGTTGAGGTGCGCTTCCTCTAAAACACATAAAAGAGTATTTAATACATTTAGCTCGTTAAGTAGACATTGCAAGCTTTGCATTCCTATAAATATGAACAGCGAAATTCCAGCGAAGAAAATTGAACCAATAGGGGGACACATGTAACCGTATAAATGCCTTATAAAGTGTGTAAACGTATAAATTTATATAGTGCGTAAACGAGCTGTCAAATTTTGTATGAAAAATCATTTACACAATTTGTATAAATTTACGAGCACATTTCATTGTGTAAACGCGGTAAACTCAAAGGAATGCAACCTTGCAGACATTATAGCCGGCATTTTCATCAGAAATCTCCAACATCAGCAAGTAAAGGCGTTTTAGTTTTGATTTTTCACTTAATCTTGGTATTTTTTAATTTGTATAACAATCAAAAAAATTTTTTTGGCAATAATACAGCTGAAAAACAATCAAGTTTATCAAGAGTATTACTAGGTGCGTTCATATAACCGCGTGTGTAAATGGATATAATTTTACACCTTATAAGTTTATATGCTATCATGAGTCCCCCTAATGTCAAAAACAGAGAGGGTAAATACTCAAGGCGGGATAATTATATTGATGAAAATTTTGAAACTTTCTCCATCGCTTCATCACTTTCAAAAAATTGGTATCATGTGGGTTTTCAGAAACTAAAATTTGTGAAATGTTCTCCTCATTTGAAGTTCTAATAAAAAAATGTTTGAATAATTTTGACAGCTACATAAAAAAAAACATCCCGAGATAAAACATAACTTATTTAATGAAATATGTGCTAACTTTCGGAGTAAACTGGCCGATGATTTCAAACAATATTCAACAAAAATTTAAACGAGTAAAACAGTGCAAAAAATCGGGTTTTTTTGTTTCACCAATCCCAAAGCCGTTAGGTGGTCATTGGGTTGATAAAAAGAAGAGAAAAAATTTGATTCGAACTAAGCACTTCATTCAATCTACATTTCAGTACATTCCTATTCTTGAAACACTTAAAACTTTATTTCAAAACAAATCTTTCAAAGATCTATATTTTAAAGAAAATCATATTTGTAATAGAGGAACACTAGTAAGCTTTTGCTGTGCTAAACATTTTTCTACTTCGATTTTTTTTCTAAACGAACCTAATGCATTACAAATACAAATTTTGTATGATGACTTCGAATTAACTAACCCTTTAGGAAGCAAAACCGGAATCCACAAGGTTGGTGCGCTCTACTTTACAATAAGAAATCTTCCTTTTCAATACAGTTCGAAGTGTGCTAATATTCACTTAATTGCGTTTTTCTTATGTAAAAATCTGAAAAAAAACGTCGATTTTAATACAATATTGCATCCGCTTATCCACGATATGCGAATACTCGAAAATACCGGTGTTAAAGTGGACAATATTTTTATAAAAGGTACTTTTGTATCTGTTGCTCACGACAACTTTTTTTTGTTTTGGATTTTGTACGGTCTTTCAGGGCCGATTATTACTGCAGATTTTGCACCATTCATCGAGACGAGGCTAAACACTCGTTTGTTGAAAACTATCATATGTTAAGAAAACATGCAGAGTACGATAAAATAATTTCTTCTGTTCCAGGCGTAACTTTTTTAGATTCAAAAACTACCAAAGGCATCAAAAACTCTTGCGAGATTAACTAATTATCCCACTACAAAATTTTTGAAAGTCTTAATGTTGATGTAATGCACGATATTTTGGAAGGCGCTGTACCTTTCATTTTAAAACTCTTTTTTCAGAAGCTTGCGGAAAGCAAATACCTTTCAATAACAGATATTAATGATAAAATTAAAAGTTTCAATTTCGGATATTTACAAGGTACAAGCCTCCCATCAAAAATCGCTCTTGATAAAAAATGCCGAACATCCATTTGATTGTCAGCCTCTCAAAACTTATGTCTTATTTTGCACATGCCTTTCATCTTTTTTAACTTTTATGATATTATGCCACATTTCTTAGCTTATTCGAATAATAAAACTTACATTGTCTCCCGTCTTAAAAAAACACCATATACAATCTCTTAGAGAAGATATAGAGTTACATTTGAAATGTATAGTGGAAGTTTATGAAGAACCCCTGCTCCCAAAACATCACTTTTTGACCCACTATCCTTCAGTTTTAGAAAAAATGGGTACTCTTATTCATACGTGGGCAATGAGATACGAGGCTAAGCATCGCGAATTTATCAGGGATGTTTTAGTTATCAATAATTACAAAAATATATGTAAATCCCTTGCTAATAGATATCAAACAAAAATGAGTATTAAATGGGAAAGTATGACATTTGGGAATGAAATTATTTGTAATCCACTATGTAATTTAAGTTTTGAAGATTTAGATTTAAGTGCACAGAAGTTTTTATTTGAGACATTTGATAAAAATAAATTGCCTAAGGTATTAATATTAAAAAAGTTTAAATGTAAATATGGATATTTTTATAGGCCATAATTTATGTTAAATTTAAGACAAGTATCGCGAACGTAAAAATGGCTACGACAGCCGTTCGCCACTCACCCAGGTTAGCTGCTATGCCGTGGAGGGCGCCGCCTCCAAATACTTGCCATGTTTTCAATTGGTTGGTTGTAATCTCGGTGGACGCCGTCGCCACACTTTATAGGGCATTGAGATCAAAGAAAGTGTACTCCGATTTTGATATAATTAATTTTACACTTTATTTAAATAAAACTTTTACGAACGCGTCTGAGTTTTAGAGTTGGCAAAATTATAATGATGGCGGTGAAACATGAAAATGCCGATGTCACTCTTGCCAATCGTCAGTTTCATGTTTCACCCCACATATATCGTATTCTCTCTTAGATGCTATATTTCAATGGCTCATGACGTATTATGGTGTATTTTATTCTTTCTGTTTGTAGTATTCACAATTAAATACGTCATTGTGAGCGACACTATTGCGATGTTGCCAGATGAAAGAATAAAAAGCTAATTTGGGGGATTTTATCCTTACATCACCCTTTTTGGGGAAAAAGAAGAATTGACAAAGTGATCAGTTTTGTCACATTCTTCTTTGGCCATAAACTTATAAAAATGGTTGCAAACAAACGAATATGTATTTATATTAGGGTGTACCTCCCCTTCTTTAATTCGTTGGTTCGGAACCATTTTTATTACTGATTATTACAAATGAATGAATTTGATTTTAATTTAGTAAATTATGTTGTTTGTTTTTCTTTTTTTTTATCTTGTAAATATTTACAATTTAATATATATTAAATTTGTTAAAGTTTTACTTTTTTAATCTTTGCTGCGTTTGAAATATGTATTTTTTTTTTGTTTTTTTGTTCGAACTTAAGAAATACGAACAATTTTTATGAAATAGTTTTTTTTGTTTTTCTTTGAATATACAAAATTTGTGTTATTTAACTTTTTTTAATGTTTTAAAAGTTTTTGAGCCTTCGTGGCTGCTTAAATTCGAGTAAGAAAATTTGGGATTTATTTTTCAATCAAATTTACGGTTTATTGAAAGTACTTAAGTAATGTTAATTTACTTTACTAAGGCGTTTTTATGTACCACTTTTTCTTTGTCTTTAACTTCATCGAAAATAGTTACGTTGGGTTCGTTAATTTTGGTTAAAATAAACGGACCTTGATAAATATTTTCGTGTTTATGATGTGGTTCTTTCTGTAAAAGTACTTTATCTCCGATTTTGACAACTAAAGGTCGTGCCGTTTTATCGTACAGATTTTTACTTTGTAACTTATTTTTATTAATCAGATTTTGTGCCATTTTGTGCGTTTTCTGCATCCTAAACTTAACTCCTTTGGCATAGTTTTCGACATTATAAATTGGGTCAATTGTTTCTTTTGTCAGTTCATTAGACAAAGTTGCCTTTTTCCCAAAGACTAACTCGAAAGGCGAAAATTGATTGTCGAAAACTGTGCTACTCGTAGTATTGTGTAGGAAATAAATTATTTTAAATAAACATCCCAATCAGAAAAAGTATCTTTTAAATATGCACGTAAGTATTCATTAAAAACTCTATGATTACGTTCAATCGTGCCAACAGTTTCGTGATGGTATGCAGTTGAAAAATTATGTTCAATATTTAGAAGTTTAGTTAATTCTTCAAATGATTCATTTTTAAATTCACTACCCAAATCTGATTTTATGGCATTCATTGTGCCGTATGTTAAAATGAATCCTACAAAAATTGCTGAAGCGATTGTTTTCGCCGATTTGTCTGGCACAGCGACTGTTACCAGGTATTTAGTCATGTCGCAAATCATGGTAAGTGCGAACTTGTTACCATATTTGGACTCAGGTAGGGGTCATATTGTGTCAATTACTAATATATCGAATGGTTTACAAGGCGTTGGTGTTAAAACAACTTACAACTTTTGATATATTTCGATATATCACGGGTCATATCTTTCCAATAAAACTTTGTTCGTAGTTTTGCGTAAAATCTTTTCATTCCACAATGTCCACCAGAAATTAGATCATTATGGTAAATTTTCATAAGCTTTAATTTTGTATCTTTATCTGTTAATGTCTCCACTGGATCTGTTAGTATAATTTCTAAAGATTTTAAAGTTTTATTTCCAATATTTTTGAAATTTGTAATAGTATAATATTCGAAAAATATATCGTTTTTAGGCCATTCAATTTGCTTAATTTTGCGTTCGCCGGCTTCTGATTCAAGCCTCGAAATTAATTTCTCTAAAGTCATTATTTCGTTAACAAGCTCAAAACTAAGTAACTCGAGTTTCTTATGTTTAATATGTGCAAAAATTCTTAAACTTGTTGATTTATTATTTTTATCGTACGTAATTGCAGATCTTATCCGTGGAACTTTTTTCGAGAAATTAAAAGAAAATTTGCCGCAGACATGTAAGCAACTTGTTTTTCGTCGTTTTTGTCTGTTTTCCTAGAAGGTTATTGTCGTTTTGCCGTTTTGTCATTGATCTTGTCTGTACTGCTAAAATTTGTTTGTTCGATTCCTTAATCTCATCGATTGTAATACGCGATAGTGCATCAGCACCAACGTTTGATTTACCCTTTATATAAACTATAGTTAACTTATATTCAGCTAATTCTAACCTAATTGTCGAAAGTTTTGTAGATGGGTATTTCATATTGAAAAGGTATACTAGAGGTGTATGATCGGATTTTACAATGAAATGGGTGCCATAAACGTATGGTCGAAATTGCTTGATTGCAAAGTAAATAGCTAAGAATTCTATAATTGTTTTTTCTGCTCTGCTTTATTAAATGCTTTAGAAGCGAAACAAATTGGTAAATCACTACCTTGCTGTTCTTGACTTAAAATAGCGCCACATCCAGTTGTGGAAGCATCAACGGTAATAATGAATTGTTTAGTAAAATCTGGATATTGAAGTAATTTTGGTGAAAGTAACGCTGCTTTCAAAGATAAAAAATTCTCTTTCGCACTCTACATCCCATACAAATTCAACTCTTTTTCTGCTTAATCGATTGAGAGGCGCTGCCAGAGACGCAAAATTAGGTATAAACCGTCTGTAATAGTTTGCAAACGCGACGAATCGTCGTACCGCGTCTTTGTCAGTCGGTTTTGTATACTTTTTAACTGCTTTTATTTTGGAGTCGTCTGGCAACAAACCTTTGGCTGAACATTTATGACCTAACAATGTAACTTCTGGTCGTAAAAAGTTGCATTTATTTGGGTTAAGTTTGAGATTGAAAGACCTACAAGTATCGAAAACTTTTGAAAGATTTTTAATGTGGTGTGCTTCACTACAACCTATGACGATAATATCGTCGACGTACAAAAATGCGACATTGGGTGGAATACCCGAACAAGCTATTGTCATCATTCGTGAGAATGAATTTGGTGCTATATTTAAACCGAATGGAAGCACTTTCCATCTAAATGTACCTCGGCCAGTGCTGAAAGAAGTAATGTCACGTGAGTCAGGATGCAAGGGGATTTGATGAAATCCAGAAAAAAGATCTAATGTGGAAAAATATTTTGCTCTACCGAGATTATCTAAAATATCGTCAACTCTAGCTAGTGAAAATATACCAGCAATGAGTTTTTTGTTTACTGCGCGAAAATCTACGCACATACGATAAGCTTTTTGCCATTAGCATCCTTCTTTGGGACGTCAATGAAAGGACTATTGTAATTCGAATAACTGGGTTCAATCAAATCGTTGTCTAACAATTTATTTACTTGGCGATTTATTTCTTCGCGTTGAGAGTATGGCAATCTATAGTTTTTAACATATGCCGGTTCGTTTTCTGTCAATCTTAATTTTTGCTCGTAGAAGTTATTTAAAGTCATTTTGTCCGTGTCAGGAGCGAAAATGTCGGCATAATCAATGCAAAAGTCAATTAATTTACTATGAGTATGTTGGAGTATTTGATTTTTTTAAATTGAAATAAGTTTTTTCGTACGTTTGTCTTCTGTTTCTGTCTTGTTAATTGTATAAACATTATAATTTGAAAGTTTTTCTGTCCAGATACTTTTTCTTTTCACATACTTTACATCATCCGTGGTATTTATGACTTTAATTATTGGGTTACTGGAATTAACAATGCACCTACCTGTGAAAACACCTTTTTCAATTTCCTGCGAGTCCACGAAAAGTGGCTCGGGTGAATCTCCTAAATCAAAAAGTCTGAATACTTCACATCTGGAAGGAATGATACAACTATCGCTTTCTGTTCCATGTAGGATTGGTATCGCGACTTTTTCATTACCTACCCAAAAGGAAATACTATTTCTATCATAATTAATAATTCATTTGTTAATTTTCAGAAAATCTTTACCCAGTATGTCATCGGATGGAATATTAAAGTCTTCATTTACTACATGTAAAGTATGTTTAATAGAAAAGTTTGAAAAATTTAAATTTTCTGTAATTTTACCTAAGAT